>NC_141534.1:77633333-77960000 GCF_021556685.1 Rattus norvegicus
TAAATAAATTCTGCTACACATCACAGTACTCAGCAGAGAAAATAATCAAATATGAAAAAAATATTTAATGAACTAGGACTAAAATTACTAACATCACACACATTTTATCATAGGAGATATTTAGACCTCTGACTATAGTGCAATACAAATTTACTTTAAGATGATCCGATGAAGATCCTCTTAGAAATGAAAAAAAACTAGAAACTTTTCATGAGTCAGCTAGATTACAGAATGCATTAAAATATGCAGTAAAATAAATTTCCTATCAAATTGTTTTTTTGTATATTTTGTTTGTACCTATAGTAATTTAACTAATATAGATTTAATTTTGCATATCCAAAAACAACTTCAATTATTTGATAAATACTGTACAATTGAATTGTATTTCAAAATTGTGCATAAGAGTGAGTGAGGTAAAAGGGAATATGAAGCAGATTTCTCACTTAGGGTTGATTACCCACAGCCTCTTCCTTTCAGACCGCTGAGTGGTTATTCATCTTTCCATGTATTACTTCCTGATGAGAAAAGTACTTTCTCTGACACAGGTTGAAGGTATCCCAGGTCTATGGGTATAAATATACTGGACAGAAGGCAATTTGTAGGATGATCATTTATCAAAACAACAGCTGTTTCTAACAAAAGGCTATAATTGGCGAAGTCATAGATATTTATTTAAGACTACAGTGCCACATTACTGATTCCAGAGGAAAACACCAAACGAAATCTGGATCCCTGCTGCACGGAAGATCCCAGAAAGGGCGGCGCAGATCTTCCAGGTGGCTGCCGCCGCCAAGAGCGCGTAAGCAACACCCCACAAGCAAACTTGAGCCTCAGGACCACAGGTAAGACCAACTTTTCTGCTGCAAGCTACCTGCCTGGTGAACTCAAGACACAGGCCCACAGGAACAGCTGAAGACCTGTAGATAGGAAAAACTACACACCTGAAAGCACAACACTCTGTCCCCATAACTGGCTGAAAGAAAACAGGAAAACAGGTCTACAGCACTCCTGAAACACAGGCTTATAGGACAGTCTTGCCATGGTCAGAAATAGGAGAACAAAGTAATACTAGAGATAATCTGATGGCGAGAGGCAAGCGCAGGAAACCAAGCAACAGAAACCAAGACTACATGGCATCATCGGAGCCCAATTCTCCCACCAAAGCAAACACGGAATATCGAAACACACCAGAAAACCAAGATCTAGTTTCAAAATCATATTTGATCATGATGCTGGAGGACTTCAAGAAAGACATGAAGAACTCCCTTAGAGAACAAGAAGAAGTCTACAGAGAGGAATCGAAAAAATCCCTAAAAGAATTCCAGGAAAACATAAATAAACAAGTAGAAGCCCATAGAGAGGAGTCACAAAAATCCCTGAAAGAATTCCAGGAAAACAAAATCAAACAGTTGAAGGGATTAAAAATGGAAATAGAAGCAATCAAGAAAGAACACATGGAAACAACCCTGGATATAGAAAACCAAAAGAAGAGACAGGGAGCTGTAGATACAAGCTTCACCAACAGAATACAAGAGATGGAAGAGAGAATCTCAGGAGCAGAAGATTCCATAGAAATCATTGACTCAACTGTCAAAGATAATGAAAAGCAGAAAAAGCTACTGGTCCAAAACATACAGGAAATCCAGGACACAATGAGAAGATCAAACCTAAGGATGATAGGTATAGAAGAGAGCGAAGACTCCCAGCTCAAAGGACCAGTAAATATCTTCAACAAAATCATAGAAGAAAGCTTCCCTAACCTAAAGAAAGAGATACCCATAAGCATACACGAAGCCTACAGAACTCCATATAGATTGGACCAGAAAAGAAACTCCTCCCGTCACATAATAGTCAAAACACCAAATGCACAAAATAAAGAAAGAATATTAAAAGCAGTAAGGGATAAAGGTCAAGTAACATATGAAGGCAGACCTATCAGAATCACACCAGACTTCTCACCAGAGACTATGAAAGCCAGAAGATCCTGGACAGATGTCATACAGACTCTAAGAGACCACAAATGCCAGCCCAGGTGACTGTATCCTGCAAAACTCTCAATTAACATTGATGGAGAAACCAAGATATTCCATGACAAAACCAAATTTACACAATATCTTTCTACAAATCCAGCACTACAAAGGATAATAAATGGTAAAGCCCAACATAAGGAGGCAAGCTATACCCTAGAAGAAGCAAGAAACTAATCGTCTTGGAAACAAAACAAAGAGAAGAAAAGCACACAAACATAACCTCATATCCAAATATGAATATAACAGGAAGCAATAATCACTATTCCTTAATATCTCTCAACATCAATGGCCTCAACTCCCCAATAAAAAGACATAGATTGGCCCGCAGCAGCTCTCTGCTCCCAGACCCGGTGAGAGAGAGACCCAACGGCCTGGTCAGGTGGGCACTCCTGAGGCTGCAGAGCGGAAGAGACCACCAACACTGCTCACCCCTGCCCACATCCCTGGCCCAAGAGGAAACTGTATAAGGCCTCTGGGCTACCGTGGGGGAGGGCCCAGGAGCGGCAGGACCCCTGCCTGAGACACCGCCGGAACCTGAAAGAAACAGACCGGATAAACAGTTCTCTGCACCCAAATCCCGTGGGAGGGAGAGCTAAACCTTCAGAGAGGCAGACAAGCCTGGGAAACCAGAAGAGACTGCTCCCTGCACACACATCTCGGACGCCAGAGGAAAAAGCCAAAGACCATCTGGAACCCTGGTGCACTGAAGCTCCCGGAAGGGGCGGCACAGGTCTTCCTGATTGCTGCCGCTGCAGAGAGTCCGTGGACAGCACCCCATGAGCGAACTTGAGCCTCAGGACCACAGGTAAGACCAAATTTTCTGCTGCAAGAAAGCTGCCTGGTGAACTCAAGACACAGGCCCACAGGAACAGCTGAAGACCTGTAGAGAGGAAAAACTACACGCCCGAAAGCAGAACACTCTGTCCCCATAACTGACTGAAAGAGAGGAAAACAGGTCTACAGCACTCCTGACACACAGGCTTATAGGACAGTCTAGCCACTGTCAGAAATAGCAGAACAAAGTAACACTAGAGATAATCTGATGGCGAGAGGCAAGCGCAGGAACACAAGCAACAGAAACCAAGACTACATGGCATCATCGGAGCCCAATTCTCCCACCAAAGCAAACACGGAATATCCAAACACACCAGAAAACCAAGATCTAGTCTCAAAATCATATTTGATCATGATGCTGGAGGACTTCAAGAAAGACATGAAGAACTCCCTTAGAGAACAAGTAGAAGCCTACAGAGAGGAATCGCAAAAATCCCTGAAAGAATTCCAGGAAAACATGAATAAACAAGTAGAAGCCCATAGAGAGGAGACACAAAAATCCCTGAAAGAATTCCAGGAAAACACAATCAAACAGTTGAAGGATTTAAAAATGGAAATAGAAGCAATCAAGAAAGAACACATGGAAACAACCCTGGATATAGAAAACCAAAAGAAGAGACAAGGAGCTGTAGATACAAGCTTCACCAACAGAATACAAGAGATGGAAGAGAGAATCTCAGGAGCAGAAGATTCCATAGAAATCATTGACTCAACTGTCAAAGATAATGAAAAGCGGAAAAAGCTACTGGTCCAAAACATACAGGAAATCCAGGACTCAATGAGAAGATCAAACCTAAGGATAATAGGTATAGAAGAGAGTGAAGACTCCCAGCTCAAAGGACCAGTAAATATCTTCAACAAAATCATAGAAGAAAACTTCCCTAACCTAAAAAAAGAGATACCCATAGACATACAAGAAGCCTACAGAACTCCAAATAGATTGGACCAGAAAAGAAACACCTCCCGTCACATAATTGTCAAAACACCAAACGCACAAAATAAAGAAAGAATATTAAAAGCAGTAAGGGAAAAAGGTCAAGTAACATATAAAGGGAGACCTATCAGAATCACACCAGACTTCTCGCCAGAAACTATGAAGGCCAGAAGATCCTGGACTGATGTCATACAGACCCTAAGAGAACACAAATGCCAGCCCAGGTTACTGTATCCAGCAAAACTCTCAATTAACATTGATGGAGAAACCAAGATATTCCATGACAAAACCAAATTTACACAATATCTTTCTACAAACCCAGCACTACAAAGGATAATAAATGGTAAAGCCCAACATAAGGAGGCAAGCTATACCCTAGAAGAAGCAAGAAACTAATCGTCTTGGCAACAAAACAAAGAGAATGAAAGCACACAAACATAACCTCACATCCAAATATGAATATAAAGGGAAACAATAATCACTATTCCTTAATATCTCTCAATATCAATGGCCTCAACTCCCCAATAAAAAGACATAGATTAACAAACTGGATATGCAACGAGGACCCTGCATTCTGCTGCCTACAGGAAACACACCTCAGAGACAAAGACAGACACTACCTCAGAGTGAAAGGCTGGAAAACAACTTTCCAAGGAAATGGTCAGAAGAAGCAAGCTGGAGTAGCCATTCTAATATCAAATAAAATCAATTTCCAACTAAAAGTCATCAAAAAAGATAAGGAAGGACACTTCATATTCATCAAAGGAAAAATCCACCACGATGAACTCTTAATCCTAAATATCTATGCCCCAAATACAAGGGCACCTACATACGTAAAAGAAACCTTACTAAAGCTCAAAACACACATTGCACCTCACACAATAATAGTGGGAGATTTCAACACCCCACTCCATCAATAGACAGATCATGGAAACAGAAATTAAACAGTGATGTCGTCAGACTAAGAGAAGTCATGAGCCAAATGGACTTAACGGATATTTATAGAACATTCTATCCTAAAGCAAAAGGATATACCTTCTTCTCAGCTCCTCATGGTACTTTCTCCAAAATTGACCATATAATTGGTCAAAAAACGGGCCTCAACAGGTACAGAAAGATAGAAATAATCCCATTCGTGCTATCAGACCACCACGGCCTAAAACTGGTCTTCAATAACAATAAGGGAAGAATGCCCACATATACGTGGAAATTGAACAATGCTCTACTCAATGATAACCTGGTCAAGGAAGAAATAAAGAAAGAAATTAAAAACTTTTAAGAATTTAATGAAAATGAAGATACAACATACTCAAACTTATGGGACACAATGAAAGCTGTGCTAAGAGGAAAACTCATAGCGCTGAGTGCCTGCAGAAAGAAACAGGAAAGAGCATATGTCAGCAGCTTGACAGCACACCTAAAAGCTCTAGAACAAAAAGAAGCAAATACACCCAGGAGGAGTAGAAGGCAGGAAATAATCAAACTCAGAGCTGAAATCAACCAAGTAGAAACAAAAAGGACCATAGAGAGAATCAACAGAACCAAAAGTTGGTTCTTTGAGAAAATCAACAAGATAGATAAACCCTTAGCCAGACTAACGAGAGGACACAGAGAGTGCGTCCAAATTAACACAATCAGAAATGAAAAGGGAGACATAACTACAGATTCAGAGGAAATTCAAAAAATCATCAGATCTTACTATAAAAACCTATAGTCAACAAAACTTGAAAATCTACAGGAAATGGACAATTTCCTATACAGATACCAGGTATCGAAGTTAAATCAGGAACAGATAAACCAGTAAAACAACCCCATAACTCCTAAGGAAATAGAAGCAGTCATTAAAGGTCTCCCAACCAAAAAGAGCCCAGGTCCAGACGGGTTTAGTGCAGAATTCTATCAAACCTTCATAGAAGACCTCATACCAATATTATCCAAACTATTCCACAAAATTGAAACAGATGGAGCCCTACCGGATTCCTTCTACGAAGCCACAATTACTCTTATACCTAAACCACACAAAGACACAACAAAGAAAGAGAACTTCAGACCAATTTCCCTTATGAATATCGATGCAAAAATACTCAATAAAATTCTGGCAAACCGAATTCAAGAGGACATCAAAACAATCATCCACCATGATCAAGTAGGCTTCATCCCAGGCATGCAGGGATGGTTTAATATACGGAAAACCATCAATGTGATCCATTATATAAACAAACTGAAAGAACAGAACCACATGATCATTTCATTAGATGCTGAGAAAGCATTTGACAAAATTCAACACCCCTTCATGATAAAAGTCCTGGAAAGAATAGGAATTCAAGGCCCATACCTAAACATAGTAAAAGCCATATACAGCAAACCAGTTGCTAACATTAAACTAACTGGAGAGAAACTTGAAGCAATCCCACTAAAATCAGGGACTAGACAAGGCTGCCCACTCTCCCTAATTATTCAATATAGTTCTTGAAGTTCTAGCCAGAGCAATCAGACAACAAAAGGAGATCAAGGGGATACAGATCGGAAAAGAAGAGGTCAAAATATCACTATTTGCAGATGACATGATAGTATATTTAAGTGATCCCAAAAGTTCCACCAGAGAACTACTCAAGCTGATAAACAACTTCAGCAAAGTGGCTGGGTATAAAATTAACTCAAATAAATCAGTTGCCTTCCTCTATACAAAAGAGAAACAAGCCGAGAAATAAATTAGGGAAACGACACCCTTCATAATAGACCCAAATAATATAAAGTACCTCGGTGTGACTTTAACCAAGCAAGTAAAAGATCTGTACAATAAGAACTTCAAGACACTGAGGAAAGAAATTGAAGAAGACCTCAGAAGATGGAAAGATCTCCCATGCTCATGGATTGGCAGGATTAATATAGTAAAAAAGGCCATTTTACCAAAAGCGATCTACAGATTCAATGCAATCCCCATCAAAATACCAATCCAATTCTTCAAAGAGTTAGACAGAACAGTTTGCAAATTCATCTGGAATAACAAAAAACCCAGGATAGCTAAAGCTATCCTCAACAATAAAAGGACTTCAGGGGGAATCACTATCCCTGAACTCAAGCAGTATTACAGAGCAATAGTGATAAAAACTGCATGGTATTGGTACAGAGACAGACAGATAGACCAATGGAATAGAATTGAAGACCCAGAAATGAACCCACACACCTATGGTCACTTGATTTTTGACAAAGGATCCAAAACCATCCAATGGAAAAAAGATAGCATTTTCAGCAAATGGTGCTGGTTCAACTGGAGGGCAACATGTAGAAGAATGCAGATCGATCCATGCTTATCACCCTGTACAAAGCTTAAGTCCAAGTGGATCAAGGACCTCCACATCAAACCAGACACACTCAAACTAATAGAAGAAAAACTAGGGAAGCATCTGGAACACATGGGCACTGGAAAAAATTTCCTGAACAAAACACCAATGGCTTATGATCTAAGATCAAGAATCGACAAATGGGATCTCATAAAACTGCAAAGCTTCTGTAAGGCAAAGGACACTGTGGTTAGGACAAAACAGCAACCAACAGATTGGGAAAAGATCTTTACCAATCCTACAACAGATAGAGGCCTTATATCCAAAATATACAAAGAACTCAAGAAGTTAGACCGCAGGGAAACAAATAACCCTATTAAAAAATGGGGTTCAGAGCTAAACAAAGAATTCACAGCTGAGGAATGCCGAATGGCTGAGAAACACCTAAAGAAATGTTCAACATCTTTAGTCATAAGGGAAATGCAAATCAAAACAACCCTGAGATTTCACCTCACACCAGTGAGAATGGCTAAGATCAAAAACTCAGGTGACAGCAGATGCTGGCGAGGATGTGGAGAAAGAGGAACACTCCTCCATTGTTGGTGGGATTGCAGACTGGTAAAACCATTCTGGAAATCAGTCTGGAGGTTCCTCAGAAAATTGGACATTGAACTGCCTGAGGATCCAGCTATACCTCTCTTTGGCATATACCCAAAAGATGCCTCAACATATAAAAGAGACACGTGCTCCACTATGTTCATCGCAGCCTTATTTATAATAGCCAGAAAATGGAAAGAACCCAGATGCCCTTCAATAGAGGAATGGGTACAGAAAATATGGTACATGTACACAATGGAATATTACTCAGCTATCAAAAACAACGAGTTTATGAAATTCGTAGGCAAATGGTTGGAAGTGGAAAATATCATCCTGAGTGAGCTAACCCAATCACAGAAAGACATACATGGTATGCACTCATTGATAAGTGGCTATTAGCCCAAATGCTTGAATTACCCTAGATCCCTAGAACAAACGAAACTCAAGACGGATGATCAAAATGTGAATGCTTCACTCCTTCTTTAAATGAGGAAAAAGAATACCCTTGGCAGGGAAGGGAGAGGCAAAGATTAAAACAGAGACTGAAGGAACACCCATTCAGAGCCTGCCGCACATGTGGCCCATATATATACAGCCATCCAATTAGACAAGATGGATGAAGCAAAGAAGTGCAGACCGACAGGAGCCGGATGTAGATCTCTCCTGAGAGACACAGCCAGAATACAGCAAATACAGAGGCGAATGCCAGCAGCAAACCACTGAATTGAGAATAGGTCCCCTATTGAAGGAATCAGAGAAAGAACTGGAAGAGCTTGAAGGGGCTCGAGACCCCAAAAGTACAACAATGCCAAGCAATCAGAGCTTCCAGGGACTAAGCCACTACCTAAAGACTATACATGGACTGACCCTGGACTCTGACCCCATAGGTAGCAATGAATATCCTAGTAAGAGCACCAGTGGAAGGGGAAGCCCTGGGTCCTGCTAAGACTGAACCCCCAGTGAACTAGTCTATGCGGGGAGGGTGGCAATGGGGGGAGGGTTGGGAGGGGAACACCCATAAGGAAGGGGAAGGGGGAGGGGGATGTTTGCCCGGAAACCGGGAAAGGGAATAACACTCGAAATGTATATAAGAAATATTCAGTTAATAAAAAAGAAAAAAGAAAAAAAAAGACATAGATTAACAAACTGGATACGCAACGAGGACCCTGCATTCTGCTGCCTACACGAAACACACCTCAGAGACAAAGACAGACACTACCTCAGAGTGAAAGGCTGGAAAACAACTTTCCAAGCAAATGGTCAGAAGAAGCAAGCTGGAGTAGCCATTCTAATATCAAATAAAATCAATTTTCAATTAAAAGTCATCAAAAAAGATAAGGAAGGACACTTCATATTCATCAAAGGAAAAATCCACCAGGATGAACTCTCAATCCTAAATATCTATGCCCCAAATACAAGGGCACCTACATACATAAAAGAAACCCTACTAAAGCTCAAAACACACATTGCACCTCACACAATAATAGTAGGAGATTTCAACACCCCACTCTCATCAATGGACAGATCATGGAAACAGAAATCAAACAGAGGCGTAGACAGACTAAGAGAAGTCATGAGCCAAATGGACTTAACAGATATTTATAGAACATTCTATCCTAAAGCAAAAGGATATACCCTCTTCTCAGCTCCTCATGGTACTTTCTCCAAAATTGACCATATAATTGGTCAAAAAACGGGCCTCAACAGGTACAGAAAGATAGAAATAATCCCATGCATGCTATCAGACCACCACCGGCTAAAGCTGGTCTTCAATAACAATAAGGGAAGAATGCCCACTTATACGTGGAAATTGAACAATGCTCTACTCAATGATAACCTGGTCAAGGAAGAAATAAAGAAAGAAATTAAATACTTTTTAGAATTTAATGAAAATGAAGGTACAACATACCCAAACTTATGGGACACAATGAAAGCTGTGCTAAGAGGAAAACTCATAGCGCTGAGTGCCTGCAGAAAGAAACAGGAAAGAGCATATGTCACCAGCTTGACAACACACCTAAAAGCTCTAGAACAAAAAGAAGCAAATACACCAGGAGGAGTAGAAGGCAGGAAATAATCAAACTCATAGCTGAAATCAGCCAAGTAGAAACAAAAAGGACCATAGAAAGAATCAACAGAACCAAAAGTTGGTTCTTTGAGAAAATCAACAACATAGATAATCCCTTAGCCAGACTAACGAGAGGACACAGAGACTGTGTCCAAATTAACAAAATCAGAAATGGAAAGGGAGACATAACTACAGATTCAGAGGAAATTCAAAAAATCATCAGATCTTAGTATAAAAGCCTATATTCAACAAAACTTGAAAATCTGCAGGAAATGGACAATTTCCTAGACAGATACCCGGTACCGAAGTTAAATCAGGAACAGATAAACCATTTAAACAACTCCATAACTCCTAAGGAAATAGAAGCAGTCATTAAAGGTCTCCCAACCAAAAAGAGCCCAGGTCCAGACGGGTTTAGTGCAGAATTCTATCAGACCTTCATAGAAGACCTCATACCAATATTATCCAAACTATGCCACAAAATTGAAACAGATGGAGCACTACCGAATTCCTTCTATGAAGCCAAAATTACTCTTATACCTAAACCACACAAAGACCCAAGAAAGAAAGAGAACTTCAGACCAACTTCCCTTATGAATATCGATGCAAAAATACTCAATAAAATTCTGGCAAACCGAATTCAAGAGGACATCAAAACAATCATCCACCATGATCAAGTAGGCTTCATCCCAGGCATGCAGGGATGGTTTAATATACGGAAAACCATCAATGTGATCCATTATATAAACAAACTGAAAGAACAGAACCACATGATCATTTCATTAGATGCTGAGAAAGCATTTGACAAAATTCAACACCCCTTCATGATAAAAGTCCTGGAAAGAATAGGAATTCAAGGCCCATACCTAAACATAATAGAAGCCATATACAGCAAACCAGTTGCTAACATTAAACTAAATGGAGAGAATCTTGAAGCAATCCCACTAAAATCAGGGACTAGACAAGGCTGCCCACTCTCTCCCTACTTATTCAATATAGTTCTTGAAGTTCTATCCAGAGCAATCAGACAACAAAAGGAGGTCAAGGGGATACAGATTGGAAAAGAAGAAGTCAAAATATCACTATTTGCAGATGATATGATAGTATATTTAAGTGATCCCAAAAGTTCCACCAGAGAACTACTAAAGCTGATAAACAACTTCAGCAAAGTGGCTGGTTATAAAATTAACTCAAATACATCAATAGCCTTCCTCTACACAAAAGAGAAAGAAGCCGAGAAAGAAATTAGGGAAACGACACCCTTCATTATAGATCCAAATAATATAAAGTACCTCGGTGTGACTTTAACCAAGCAAGTAAAAGATCTGTACAATAAGAAGTTCAAGTCTCTGAAGAAAGAAATTGAAGAAGACCTCAGAAGATGGAAAGATCTCCCATGCTCATGGATTGGCAGGATTAATATAGTACAAATGGCCATTCTACCAAAAGCGATCTACAGATTCAATGCAATCCCCATCAAAATACCAATCCAATTCTTCAAAGAGTTAGACAGAACAATTTGCAAATTCATCTGGAATAACAAAAAACCCAGGATAGCTAAAACTATCCTCAACAATAAAAGGACTTCAGGGGGAATCACTATCCCTGAACTCAAGCAGTATTACAGAGCAATAGTGATAAAAACTGCATGGTATTGGTACAGAGACAGACAGATGGACCAATAGAACAGAATTGAAAACCCAGAAATGAACCCACACACCTATGGGCACTTGATTTTTGACAAAGGAGCCAAAACCATCCAATGGAAAAAAGACAGCATTTTCAGCAAATGGTGCTGGTTCAACTGGAGGTCAGCATGTAGAAGAATGCAGATCGAACTATTCTTATCACTCTGTACAAAGCTTAAGTCCAAGTGGATCAAGGACCTCCACATCAAACCAGATACACTCAAACTAATAGAAGAAAAACTAGGGAAGCATCTGGAACACATGGGCACTGGAAAAAATTTCCTGAACAAAACACCAATGGTTTATGCTCTAAGATCAAGAATCGACAAATGGGATCTCATAAAACTGCAAAGCTTTTGTAAGGCAAAGGACACTGTGGTTAGGACAAAACGGCAACCAACAGATTGGGAAAAGATCTTTACCAATCCTACAACAGCCTTATATCCAAAATATACAAAGAACTCAAGATGTTAGACTACAGGGAGACAAATAACCCTATTAAAAATGGGGTTCAGAGCTAAACAAAGAATTCACAGCTGAGGAATGCCGAATGGCGGAGAAACACCTAAAGAAATGTTCACCATCTTTAGTCATAAGGGAAATGCAAATCAAAACAACCCTGAGATTTCACCTCACACCAGTGAGAATGGCTAAGATCAAAAACTCAGGAGACAGCAAATGCTGGCGAGGATTCGGAGAAAGAGGAAAACTCCTCCATTGTTGGTGGGATTGCAGACTGGTACAACCATTTTGGAAATCAGTGTGGAGGTTCTTCAGAAAACTGGACATTGAACTTCCTGAGGATCCAGCTATACCTCTCTTGGGCATATACCCACAAGATGCCCCAATATATAAAAAAGACACGTGCTCCACTATGTTCATAGCAGTCTTATTTATAATAGCCAGAAGCTGGGAAGAACCCAGATGCCCTTCACCAGAGGAATGGATACAGAAAATGTGGTACATCTACACAATGGAATATTACTCAGCTATCAAAAACAATGACTTTATGTAATTCATAGGCAAATGTTTGGAACTGGAACATATCATCCTGAATGTGGTAACCCAATCACAGAAAAACACACATGGTATGCACTCATTGATAAGTGGCTATTAGCCCAAATGTTTGAATTACCCTAGATGCCTAGAACAAATGAAACTCAAGACAGATGATCAGAATGTGAATGCTTCACTCCTTCTTTAAAGTGGAAACAAGAATACCTTTGGCAGGGAATAGAGAGGCAAAGATTAAAACAGACACAGAAGGAACACCCATTTAGGGCCTGCCCCACATGTGGCCCATACATATACAGCCATCCAATTAGACAAGATGGATGAAGCAAAGAAGTGCAGGCCAACAGGAGCCGGATGTAGATCGCCCCTGTGAGACACAGGCAGAATACAGCAAATACAGAGGCGAATGCCAGCAGCAAACCACTGAACTGAGAACCCCCGTTGAAGGAATCAGAGAAAGAGCTCGAAGAGCTTGAAGGAGCTCGAGACCCCTTGTGAACAACAATGCCAAGCAACCAGAGCTTCCAGGGACTAAGCCACTTCCTAAGGACTATACATGGACTGACCCTGGACTCTGACCTCATAGGTAGCAATGAATATCCTAGTAAGATCACCAGTGGAAGGGGAAGCCGTTGGTCCTGCTAAGACTGAACCCCCAGTGAACGTGATTGTTGGGGGGAGGGCGGCAATGGGGGGAGGAGGGGGAGGGGAACACCCCTAAAGCAGGGGAGGGGGAGGGATTAGGGGGATGTTTGCCCGGAAACCGGGAAAGGGAATAACATTCGAAATGTAAATAAGAAACACTCAAGTTAATAAAAAAAAAGACTACAGTGCTATTCATAAAATTTCCTTCTGTAGAATAGGTCTAAAATCTGTTCGGGAAGTATCTACAGCCATACCCATAGCAGTCAAGTCACCATTACACCAGTGGGTATATATTGCTTGTCAGGTTAGTATTGAAATATTCAGGGTCTTGAAATGGTTAGGACTACTAGTCAGTTTTTTCTCCAAATAGTCTGCGTAGAATTCTTTAGGAGTATGAAAATTAGCCAGGATGAAAATCAATCATCATGAAGGAAGAATCTCAGGCATAGAATATACAATAGAAGAAATGGATATATCAGTTAAACAAAATGTTAAATATAAAAACTTCCTGACACAAATCACGTAGGAAATTTGGGATAATATTAAAAAACCTAACAAGAATAATGGGAATAGAAAAAGGTAAAGACTCCCAGTTCCAAGGAACAGAGAATATTTTCAACAAAATCATAGAATAAATTTTTTACAGCCTAAAGCAGTAGATGCTTATAAAGATAAAAGCATGTAAAGCACCTTTTAGATTAGTCTGGAAAAGAAAATTCTCCCATGACATAATAGTCAAAACAGAAAATCTTCAGAGCAAAGAAAGAATAAATTCTGCAAGGGCAAAACGTCTAGTAATATATAACAGCAGAACTATCAGAAAGAGCCTAGGTCGATGTCTTACATCATCTAATAAAGCACAGATGCCAACTTATACCAAGAAAAATATCATTCACCATGTATGAAGAGAACAATATATTCCAAGAAAACACCAAATTAGAACAATATCTATCCAAAAATCCAGTCCCATAGAAAATACTTGAAGGAAAATTCCACCCAAGGAAGTAAACTACACACCAGAAAACATAGTAAATAAATAATTCCATACTAGTAAAAACAAAATATCGGGAACACACACACACACACACACACACACACACACACACACACACCCCAATATCAAAGTAATAGGAAGAAACAATCATTGGTCATTAATATCCTTCAACATCAGTGGACTCAATTCCCCAGTAAGATGAAGGCTAACAGAACCCAACATTCTGCTGCATACAAGAAACTAACCTGAGCAACAAAGTTATACATTACCTCAGCGTAAAGGGATGGATAAAAGCTTCCTAAGAAAAAGGACTCAAGGAGAAAACTGAAGTATCCATTCTAATGTAGCCATCAACAAATATACATTTAACAAAAATTAATCAAAAGAGATGGGGAAGGATATTTTATGCTTATAAAAAGAAAACTCCACCAAGATGACCTATCAAGTCACAATGTTTACCCTAAATGCAAGCGCACCCATATTTGTAAATGAAGCTTAAACCACACATTGAACTGCACACATTAATGGTGGGAGACTTAAATACACAACACTCACCAATAGATAGATCATCAATACAGAACCTAAACCAAGAAATAATGAAAATAACTGGTTATATATCAAGTGGACCTAATATATACCTAAAGAAACTTTCACTGATACACAAAAGAATACACCTTCATCTCAGAACCACACAAAACCATCATCAAAATTGAACACATAGGCAGTCACAAACCAAACCTACCATTTTCTGAAGAAAAAGGAAAGACAGGAAGATTTGGGAGGAAGAAGAGATGGGGGGACTGGGAGAAGTGGAGGGAGGATGAGATGCCATAAGGTTGTGATGGAAATAAAAATTATTAATTTGAAAAAGTGAAAAAAAGTTTTTATATTTTAACTATAATTAAAACATTTTCCCCTTTCTTTCTTCCTGCAAATCATTCCCAAGTACATCTCTTAATCTCTCTCAAATTCATGGCTTACATTTTTTTAATCTATGTGCACACATCTCTCTCTCTCTCTCTCTCTCTCTCTCTCTCTCTCTCTCTCTCTCTCACACACACACACACACACACATACACTTTATATATATAAATATAGTTTTAGTTCACCAAGTATTAGCAATGGATAACCATTTGGAACGTTTTACCCTGGGGAAGACTATCCCCCCTAACAAAAAGACTGCCAACTACCAAAAGGCTACCAACTATGGCTGCCTCATCCTGGATAGTAACAGCCTGAAAATGTTCATATACAGAAATATGATTTGAGGTAAATCTTATACCTCACTGTGCGATATGCCTATAATATGTATGTATGTATGTATGTATGTATGTATGTATGTATGTATGTTTGTATGTATATAGAACTGTCTTATGGGAATGTATGTGTTATTTTCTATGAGTGCATTTGACTTACCAAAGTTTAATAGAGAGTAATAAAGTTTAATAAAGGAAAACTATCTGAATAATCCTATAATCTGCAAGGGATTAGCAGCAATTATAAAAGTCATTCAACCAAAAAACCCCAGGAACAGGTTGTTTTAGTGCATATTTCTACCAAACATTCAAACAAGAGTTAATACTAATACTCTTCAAACTATTCCACAAAATAGAAACAGAAGAAACTCTGGTAAACTCATTTTGTGACACTATAGTCACCCTGATACCTAAGCCACACAAAAACAAAACAAAGAAAGAGAATTTAAGATCAATTTCTGTTATGCATTGATGCCAAAATACTCAATAAAATACTTCCAAACTGAATTTAAGAACACATCAAAGACATCTTCCACCAGGATCAAATAGGATTTATCCCAGTGATTCAGGTGAGGTTCAATGTATGAGAATTTGGCAATATAATCCACCATACAAAGAAATTGAAACACACACATACACACTCATGCACACACACACACACACACACACACACACACACACACATGATCTCTTCATTAGATGCTCAAAAAGCCTTTGACAAAATATGCCACCCCTTTTTAAAAAAATCTTGGAGAGATTAGGAATATGGTGCATATATTTACACATAAATATAGGCAGTATATATAAATATAAACAAAATAAAGGCAGTATATAGCAAGACAATAGCCAATTTCAAAATGAATGGAGCGAAACTTCAAAACAATTTTACTAAAATTGGGTACAAGACAAGGCTTTTCACTCTCTTCACATCTCTATAATATAGTACTTGAAAGTATAGCTAGATCAATAAGAAAACTAAAGGAAATCAAGTGGATACAAATTGGAAAGAACAAATGATAAATGGGCCAAGAAAGACAAAGAAATTTACAATAGCTTCTAATAATATAAAATATCTTAGTGTAACTAACCATGTAAAACTATTCTATGACAACAACTTCCTGTCTCTGAAAAAACCATTTGAGGAGTATATAAGAAGATAGAAAAGTCTCTTATGACCATGGATTAGTAGGATTAATATAGTGATAATGACCGTCTTACTAAAAGCAATTTATGGGTTTAACAAAACACTCATCAAAATTCCAACACAATTCTTTACAGATAGTGAAAGAACCATTATCAACTTCATATGGAAAAAAACAAAAAAAACCAGGAGAGCTAAAACATTCCTGAACAATAAAAGAAAATATGGAGTTAACCTTATCCATGACATCAAACATTAATAAAACATTCAGGGTATTGTTATGCATACAGACAAGTTGTTTGATGAATCAAAATGAAGAAAGAGAAATAAGCCCACATAATTAGACACTTAATTTTCACAAAGAAGTCAAAACAAAACAATGAAAAAGGGAGAGCATCTGGAACAATTCATGGTGATCTAAGTGGATGTCTTCATGTGGAAGAATTCAAATAAACACATATTTATCAACCTGCACAAGAACGAAGTACTGATGGATTCCAGACTTCAATGTGAAGATACACTAAATCTAATAGAACAGAAGGTGTGGAATAGCCTTGACCTAGTGAGTACTGGAGACAATATGCTATGCAGAACACCACTGGGAAAGGCACTAAGATGAACAATTAAAATGAGAATCCCATGAACCTGAAAAGCTCCTGTAATTTAAAGGCCACTGTCATTAGGATAAAACTACCTACAGTTTGGGAAAAATATCTTTTGCAACTCTATAACTATCGGAGTGTTAATACCCAGAATATATAAATAACACCAGAAGGTAGACACCAACAAACCAAATAACACAATTAAAAAAATTTAAAAAATGTTCATTGGCAGCCTAGGCCCAGACCTGACACTGTGCCACAGCTCTCTGCACTCATATCCTGCTGGGAGAAAGCTGGTTTCCAGGAGTGCTAACACCTCTAAGAGCACAGGTAAGACCACTGCTTCCGCATCAAGGGACCCACTGGGAGTCCTCAGGACAAAAGAACCATGGAGCAGTTTGGTACAGGATCTTTCTGGTTTCTGCCTTTACCCAGAGCTGGCCCTGTCCCACAGCTCTCTGTGCTCAGATCCCATAGGGAAATAGCTGGATTCTCAGAAGAGTGGACAATCCTAAGAGAACAGAGGAGACCACCACTTCTCCTCACACTGCTGGCCCAAGATGAACCTTCCTGGAGACAAGGCTGCCAAGCCAGAACATATCCCAATGTTCAGGCAAAAGCTGTGGTATACCCTCCTTTCCCATTGTTATGGACTCACATGAAGACTGAGCTGCACATTCATTATATATATGTAGGAGCCTGGGTCCAGTTCATGTATATTCTTTGGTTGGTGTATCAGTCTCTGGGAGCCCCAAGGGCCAGATTAATTGACTCACTTGGTTTTTCAGTGTATTTCCTATCCCTTAGAATCGGCAATCCTTCCTCTTGTTCTATTGTTTGACAGTGGGTATCTGTATCTGTCTCAGTCAATGGCTAGCTGGAGCCTCTAAAAGAATAGCTATGCTAGACTCCTGTCTCAAAGCATAGCAGAGTATCCTTAATAGTGTCAGGGATTGGTGCTTGTCCATAGGATGTGGTTCTTAGATGTAGTTCCTCCTCCTTGCTTGGGTTGTGTGAAGCCATTCAGAGGAAATACAGGGGACTAGGCTGTATTACCTTGTGCTTCCATCTAGTGTTGGGCTTATGGGAAGCACTGATGTACTCAGGGGTGGGAGAAAGATGGGTGCCCCATGTGGGTTGAGGCTGCAGCTGGTGTTCCCTAGACCTGGATACGCAGAAGCTGCTGAAAATCATGAGGAGTTGAGAATGGGGGCTATGGACTGGTGATGATAGGCCCAGATCTGTGTGAAGGGGGAACTCTGGCTTAGCTCATTGGTGAGTGTATGGGAGCAGGGATCTTCTGCAGGAGTCTTAGTGATTATCTTTGGGAATAGGTGCATACAATTTCCTCAGAGTGGGCCAGAGATTAAAGACCTTTTTAAATAATGAATGTCCAGGAAAGTGCATTGGTTAAACTCTCAGGTTCCATCTAGACACCTAAGTAGCATGGGAGAACTCGGTGTGCTCTGCTACATGACTAGAGGTCAAGTTCTTCATGTGGGGAGATGTGGTGACATGCTCCAGGACAGAAGCCATGTTACTAGTAGATGAAATTCTTACAGTCCTCAGGTATGGGTGTGTCTGGATTTCGATATCCACTCATCCTTTGCAGTTTTCATCTAGCGACATGAATCTACTTGCCCTACATATTTCATTGAATTTTGCATCATTTTTCATAAGAGAAAATGAAGTACTATTTCTTTAGTGGGTCTTTGTTTTGTTTAGGTATCAGGGTATCAGTGGATTCATAGAGTGAGTGTGGCAGTACTCCTATTGTTTCTAATATATGGAATAGTTTGATGAGTATTTTTATTAGCTTTTCATTCAATTTCTGGTAGAATTCTGCACTAAAACAATCTGGCCATGTATGTTTGTTGGGCAAGTTTGATGGATTGACTTTATTTATTTAAACATTATAGGGCTTGACATGTACCTTGCAGGCTACAATGATGTCTGGGGCTGAGCCAGTGCTCCAGACCCCCTTTCATACCCAGAGACAGATTTACTTCTAGGAGCTCTGTCACTACCAGCCTCATAGGATCACAGGAGCAACATTGCACAATTAGAAACATCTAGGCAAGTTAACTCCAGAGATAACCACATGTTGAGAAGCAAGGATAAGAACATATGAAACAGAAACTAATGCCACTTTGTACCATCAGAATTCAGTTCTGTTATCACAGCAAGCCCTCAATAATCTAACACAACTGAGAAGCAAAACTATGACTTAAAATCCCATCTCTTTAATATGAGAAATAGAGGAGAACACAGGTAAACAGGTAGAAGCCCTTAGAGGGGAAACACATAAATCTCCTAAAGAAATACAGGAAATCACAATCAAACAGGTGAAGGAATTGAACGAAATCATCCAGGATCTAAAAATAAAAATAGAAACAATAAGGAAATCATAAAGGGAGACAACCATGGAAATAGAAAGCCTAGTAAAAGATCAGAAGTTACAGATGCAAGTATCATAAACAGAATACAAAAGATAGAAGAATAAATCTTAGATGTAGAAGATTGACACAACAATAAAAGAAAATACAAGCCTGCAGCAGCTCTCTGCTCCCAAACCCCGTGGGAGAGAGACCTCACTGCCTGATCAGGTGGGCACTCCTGAGGCTGCAGAGCGGAAGAGACCTCCAACACTGCCCACCCCTGCCCATATCCCTGGCCCAAGAGGCAACTGTATAAGGCCTCTGGGTTCCCGTAGGGAAGGGCCCAGGAGCGGCAGGACCCCTGCGCCTGAGACACCGCAGGAACCTGAAGGAAACAGACCGGATAAACAGTTCTCTGCACCCAAATCCCGTGGGAGGGAGAGCTAAACCTTCAGAGAGGCAGACACGCCTGGGAAACCAGAAGAGACTGCACTCTGTGCACATCCAGACGCCAGAGGAAAACACCAAACGTCATCTGGAACCCTGGTGCACGGAGGCTCCCGGAAAGAGCGGCGCAGATCTTCCCAGTTGCTGCCGCCGTGGAGAGGACTTGGGCAGTACCCCACGAGCAAACTTGAGCCTTGGAACCACAGGTAGGACCAACTTTTCCCCTGCAAGAAACCTGCCTGGTGAACTCAAGACACAGGCCCACAGGAACAGCTGAAGACCTGTAGAGAGGAAAAACTACACGCCCGAAAGCAGAACACTCTGTCCCCATAACTGGCTGAAAGAAAACAGGAAAACAGGTCTACAGCACTCCTGACACACAGGCTTATAGGACAGTCTAGGCACGGTCAGAAATAGCAGAACAAAGTAACACTAGAGATAATCTGATGGCGAGAGGCAAGCACAGGAACCCAAGCAACAGAAACCAAGACTACATGGCATCATCGGAACCCAATTCTCCCACCAAAGCAGACACGGAATATCCAAACACACCAGAAAAGCAAGATCTAGTTTCAAAATCATATTTGATCATGATGCTGGAGGACTTCAAGAAAGACGTGAAGAACTCCCTTAGAAAACAAGTAGAAGCCTACAGAGAGGATTCGCAAAAATGCCTGAAAGAATTCCAGGAAAACACAATCAAACAGTTGAAGGAATTAAAAATGGAAATAGAAGCAATTAAGAAAGAACACATGGAAACAACCCTGGACATAGAAAATCAAAAGAAAAGACAAGGAGCTGTAGATAGAAGCCTCACCAACAGAATACAAGAGATGGAAGAGAGAATCTCGGGAACAGAAGATTCCCTAGAAATCATTGACTCAGCTGTCAAAGATAATGTAAAGCGGAAAATACTGGTCCAAAACATACAGGAAATCCAGGACTCAATGAGAAGATCAAACCTAAGGATAATAGGTATAGAAGAGAGTGAAGACTCCCAGCTCAAAGGACCAGTAAATATCTTCAACAAAATCATAGAAGAAAACTTCCCTAACCTAAAAAAAGAGATACCCATAGGCATACAAGAAGCCTACAGAACTCCAAATAGATTGGACCAGAAAAGAAACACCTCCCGTCACATAATTGTCAAAACACCAAACGCACAAAATAAAGAAAGAATATTAAAAGCAGTAAGGGAAAAAGGTCAAGTAATATATAAAGGCAGACCTATCAGAATCACACCAGACTTCTCGCCAGAAACTATGAAGGCCAGAAGATCCTGGAAAGATGTCATACAGACCCTAAGAGAACACAAATGCCAGCCCAGGTTACTGTATCCTGCAAAACTCTCAATTAACATAGATGGAGAAACCAAGATATTCCATGACAAAACCAAATTTACACAATATCTTTCTACAAATCCAGCACTACAAAGGATAATAAATGGTAAAGCCCAACATACGGAGGCAAGCTATACCCTAGAAGAAGCAAGAAACTAATCGTCTTGGCAACAAAACAAAGAGAAGAAAAGCACACAAACATAACCTCACATCCAAATATGAATATAACAGGAAGCAATTATCACTATTCCTTAATATCTCTCAACATCAATGGCCTCAACTCCCCAATAAAAAGACATAGATTAACAAACTGGATACGCAATGAGGACCCTGCATTCTGCTGCCTACAGGTAACACACCTCAGAGACAAAGACAGACACTACCTCAGAGTGAAAGGCTGGAAAACAACTTTCCAAGCAAAGGGTCAGAAGAAGCAAGCTGGAGTAGCCATTCTAATATCAAATAAAATCAATTTTCAATTAAAAGTCATCAAAAAAGATAAGGAAGGACACTTCATATTCATCAAAGGAAAAATCCACCAAGATGAACTCTCAATCCTCATCTTCGGTTGGTTTATATACAAGTGTGCAATTTCTAGGCTTGAAAGTAAAATGATGCTATCTGGTGCTGGATAGAGGAGCCTTATTTTTTATTATGGCAGCTTGCTATTTTTGTAACATGGTGATTTGGTTGAACACAATAAAGTACAGTAGTAACTGATCTCCCCTTCTTCCTGGATGAGTGAGGAGATGATTAAATGTTGCTGTCAGCATCCTTGAGCATATTCAGATGAGCTTCTGCTTCTATTGAAAAGGATGCTGTGTTTGATTGTGGTCCGAAGCTTTGAAGCACTACTTGGCATCTCCTTCCTTGGAGGTCTCACTGTTTAAACATAACAGATTTGATAGCTTGTTGGTAAGGTGAGGTCCAGCTTGTCTCCACTAGGTCATCTTCATGTGAATCCGGTGGTTATACGGTTTTGTTCTAGGGATATTTCATTTTTTTAATAACGGTTTTAGCTGACAATCATGGAGAGAATGAATCCTTAGAAGTGTGCCACTAGTGAAAGGAAATCCTGTCTAGAGTATGTTTCTTTACAAAGCTGTGTCACACCATCCTTTGGGCCCTCTGCTGGAAAAGTAGAATCAAGTCTCAAATAATGCCTTTTAAATTGCATCCTCTAGTATTATAGATGTAGGACAGTACTGTATCATACCTCTGTGGATGTAAAATAGCTTGTACCTGCTTTATGATACGTAGTAGTGACCGTGCTTTATCAGAGCTGTTTTTAATGATGTTGCTCAGAATGTTTTCTTTCCAGATGATGATTGAGAAGCTAATTTAAAAAAAAAATGGTGCCAGGTACCACAAGAGTAACAGAACTGTGCTGTTTTCTCGGGTTTTGTTTTTTTTACTTTTTTTTTTAATGGAGTGTGCTGGATGTCTCTACAGTTTTGTTCAGATGACTGCAGAACCTGGAAAAGCTGTTGCTGCTGTTGATGCATAACACACTGCTATTATTGGTCTTTTTATATAAATATAAATATATATATACAGATATATAATTTGAATTTTTGGAAACTTTAGCTGTGCTGTCAACTTTGGAAAAAAGTATCCCCGTTTACTGTGTTGAGTTGGCACTGTACAGAAATTAACAGCCATATTGGTCTAGAAATGTTGAACTTAAGTTTTTTCCATTTGTACAGGGGTAACACACTGTATTAAATATGTAAGGTCTTATCTACGTGGGTTTGATTACAAAAAGTAATAAAGTATTCTCTAAATTTAAAAAAAAAGAAATGTTCAACATCTTTAGTCATTAGGGAAATGCAAATCAAAACAACCTTGAGATTTCACTTTACACAAGTGTGAATGGCTAAGATCAAAAACTCAGGTGACAGCAAATGCTGGCAAGGATGTGGAGAAATAGGAACACTCCTCCATTGTTGGTCTGATTGCAGACTGATAAAACCATTCTGGAAATCAGTCTGGAGGTTCCTCAGAAAATTGGACATTGAACTGCCTGAGGACCCAGCTATATCTCTCTTGGGCATATACCCAAAAGATGCCCCAACATATAAAAAAGACAAGTGCTCCACTATGTTCATAGCAGCCTTATTTATAGTAGCCAGAAGCTGGAAAGAACCCAGATGCCCTTCAACAGAGGAATGCATACAGAAAATGTGGTCCATCTACACAGTGGAATATTACTCAGCTATCAAAAACAATGACTTTATGAAATTCGTAGGCAAATGGTTGGAACTGGAAAATATCATCCTGAGTGAGGTAACCCAATGACAGAAAAACACACATGGTATGCACTCATTGATAAGTGACTATTAGCCCAAATGCTTGAATTACCCTAGATGCACAGAACACATGAATCTCAAGACGGATGATCAAAATGTGAATGCTTCATTCCTTCTTTAAAAGGGGGAACAAGAATATCCTTGGCAGGGAATAGAGAGGCAAAGATTAAAACAGAGATAGAAGGAACAGCCATTCAGAGTCTGCCCTATATGTGGCCCATACATATACAGCCACCCAATTAGACAAGATGGATGAAGCAAAGAAGTGCAGGCAGACAGGGGCCAGATGTAGATCTCTCCTGAGAGACACAGCCAGAATACAGCAAATACAGAGGCGAATGCCAGCAGCAAACCACTGAAGTGAGAACGGGACCTCCGTTGAAGGAATCAGAGAAAGGACTAGAAGGGGCTTGAAGGGGCTCGAGACCCCATATGAACAACAATGCTAAGCAACCAGAGCTTCCAAGGACTAAGCCACTACCTAAAGACTATACATGGACTGACCCTGGACTCTGACCTCATAGGTAGCATTGAATATCCTAGTAAGATCACCAGTGTAAGGGGAAGCCCTGGATCCTGTTAAGTCTGAACCCCTTGTGAACGTGAATGTTGGGGGGAGGGTGGCAATGGGGGGAGGATGGGGAGGGGAATATCAGTAAAGAAGGGGAGGGGGAGGGGTTAGGGGGGATGTAAAAAAAAATAAAAAAAAAGAAAATACAAAATGCAAAACAGCTCTTAACCCAAAGCATCCAGGAAATTCAGGGAAAAAATGAACAAACCTAAGAATAATAGGAATAGAAGAGACAGAAGAATCCCAATATAAAGGGCCAGGAAACATTTTCAACAAAATCATAGAAGAAAACTTCCCTAACTTAAAGAAAGACATGGCCACAAACTTACAAAAAGCCTACAGAACACCGAAAAGATTAGACAAGAAAAAATTCTTTCTATCACATAATAATCAAAACACTAATTCACACTAAATGAAAGAATATTTAAATCGGTCAGGACAAAAAGCCAAGTAACATAACAATGTAGATCTATCAGAGTTATATCTCAACGGAGAATCTAAAAGCCAATAATCTGGAGCAGATGTCATGTAGACCCTAAGAGAATGCAAATGCCAGCCCAGGATACTATACCCAACAAAACTCTCAGTCACCTTAGATGGAGAAACCTATATAATCTATGCCAAAACCAAATGTAAACAATATCTTTACACTAACCCAGCCATACAGAGAATAAGAGAAGGATAATTCTAACACAAAGAACAAAACCACATACACAAGAAAAAACAAGAAATTAACCATCTCACAAACCCCTCCCTCAAAAAAAAACATGACAGCCATACAAATTCAGTACCACCACTAACAACAGAAATAACAGGAACCAACAACGGTATTTAACACCTCTCAACACCAGCAGACTGAATTCTCCAATAAAAATATAGGTTTACAGATTGGACATTTCAATAGCACCCAGCATTTTTTTTGCATACAGGAAAGACACAGTGACAGAGACAAACACTACCTCTAACTAAAGGCAGTAACTTTTTCCAAGCAAATTGTCTCAAGAAACCTATTAGTAGCCATTCTAATATTCACTATAATAGATTTTCAACCGAAATTTATCAAAAGACACAGGAAAGAAAACTTCATGCTCATCAAAGGAAAAGTCCCTCCAGGATGAACTCTCAATTTTAAGCATCTATATGCCAAATGTAAGGTCACCCACATTTGTAAAAGAACCTTACAAAAGCTCAAAACACTCTTTGATACTCACACAATAATAATGGGAGAATTCAACATCGCACTCTCACCAATGAACAGATCATGGAAAAAGAAAATAAACAGAGTCGCAGTGAAGCTATCAAAAGTTTTGAATCAAATGGATCCAACAGATATCTATAGGACATTTAACCCTAAAACAAAATAATATACATTTTTTCAGCACCCCGTGGTAACTTCTCCAAAATTGACCATATAACCAGCCACAAAAAAGCCTCAGCAGATACAAGAAGATTCAAATAATCCCATGCATTCTATCAGATCACCACAGACTAAGGCTGATCTTAAATAATACCCAAAACAAAAACAACAGAAAGTCCACACACTCATGTAAACTGAATAACTCTCTACTCAATGATAACTTGGTCAAATAAGAAATAAAAAAGAAAGATTTTCTAGAATTTTTTTCAAAAATTAAGGCGTAGCATATGTAAACTTGTGGGACTCAATAAAAGCAGTGATAAAAGGAAATTCATAACACTGAGTACTTTCATAAAGAAATTGGAGAGATCCTTCAATAGCAAATTAATAGGACACCTGAAAGTTCTAGAACAGAAGGAAGTAAACACACTCAAGAGGAGCCAACAGCAGGAAAAATAAAACTCAGAGCTGCAATCAACCAAATATAAACAAAGAACTATATAAAGAATCAACAATTGCAACCCCATAAGAACAACAATGCCAACCAACCAGTGCTTCCAGGGACTAAATCACTACCGAAAGACTATACATGGACTGACCCATGACTCCAACTGCATATTTAGCTGAGGATGTCCTTGTTGGATACCAGTGGCCAAGTTTGGACCCCCAGTGCAGAGGAATTTCCGGGAGGGGGTTTGGTTAGTGGTGTGAATGGGGGGAAGAACACCCTCATGGGTAGAGGTACGGGATAGGGGGCTTATGGACAGGAAATCAGGAAAGAAAGTAGCATTTGAAATGGAAATAAAGAAATACATCCAATTAACAAAAAAGAAAAGAAAATTTACAACATAAAAACTACTAACCTGGTGCAAGTCCTCCGAAGAGACTGTGTGCCCGCAGGTACCTGTGTTTTCCAATAAACCCTCTTGCTGATTGCATCCGAGTGGACTCGGCCTGGTCATTGGGCTTGGGATCTCCTTCCCGAAGGAAGATTCTCTCTGAGGGTCTTTCATATTGGGGCTCGCCCGGGATTCGGAGATCCTCTGCCCAGAGATCACCGACCACCCACCGGGAGGTAAGCCGGCCGGCGTTTGTCTTGTCTGTTGTCTGTTGTGTCTTGGTCTTGTCCTGTGAACGATCGATCAATAGGCTCAGATCTGGGGACTATCTGGGCGGGCCAGAGAAGGAGCTGACGAGCTCGGACTTCTCCCCCGCAGCGCTGGAAGACGTTCCAAGTGTGGTTGGAGGAGAGGGAGATCCGGACCCGTGGCGCCTCCATCCGTTTTCAGAGGGATCCGGACCCTTGATGATTCCATCTGAATTTTATTGGAGTAGAGGATCCAAGACCCTGGCTGACTCCGTCTGAATTTTTCGTTTCAGTTTGGTACCGAAGCCGCGCGGCGCATCTATCTGTTACTTGTTTGACTGTTGGAATTGTTTGTCTTCTTTGTGACCTGACTGTGGTTTTCTGGACGTGTTGGTGTCCATTGTTTGTGTTCTGTTTCTGTGTTTGGTATCCCAGAAGCAGCTAAGGTTAAGCTGCAGTTTGGGCCAGGTACTGAAGGTACCAGGCATCTGTGGAAATTGGTTATAGGATGCTTTGTCTTGGTCTTGTTTCTCTGGTTTGTTTTCTGTGATATTGTCGAGTGTTTTTTTGGCTTTTGTTTCGTGTTTGAATTTGGATTGACGACTGTGTTTGAAATTATGAAACTGTTTGCTTTGTTCGTCAAAGAGTTTTACTTGGTCCTCTTGGTGCTTAAGTTAAAAGTTAAAAATAATTTGCTTGAGAGAAATTGTTTTCTGCCAGGAGTTTTATCTTTCTCTCTTGAGCCTCCTCCCCAAGGAGAGATGCCCCAGGTTGGGGGGCAGAGAAGCCCCTATAATAGTTTCAAAAAGAATCTACAACAAACTGTGAAAAACTTTGTTTTGCCAGTCAAAATTTAGAATTCAGGCTTTGGCTGTGGCCAAGGTCAGGATTAATGGTTTCTTTTCCATGGGCCTTTAGCCCACTGAGACAGTTTGGTGAAGGACTACTACTGCAGTCCTGGTATTCAGAGATACGGAGAGAGCCATAGTTTTTTTTAAAGGTTGGTACTATAGTATTAACAATCTCTTTATTAGATGTAAAAGACAGGAAGCCCCAGGTGAACTGGTTACAATTCTTTTGTCAGCTGCTTAGTATCTAGCACCCAGGTTCTAACCATCTCTCCATCCTTTTGTTATTAGTTCTTACTAGAAGCCTAGTGTCATTTGGAGGCTGGTTCTCTTGAGAGGCAGAGCCACCGAGCTGACAATGAAGGGAGGTACTCCTTAAGGGAAAATCTAAGTCCAGAGAGACAGCTGGTAACAGATAGGCTGCCTCTCTGCTCATAGACAAAGCTTGTGCTTATTTTTAAAGTGGCCTTTTTTGTCCAAAAAAGGCCTCCTGGTTTAGCTGTGTGACTAAATGCTATTTGTCCTCTTCAGTGGACCTCTATTCTCTAGATTCCCTTCTTGTTTTCTCACCATCCCACTTGAGATGCTTCTTAGTAACTGTTACAGATCTTCTTTACCACTGAGGAAAGACAGAATCCTACTAGAGGCCAGAAAGAATGTTCCAGACATGGATGGAAGGCCCTCACTCCTGACTGTTGACTTCAATACCCCTGAAGGTAGGGCGTGCTCCGGGTCTGCCCCCAGGCTCCAAGGGTGGGTCTCCTAGGGGCTGGAAAGTGCCCCACCAATCTGGCTAAGATAAGGAAAAGATATGAAGAAAAAGTTACAGAAACTTGAACGGTTAAGCTAAGTCACTGAGAGAGTTATTGTAAGTTGCAGAGAAAATAAGTTGATGTGTGGTTCAGGGTCTGTGCACAAAAGTGGACAGCACCTAATAGCTGTAGAAGAAGATGCAGACAGAGAGACTGAAAAAAGAAAGAAAGAGACAAAAAGAAGAGGAAGTTAAAAAGCTAAAGAGATAAAAGAAAAGAGAGGAACATATACTGGCCACAGTAGTTAGAAAACGTAGGAAGACAATACCTGGCAACAGGAGAGAATTCCTGGCTAAAGATCGGTGTGCCTAACTAAAAAAAAAAAGGACATTGGGTCAGGGACTGCCCCAGGAAGAACAAGAGGGGCCTCTCCAGTGGCTCCGAAGGCAAGCCTCTTGGTCCTAGAGTGCTGGCTATGCACCAAGATAGAAGGAAAGCCTGCCCAGTTGTTGTGTGAATGCGGGGGGACCCAACGCTCTGTGCTCCTATGCTCCAGTGGGCCAGTATCCAAAGACCTTGAGTACAAGGGGCTACTGACAACAAACAATACTTATGGACTGCCTGAAGAACAGTGGACCTTGGCGTGGGCCGGGTAACCCACTAGTTCATGGTCATCCCTGACTGCCCCCATCCCTTGCTCATGAGAAATTTGCTTTCCAAAATGGCTTGCATGGGCTGAAGGGTGAGGCCATGTGTATGCATATCTGCAGACTGTGTACGTGCGGCTTAAGACCTGTCTCAGTACACCAGTACCTGATGCTGGGAGATGTGTGGCTTAGTGCCGTTCTGCCTGGAACACACCATTCCTGCCAGCCGGGCACTGACAATTATGACCCAATCCAGGACTTAAACTGTGATAGAGTGGCTGATGTTTTGCCTTTGAATAGAACGTGACAGAGACAAACACTACCTCTAACTAAAGGCAGTAACTTTTTCCAAGCAAATTGTCTCAAGAAACCTATTAGTAGCCATTCTAATATTCACTATAATAGATTTTCAACCAAAATTTATCAAAAGACACAGGAAAGAAAACTTCATGCTCGCCCACACCCGCGGATCCCGGCCC
The DNA here is from genome assembly GCF_021556685.1 of Rattus norvegicus. Classification (NCBI taxonomy): domain Eukaryota; kingdom Metazoa; phylum Chordata; class Mammalia; order Rodentia; family Muridae; genus Rattus; species Rattus norvegicus. The sequence continues at coordinate 77,662,636 of NC_141534.1, forward strand.
GCAGCAGCTCTCTGCTCCCAGACCCGGTGAGAGAGAGACCCAACCGCCTGGTCAGGTGGGCACTCCTGAGGCTGCAGAGCGGAAGAGACCACCAACACTGCTCACCCCTGCCCACATCCCTGGCCCAAGAGGAAACTGTATAAGGCCTCTGGGCTCCCGTGGGGGAGGGCCCAGGAGCGGCAGGACTTCTGCGCCTGAGACACCGCCGGAACCTGAAAGAAACAGACCGGATAAACAGTTCTCTGCACCCAAATCCCGTGGGAGGGAGAGCTAAACCTTCAGAGAGGCAGACAAGCCTGGGAAACCAGAAGAGACTGCTCCCTGCACACACATCTCGGACGCCAGAGGAAAAAGCCAAAGACCATCTGGAACCCTGGTGCACTGAAGCTCCCGGAAGGGGCGGCACAGGTCTTCCTGGTTGCTGCCGCTGCAGAGAGCCCCTGGGCAGCACCCCACGAGCGAACCTGAGCCTCGGGACCACAGGTAAGACCAAATTTTCTGCTGCAAGAAGGCTGCCTGGTGAACTCAAGACACAGGCCCACAAGAACAGCTGAAGACCTGTAGAGAGGAAAAACTACACGCCGGAAAGCAGAACACACTGTCCCCATAACTGACTGAAAGAGAGGAAAACAGGTCTACAGCACTCCTGACACACAGGCTTATAGGTCAGTCTAGCCACTGTCAGAAATAGCAGAACAAAGTAACACTAGAGATAATCTGATGGCGAGAGGCAAGCGCAGGAACCCAAGCAACAGAAACCAAGACTGCATGCCATCATCGGAGCCCAATTCTCCCGCCAAAACAAACATGGAATATCCAAACACACCAGAAAAGCAAGATCTAGTTTCAAAATCATATTTGATCATGATGCTGGAGGACTTCAAGAAAGACATGAACACACTTAGGGAAACACAGGAAATCATTAATAAACAAGTAGAGGCCTACAGAGAGGAATGGCAAAAATCCCTGAAAGAATTCCAGGAAAACACAATCAAACAGATGAAGGAATTAAAAATGGAAATAGAAGCAATCAAGAAAGAACACATGGAAACAACCCTGGATATAGAAAACCAAAAGAAGAGACAAGGAGCTGTAGATACAAGCTTCACCAACAGAATACAAGAGATGGAAGAGAGAATCTCAGGAGCAGAAGATTCCATAGAAATCATTGACTCAACTGTCAAAGATAATGTAAAGCAGAAAAAGCTACTGGTCCAAAACATACAGGAAATCCAGGACTCAATGAGAAGATCAAACCTAAGGATAATAGGTATAGAAGAGAGTGAAGACTCCCAGCTCAAAGGACCAGTAAATATCTTCAACAAAATCATAGAAGAAAACTTCCCTAACCTAAAAAAAGAGATACCCATAGGCATACAAGAAGCCTACAGAACTCCAAATAGATTGGACCAGAAAAGAAACACCTCCCGTCACATAATTGTCAAAACACCAAACGCACAAAATAAAGAAAGAATATTAAAAGCAGTAAGGGAAAAAGGTCAAGTAACATATAAAGGGAGACCTATCAGAATCACACCAGACTTCTCGCCAGAAACTATGAAGGCCAGAAGATCCTGGACTGATGTCATACAGACCCTAAGAGAACACAAATGCCAGCCCAGGTTACTGTATCCAGCAAAACTCTCAATTAACATTGATGGAGAAACCAAGATATTCCATGACAAAACCAAATTTACACAATATCTTTCTACAAATCCAGCACTACAAAGGATAATAAATGGTAAAGCCCAACATAAGGAGGCAAGCTATACCCTAGAAGAAGCAAGAAACTAATCGTCTTGGCAACAAAACAAAGAGAATGAAAGCACACAAACATAACCTCACATCCAAATATGAATATAAAGGGAAACAATAATCACTATTCCTTAATATCTCTCAATATCAATGGCCTCAACTCCCCAATAAAAAGACATAGATTAACAAACTGGATACACAACGAGGACCCTGCATTCTGCTGCCTACAGGAAACACACCTCAGAGACAAAGACAGACACTACCTCAGAGTGAAAGGCTGGAAAACAACTTTCCAAGCAAATGGTTAGAAGAAGCAAGCTGGAGTAGCCATTCTAATATCAAATAAAATCAATTTCCAACTAAAAGTCATCAAAAAAGATAAGGAAGGACACTTCATATTCATCAAAGGAAAAATCCACCAAGATGAACTCTCAATCCTAAATATCTATGCCCCAAATACAAGGGCACCTACATACGTAAAAGAAACCTAACTAAAGCTCAAAACACACATTGCACCTCACACAATAATAGTGGGAGATTTCAACACCCCACTCTCATCAATGGACAGATCATGGAAACAGAAATTAAACAGTGATGTCGACAGACTAAGAGAAGTCATGAGCCAAATGGACTTAACGGATATTTATAGAACATTCTATCCTAAAGCAAAAGGATATACCTTCTTCTCAGTTCCTCATGGTACTTTCTCCAAAATTGACCATATAATTGGTCAAAAAACGGGCCTCAACAGGTACAGAAAGATAGAAATAATCCCATGCGTGCTATCGGACCACCACGGCCTAAAACTGGTCTTCAATAACAATAAGGGAAGAATGCCCACATATACGTGGAAATTGAACAATGCTCTACTCAATGATAACCTGGTCAAGGAAGAAATAAAGAAAGAAATTAAAAACTTTTTAGAATTTAATGAAAATGAAGATACAACATACTCAAACTTATGGGACACAATGAAAGCTGTGCTAAGAGGAAAACTCATAGCGCTGAGTGCCTGCAGAAAGAAACAGGAAAGAGCATATGTCAGCAGCTTGACAGCACACCTAAAAGCTCTAGAACAAAAAGAAGCAAATATACCCAGGAGGAGTAGAAGGCAGGAAATAATCAAACTCAGAGCTGAAATCAACCAAGTAGAAACAAAAAGGACCATAGAAAGAATCAACAGGACCAAAAGTTGGTTCTTTGAGAAAATCAACAAGATAGATAAACCCTTAGCCAGACTAACGAGAGGACACAGAGAGTGCGTCCAAATTAACAAAATCAGAAATGAAAAGGGAGACATAACTACAGATTCAGAGGAAATTCAAAAAATCATCAGATCTTACTATAAAAACCTATATTCAACAAAATTTGAAAATCTTCAGGAAATGGACTATTTCCTAGACAGATACCAGGTATCAAAGTTAAATCAGGAACAGATAAACCAGTTAAACAACCCCATAACTCCTAAGGAAATAGAAGCAGTCATTAAAGGTCTCCCAACCAAAAAGAGCCCAGGTCCAGATGGGTTTAGTGCAGAATTCTATCAAACCTTCATAGAAGACCTCATACCAATATTATCCAAACTATTCCACAAAATTGAAACAGATGGAGCCCTACCGAATTCCTTCTACGAATCTACAATTACTCTTATACCTAAACCACACAAAGACACAACAAAGAAAGAGAACTTCAGACCAATTTCCCTTATGAATATCGACGCAAAAATACTCAATAAAATTCTGGCAAACCGAATTCAAGAGCACATCAAAACAATCATCCACCATGATCAAGTAGGCTTCATCCCAGGCATGCAGGGATGGTTTAATATACGGAAAACCATCAACGTGATCCATTATATAAACAAACTGAAAGAACAGAACCACATGATCATTTCATTAGATGCTGAGAAAGCATTTGACAAAATTCAACACCCCTTCATGATAAAAGTCCTGGAAAGAATAGGAATTCAAGGCCCATACCTAAACATAGTAAAAGCCATATACAGCAAACCAGTTGCTAACATTAAACTAAATGGAGAGAAACTTGAAGCAATCCCACTAAAATCAGGGACTAGACAAGGCTGCCCACTCTCTCCCTACTTATTCAATATAGTTCTTGAAGTTCTAGCCAGAGCAATCAGACAACAAAAGGAGATCAAAGGGATACAGATCGGAAAAGAAGAGGTCAAAATATCACTATTTGCAGATGACATGATAGTATATTTAAGTGATCCCAAAAGTTCCACCAGAGAACTACTAAAGCTGATAAACAACTTCAGCAAAGTGGCTGGGTATAAAATTAACTCAAATAAATCAGTTGCCTTCCTCTATACAAAAGAGAAACAAGCCGAGAAAGAAATTAGGGAAACGACACCCTTCATAATAGACCCAAATAATATAAAGTACCTCGGTGTGACTTTAACCAAGCAAGTAAAAGATCTGTACAATAAGAACTTCAAGACACTGAAGAAAGAAATTGAAGAAGACCTCAGAAGATGGAAAGATCTCCCATGCTCATGGATTGGCAGGATTAATATAGTAAAAATGGCCATTTTACCAAAAGCAATCTACAGATTCAATGCAATCCCCATCAAAATACCAATCCAATTCTTCAAAGAGTTAGACAGAACAATTTGCAAATTCATCTGGAATAACAAAAAACCCAGGATAGCTAAAGCTATCCTCAACAATAAAAGGACTTCAGGGGGAATCACTATCCCTGAACTCAAGTAGTATTACAGAGCAATAGTGATAAAAACTGCATGGTATTGGTACAGAGACAGACAGATAGACCAATGGAATAGAATTGAAGACCCAGAAATGAACCCACACACCTATGGTCACTTGATTTTTGACAAAGGAGCCAAAACCATCCAATGGAAAAAAGATAGCATTTTCAGCAAATGGTGCTGGTTCAACTGGAGGGCAACATGTAGAAGAATGCAGATCGATCCATGCTTATCACCCTGTACAAAGCTTAAGTCCAAGTGGATCAAGGACCTCCACATCAAACCAGACACACTCAAACTAATAGAAGAAAAACTAGGGAAGCATCTGGAACACATGGGCACTGGAAAAAATTTCCTGAACAAAACACCAATGGCTTATGCTCTAAGATCAAGAATTGACAAATGGGATCTCATAAAACTGCAAAGCTTCTGTAAGGCAAAGGACACTGTGGTTAGGACAAAACGGCAACCAACAAATTGGGAAAAGATCTTTACCAACCCTACAACAGATAGAGGCCTTATATCCAAAATATACAAAGAACTCAAGAAGTTAGACCGCAGGGAAACAAATAACCCTATTAAAAAATGGGGTTCAGAGCTAAACAAAGAATTCACAGCTGAGGAATGCCGAATGGCTGCGAAACACCTAAAGAAATGTTCAACATCTTTAGTCATAAGGGAAATGCAAATCAAAACAACCCTGAGATTTCACCTCACACCAGTGCGATTGGCTAAGATCAAACAGTCAGGTGACAGCAGATGCTGGCGAGGTTGTGGAGAAAGAGGAACACTCCTCCATTGTTGGTGGGATTGCAGACTGGTAAAACCATTCTGGAAATCAGTCTGGAGGTTCCTCAGAAAATTGGACATTGAACTGCCTGAGGATCCAGCTATACCTCTCTTGGGCATATACCCAAAAGATGCCTCAACATATAAAAGAGACACGTGCTCCACTATGTTCATCGCAGCCTTATTTATAATAGCCAGAAAATGGAAAGAACCCAGATGCCCTTCAACAGAGGAATGGATACAGAAAATGTGGTACATCTACACAATGGAATACTACTCAGCTATCAAAAACAACGAGTTTATGAAATTCGTAGGCAAATGGTTGGAACTGGAAAATATCATCCTGAGTGAACTAACCCAATCACAGAAAGACATACATGGTATGCACTCATTGATAAGTGGCTATTAGCCCAAATGCTTGAATTACCCTAGATCCCTAGAACAAAGGAAACTCAAGACGGATGATCAAAATGTGAATGCTTCACTCCTTCTTTAAATGAGGAAAAAGAATACCCTTGGCAGGGAAGGGAGAGGCAAAGATTAAAACAGAGACTGAAGGAACACCCATTCAGAGCCTGTCCCACATTTGGCCCATACATATACAGCCACCCAATTGGACTAGATGGATGAAGCAAAGAAGTGCAGACAGACAGGAGCCGGATGTAGATCGCTCCTGAGAGACACAGCCAGAATACAGCAAATACAGAGGCGAATGCCAGCAGCAAACCACTGAACTGAGAATAGGTCCCCTATTAAAGGAATCAGAGAAAGAACTGGAAGAGCTTGAAGGGGCTCGAGACCCCAAAAGTACAACAATGCCAAGCAACCAGAGCTTCCAGGGACTAAGCCACTACCTAAAGACTATACATGGACTGACCCTGGACTCTGACCCCATAGGTAGCTATGAATATCCTAGTAAGAGCACCAGTGGAAGGGGAAGCCCTGGGTCCTGCTAAGACTGAACCCCCAATGAACTAGTCTATGGGGGGAGGGCGGCAATGGTGGGAGGGTTGGGAGGGGAACACCCATAAGGAAGGGGAGGGGGGAGGGGGATGTTTGCCCGGAAACCGGGAAAGGGAATAACACTCGAAATGTATATAAGAAATACTCAAGTTAATAAAAAAAAAAAAAAAAAAAAAAAAAAAAAAGAAAACTTCATGCTCATCAAAGGAAAAGTCCCTCCAGGATGAACTCTCAATTTTAAGCATCTATATGCCAAATGTAAGGTCACCCACATTTGTAAAAGAACCTTACAAAAGCTCAAAACACTCTTTGATACTCACACAATAATAATGGGAGAATTCAACATCGCACTCTCACCAATGAACAGATCATGGAAAAAGAAAATAAACAGAGTCGCAGTGAAGCTATCAAAAGTTTTGAATCAAATGGATCCAACAGATATCTATATCTGACAATTATGACCCAATCCAGGACTTAAACTGTGATAGAGTGGCTGATGTTTTGCCTTTGAATAGAACGTCCCAAAAGATGGGACCACTGGTCAGCTGCGATGGACTAGATTCTCCACTGGTTGGGGACAATCTTGTCACCTTGCTGCCCAATCCTGACCTGGAGCCACTGCAACATGAGTGTCAAGCACTGGCAGAAGCCCATGGGTGGAGGAAAGACCTCTGCAACTGGTTGATTTTCCCTGCTGAAAGTCGAGGCTACCTTGTCTACAGACAGGAACAGTTCTCTTCATGAAGGTCAGAGATAAGTGGGTGCTGCCATGGTGGACAACACAATGTCATCTGGGATAGCTGAACCTCAACCCCCCAGCACATCAGTGCTGCAGATGCCTTTGCCATCTCTTGGATGCCCTGGTGAAGCCAACAACTGTGAGTACTATTCATTGCTCAGGATATCAGGAAGGAAGAGATTCAGTGGCATGGGGCAGTAACAAAGCACATAAAGTGGCTCGGGAAATGGCTATACAGGAGCCTATTCTGGTTACAGGCCGACAAGAGACAGCCAAGGGGAACTGGGATTGGACTAAAGGGATGGCCCCACTTAGAATGTACAATAGAAGAAAAGGCCCAAGTTGCTTAAAGGCACACTTGAGGGGAAAGCTATACTCCCCAGAGAACAAAGAAAGGACTCACTTTGCCAAATATAGAATGGGACTCATTTAGGAGATAAAAAGTTTGTCCAAGTAGTTAAGGTATATATAATAGACTTTAAGATTTTAGCCAGACATCCCGGCCCGCAGCAGCTCTCTGCTCCCAGACCCGGTGAGAGAGAGACCCAACCGCCTGGTCAGGTGGGCACTCCTGAGGCTGCAGAGCGGAAGAGACCAACAACACTGCTCACCCCTGCCCACATCCCTGGCCCAAGAGGAAACTGTATAAGGCCTCTGGGCTCCCGTGGGGGAGGGCCCAGGAGCGGCAGGACCCCTGCCACAGACACCGCCAGACCCTGAAGGAAACAGACCGGATAAACAGTTCTCTGCACCCAAATCCCGTGGGAGGGAGAGCTAAACCTTCAGAGAGGCAGACAGGCCTGGGAAACCAGAAGAGACTGCTCCCTGCACACACATCTCAGACGCCAGAGGAAAAAGCCAAAGACCATCTGGAACCCTGGTGCACTGAAGCTCCCGGAAGGGGCGGCACAGGTCTTCCTGGTTGCTGCCGCTGCAGAGAGCCCCTGGGCAGCACCCCACGAGCGAACTTGAGCCTCGAGACCACAGGTAAGACCAAATTTTCTGCTGCAAGAAAGCTGCCTGGTGAGCTTGGGACACACGGAAGCAGAATTTCTCTAGAACCGGGCACGTTCTGTGTTTACCGGAAGTCCCACACCCGCGGATCCCGGCCCGCAGCAGCTCTCTGCTCCCAGACCCGGTGAGAGAGAGACCCAACCGCCTGGTCAGGTGGGCACTCCTGAGGCTGCAGAGCGAAAGAGACCACCAACACTGCTCACCCCTGCCCACATCCCTGGCCCAAGAGGAAACTGTATAAGGCCTCTGGGCTCCCGTGGGGGAGGGCCCAGGAGCGGCAGGACCCCTGTGCCTAAGACACCACCAGAACCAGAAGGAAACAGACCGGATAAACAGTTCTCTGCACCCAAATCCCGTGGGAGGGAGAGCTGAACCTTCAGAGAGGCAGACAAGCCTGGGAAACCAGAAGAGACTGCTCTCTACACACACATCTCGGACGCCAGAGGAAAAAGCCAAAGACCATCTGGAACCCTGGTGCACTGAAGCTCCCGGAAACGGCGGCACAGGTCTTCCTGGTTGCTGCCGCTGCAGAGAGCCCCTGGACAGCACCCCACGAGCAAACCTGAGCCTCGGGACCACAGGTAAGGCCAAATTTTCTGCTGCAAGAAAGCTGCCTGGTGAACTCAAGACACAGGCCCACAGGAACAGCTGAAGACCTGTAGAGAGGAAAAACTACACGCCCGAAAGCAGAACACTCTGTCCCCATAACTTACTGAAAGAGAGGAAAACAGGTCTACAGCACTCCTGACACACAGGCTTATAGGACAGTCTAGCCACTGTCAGAAATAGCAGAACAAAGTAACACTAGAGATAATCTGATGGCGAGAGGCAAGCGCAGGAACCCAAGCAACAGAAACCAAGACTACATGCCATCATCGGAGCCCAATTCTCCCACCAAAACAAACATGGAATATCAAAACACACCAGAAAAGCAAGATCTAGTTTCAAAATCATATTTGATCATGATGCTGGAGGACTTCAGGAAAGACCTGAACACACTTAGGGAAGCACAGGAAAACATTAATAAACAAGTAAAAGCCTACAGAGAGGAAACGCAAAAATCCCTGAAAGAATTCCAGGAAAACACAATCAAACAGTTGAAGGAATTAAAAATGGAAATAGAAGCAATCAAGAAAGAACACATGGAAACAACCCTGGATATAGAAAACCAAAAGAAGAGACAAGGAGCTGTAGATACAAGCTTCACCAACAGAATACAAGAGATGGAAGAGAGAATCTCAGGAGCAGAAGATTCCATAGAAATCATTGACTCAACTGTCAAAGATAATGTAAAGTGGAAAAAGCTACTGGTCCAAAACATACAGGAAATCCAGGACTCAATGAGAAGATCAAACCTAAGGATAATAGGTATAGAAGAGAGTGAAGACTCCCAGCTCAAAGGACCAGTAAATATCTTCAACAAAATCATAGAAGAAAACTTCCCTAACCTAAAAAAAGAGATACCCATAGACATACAGGAAGCCTACAGAACTCCAAATAGATTGGACCAGAAAAGAAACACCTCCCGTCACATAATTGTCAAAACACCAAACGCACAAAATAAAGAAAGAATATTAAAAGCAGTAAGGGAAAAAGGTCAAGTAACATATAAAGGGAGACCTATCAGAATCACACCAGACTTCTCGCCAGAAACTATGAAGGCCAGAAGATCCTGGACTGATGTTATACAGACCCTAAGAGAACACAAATGCCAGCCCAGATTACTGTATCCAGCAAAACTCTCAATTAACATTGATGGAGAAACCAAGATATTCCATGACAAAACCAAATTTACACAATATCTTTCTACAAATCCAGCTCTACAAAGGATAATAAATGGTAAAGCCCAACATAAGGAGGCAAGCTATACCCTAGAAGAAGCAAGAAACTAATCGTCTTGGCAACAAAACAAAGAGAATGAAAGCACACAAACATAACCTCACATCAAATATGAATATAACGGGAAGCAATAATCACTATTCCTTAATATCTCTCAATATGAATGGCCTCAACTCCCCAATAAAAAGACATAGATTAACAAACTGGATACGCAATGAGGACCCTGCATTCTGCTGCCTACAGGAAACACACCTCAGAGACAAAGACAGACACTACCTCAGAGTGAAAGGCTGGAAAACAACTTTCCAAGCAAATGGTCAGAAGAAGCAAGCTGGAGTAGCCATTCTAATATCAAATAAAATCAATTTCCAACTAAAAGTCATCAAAAAAGATAAGGAAGGACACTTCATATTCATCAAAGGAAAAATCAACCAAGATGAACTCTCAATCCTAAATATCTATGCCCCAAATACAAGGGCACCTACATATGTAAAAGAAACCTTACTAAAGCTCAAAACACACATTGCACCTCACACAATAATAGTGGGAGATTTCAACACCCCACTCTCATCAATGGACAGATCATGGAAACAGAAATTAAACAGTGATGTAGACAGACTAAGAGAAGTCATGAGCCAAATGGACTTAACGGATATTTATAGAACATTCTATCCTAAAGCAAAAGGATATACCTTCTTCTCAGCTCCTCATGGTACTTTCTCCAAAATTGACCATATAATTGGTCAAAAAACGGGCCTCAACAGGTACAGAAAGATAGAAATAATCCCATGCGTGCTATCGGACCACCACGGCCTAAAACTGGTCTTCAATAACAATAAGGGAAGAATGCCCACATATACGTGGAAATTGAACAATGCTCTACTCAATGATAACCTGGTCAAGGAAGAAATAAAGAAAGAAATTAAAAACTTTTTAGAATTTAATGAAAATGAAGATACAACATACTCAAACTTATGGGACACAATGAAAGCTGTGCTAAGAGGAAAACTCATAGCGCTGAGTGCCTGCAGAAAGAAACAGGAAAGAGCATATGTCAGCAGCTTGACAGCACACCTAAAAGCTCTAGAACAAAAAGAAGCAAATACACCCAGGAGGAGTAGAAGGCAGGAAATAATCAAACTCAGAGCTGAAATCAACCAAGTAGAAACAAAAAGGACCATAGAAAGAATCAACAGAACCAAAAGTTGGTTCTTTGAGAAAATCAACAAGATAGATAAACCCTTAGCCAGACTGACGAGAGGACACAGAGAGTGTGTCCAAATTAACAAAATCAGAAATGAAAAGGGAGACATAACTAAAGATTCGGAGGAAATTCAAAAAATCATCAGATCTTACTATAAAAACCTATATTCAACAAAATTTGAAAATCTTCAGGAAATGGACAATTTCCTAGACAGATACCAGGTATCGAAGTTAAATCAGGAACAGATAAACCAGTTAAACAACCCCATAACTCCTAAGGAAATAGAAGCAGTCATTAAAGGTCTCCCAACCAAAAAGAGCCCAGGTCCAGACGGGTTTAGTGCAGAATTCTATCAAACCTTCATAGAAGACCTCATACCAATATTATCCAAACTATTCCACAAAATTGAAACAGATGGAGCCCTACCGAATTCCTTCTATGAAGCCACAATTACTCTTATACCTAAACCACACAAAGACACAACAAAGAAAGAGAACTTCAGACCAATTTCCCTTATGAATATCGACGCAAAAATACTCAATAAAATTCTGGCAAACCGAATTCAAGAGCACATCAAAACAATCATCCACCATGATCAAGTAGGCTTCATCCCAGGCATGCAGGGATGGTTTAATATACGGAAAACCATCAACGTGATCCATTATATAAACAAACTGAAAGAACAGAACCACATGATCATTTCATTAGATGCTGAGAAAGCATTTGACAAAATTCAACACCCCTTCATGATAAAAGTCCTGGAAAGAATAGGAATTCAAGGCCCATACCTAAACATAGTAAAAGCCATATACAGCAAACCAGTTGCTAACATTAAACTAAATGGAGAGAAACTTGAAGCAATCCCACTAAAATCAGGGACTAGACAAGGCTGCCCACTCTCTCCCTACTTATTCAATATAGTTCTTGAAGTTCTAGCCAGAGCAATCAGACAACAAAAGGAGATCAAAGGGATACAGATCGGAAAAGAAGAGGTCAAAATATCACTATTTGCAGATGACATGATAGTATATTTAAGTGATCCCAAAAGTTCCACCAGAGAACTACTAAAGCTGATAAACAACTTCAGCAAAGTGGCTGGGTATAAAATTAACTCAAATAAATCAGTTGCCTTCCTCTATACAAAAGAGAAACAAGCCGAGAAAGAAATTAGGGAAACGACACCCTTCATAATAGACCCAAATAATATAAAGTACCTCGGTGTGACTTTAACCAAGCAAGTAAAAGATCTGTACAATAAGAACTTCAAGACACTGAGGAAAGAAATTGAAGAAGACCTCAGAAGATGGAAAGATCTCCCATGCTCATGGATTGGCAGGATTAATATGGTAAAAATGGCCATTTTACCAAAAGCAATCTACAGATTCAATGCAATCCCCATCAAAATACCAATCCAATTCTTCAAAGAGTTAGACAGAACAATTTGCAAATTCATCTGGAATAACAAAAAACCTAGGATAGCTAAAGCTATCCTCAACAATAAAAGGACTTCAGGGGGAATCACTATCCCTGAACTCAAGCAGTATTACAGAGCAATAGTGATAAAAACTGCATGGTATTGGTACAGAGACAGACAGATAGACCAATGGAATAGAATTGAAGACCCAGAAATGAACCCACACACCTATGGTCACTTGATTTTTGACAAAGGAGCCAAAACCATCCAATGGAAAAAAGATAGTATTTTCAGCAAATGGTGCTGGTTCAACTGGAGGGCAACATGTAGAAGAATGCAGATCGATCCATCCTTATCACCCTGTACAAAGCTTAAGTCCAAGTGGATCAAGGACCTCCACATCAAACCAGACACACTCAAACTAATAGAAGAAAAACTAGGGAAGCATCTGGAACACATGGGCACTGGAAAAAATTTCCTGAACAAAACACCAATGGCTTATGCTCTAAGATCAAGAATCGACAAATGGGATCTCATAAAACTGCAAAGCTTCTGTAAGGCAAAGGACACTGTGGTTAGGACAAAACGGCAACCAACAGATTGGGAAAAGATCTTTACCAATCCTACAACAGATAGAGGCCTTATTTCCAAAATATACAAAGAACTCAAGAAGTTAGACCGCAGGGAAACAAATAACCCTATTAAAAAATGGGGTTCAGAGCTAAACAAAGAATTCACAGCTGAGGAATGCCGAATGGCTGAGAAACACCTAAAGAAATGTTCAACATCTTTAGTCATAAGGGAAATGCAAATCAAAACAACCCTGAGATTTCACCTCACACCAGTGCGATTGGCTAAGATCAAAAACTCAGGTGACAGCAGATGCTGGCGAGGATGTGGAGAAAGAGGAACACTCCTCCATTGTTGGTGGGATTGCAGACTGGTAAAACCATTCTGGAAATCAGTCTGGAGGTTCCTCAGAAAATTGGACATTGAACTGCCTGAGGATCCAGCTATACCTCTCTTGGGCATATACCCAAAAGATGCCTCAACATATAAAAGAGACACGTGCTCCACTATGTTCATCGCAGCCTTATTTATAATAGCCAGAAGCTGGAAAGAACCCAGATGCCCTTCAACAGAGGAATGGATACAGAAAATGTGGTACATCTACACAATGGAATATTACTCAGCTATCAAAAACAACGAGTTTATGAAATTCGTAGGCAAATGGTTGGAAGTGGAAAATATCATCCTGAGTGAGCTAACCCAATCACAGAAAGACATACATGGTATGCACTCATTGATAAGTGGCTATTAGCCCAAATGCTTGAATTACCCTAGATCCCTAGAACAAACGAAACTCAAGACGGATGATCAAAATGTGAATGCTTCACTCCTTCTTTAAATGAGGAAAAAGAATACCCTTGGCAGGGAAGGGAGAGGCAAAGATTAAAACAGAGACTGAAGGAACACCCATTCAGAGCCTGCCCCACATGTGGCCCATACATATACAGCCACCCAATTAGACAAGATGGATGAAGCAAAGAAGTGCAGACCGACAGGAGCCGGATGTAGATCGCTCCTGAGAGACACAGCCAGAATACAGCAAATATAGAGGCGAATGCCAGCAGCAAACCACTGAACTGAGAATAGGTCCCCTATTGAAGGAATCAGAGAAAGAACTGGAAGAGCTTGAAGGGGCTCGAGACCCCAAAAGTACAACAATGCCAAGCAACCAGAGCTTCCAGGGACTAAGCCACTACCTAAAGACTATACATGGACTGACCCTGGACTCTGACCCCATAGGTAGCAATGAATATCCTAGTAAGAGCACCAGTGGAAGGGGAAGCCCTGGGTCCTGCTAAGACTGAACCCACAGTGAACTAGTCTATGGGGGGAGGGCGGCAATGGGGGGAGGGTTGGGAGGGGAACACCCATAAGGAAGGGGAGGGGGGAGGGGGATGTTTGCCCGGAAACCGGGAAAGGGAATAACACTCGAAATGTATATAAGAAATACTCAAGTTAATAAAAAAAAAAAAAAAGATTTTAGCCAGAGAGACAGTAAAAAATATAAGGTATGTCAGTAAGTAAATGCTTAGCAAGCAAACAGGACAAAGAGACCTAGAGAGTTTAGTGAAAAGTCGAAGTGAACTTCACTGAGATAAAACTAGGAAAATATGATCACAAGTATCTCCTGGTGCTTGTAAATACCTTTCCAGGAATAGATAGAAGCTTTCCTCACCAAGCAAGAGACGGCCTCGGTAGTCATCAAGAAGATATTGGAAGAAATCTTCCCCAGGTCTGGAGTGCCCAAGGTAATCTGGTCAGACAATGGCCCTTACTTTCATTGCCAAGGTAAGCCAGGCTGTGGCCAAGTATTTAGAAGTCGATTAGAAATTATGTTGTATTTACAGACCTCAAAGTTCAGAACAGATAGAGTAAATAAATAAAACTCTAAAAGAGACCCTGACCAAATTAAATTGACATGGAGACTGGTGCAGACCGGGTGGCACTCCTTCCCTCTTGCTCTCTTCAGAGCAAGAAATACCCCTTCCAGATTCAGCCTTACCCCCTTTGAGATCTTATATGGGGCCTCAGCTCCCCTGACTGTATTAGATGATGTTACTGAACCAACATGTCATAGTAATAATGATTTATATGCCAGCCTAAAAGACCTACAGGTGATATGGAAAGAAGTCTGGTCACAGCTGGCAGCAGCCTAAACCCCAGGGACCCTCGAGACATCTCATCAGTTCCAGGTCAGAGACTACAGCTACATATAACGACACGGATCCCAGACACTCAAGCCTCACTGGAAAGGACGTACCTGGTGCTGCTGACCACCCTGACAGCCATCAATTCTCAGCCCTCACCAGCCGTGTACTAGCTGTTGGGGCTGAGAGCTGGGACTTAGAGGGAAACTCAGATCTTCAAAAATCTCCCTAGACTTAATTTCATGTTTGCCCTGGGTTCTATCAATATAGGTGTGGGGATAGGCTTGATTTCTATTACAAATGATGTAACATTGCATATGTTAGTACTCCTAACACTTCTTGGGACTGTGCCTCAGGGATCACAATCTGTATAAGTTTAGAAGTTCTAAAAGCTAGTCATGACCTTGGTGTGTAGGTTTAGATAGTGTCCAGATTGGAACCCTGATGCTAAAGACTTAGTAAGACAAAAAAAGAGTTGAGAATTACTTAAGGCTATCTAGGTGCTGTAAGGGCAGCACAAGGACATCTGCCATTGCCCTGCAATGCAAGGCTTATAGAGAATTCAGAACTGCCATTGACTCAGATATAAAAAGAGTGAAAGACTTTTTAGCTGACCTCCAAGAATACCTAACCTCCCTCTCAGAGGTAGTCCTTCAGAATAGGAGAAGATTAGACCTGATATTCCTTAAAGGAGTCTGTGTGCTACACTGAAAGAAGAGTGTTGCTTCTATGCAGACCATTCAGGAGTAATTAAAGACTCCATGAATAAACTTAGAGAAAGGTTAGACAAAAGACAGAGAGACAGAGAAGCACATCAGAGATGGTTCGAGAGCTGGTTTAGTAGATCTCCTTGGATGACTACTCTGATATCTTCCCTTATGGGACCCTTCTTAGTTTTGCTTCTGCTTCAGATTATAGGTCCATGTGTGTTAAAGAAACTAGTTAATAGGTTTGACTCCTACAAAAAGATAGAGACGCTCAACAATGTTGGTTTGAGTCTTGGTTCACTCGGTCTCCCTGGATGACTACCCTACTCTCTGCTATATGGCTGGGCTATTACTAATAATTTTCTTGGTTTTAGTTTTTGGACCCTATGTGACAAACAGGTTAATTGCTTTTGTTAAAAATCGAGTGGGTGCTGTGCGGTTGATGCTTCTGAGACAACAGTACTAGTCAGTTAGGAGGACAACTGGTGAGACCAAATACGAGACTTGATATCAAAATTCTAAGATTAGAATTACTTAGTAGAAGAAGAGGGGAATGAAAGGAAAATTATACAGATTTAAGGTTTAAAAATATGAAGTTAAAAGAGTAAGTTTCAAAATTCACAGACTCAGAGCTAAAACAGGCTTGGGCAGGTCCAGGCACGCCCAGGCCCTGTGGGGCCTGCCCCACCGTTAAAACTGACAGACCACTAAGATAAGGACGAAGGAATGCAGAAGCAGCCCGAGGTATCGGAACTGACTCATAGGCCATCTGGCAGGAAGGGATAAGCCCCTAGCCCCTGACATTCTGGACTCTTTTGCTGCTTAACCCTGCATCCGCGCCTCATTTGAATGCACCAATCAAGTCCCTGTAACCATGCATCTGCTTCTATATGCCCGCTTCTGCTTCCCCAAACCCTATAAAAGCCCCATGCTGGAGCTGCTGGGCACGCAAGTCCTCCGAAGAGACTGTGTGCCCACAGGTACCTGTGTTTTCCAATAAACCCTCTTGCTGATTGCAAAAAAAAAAAAAAAAAAAAAAAAAAAAACCCCACTAACCCAAAACATCCACAAAATTCAGGGCCCAATGAAAACACCAATCTAAGAAAAATAGGTATAAAAAAGTGCAAAGATTCTCATCTCCAAGTACCCCACATTGTCTTCTAGAAAATCGTAGAGAAATTTACCCCAAGTTAAAAAAAACATGATGGACATAAATGTACACGAAGCACATAGATCACCTAATAAATTGCACCAGAAAAGAAAGTCTGCTTGTCACATAATAATCAAAATACTAAATTCACAAAAAACCAATAAAATTGAAAGCTGCAATGAAAGGGGGCAAATTTTTGTGTAAAGGCAGACCTATCAGACACTAAGCTAGACTCCTTAACAGAGACACTAAAAGCCAGAAGAGCCTGAAAGAAGTAAATCAGACTCTATGAGAACACATATTACAAAATTATCAATCAACATAAATTTAGAAAGCTAAATATTTCTGGACAAAACGCAATTCAAACAATTTCCTACTACTAATCTTGCCCTACAGAGAATTCCAGAATAAAAAAAGAATCACAAAGAAGTTACTTATACCAAAGAAAAACCAAAATATTTATCATCTTACAACAAGTTTAAAAGGAGAGAATCATATGCATATAATGCCACTTACAATAATAAGCATGGCAGGAACTGACAATAATTTGTCTTTAATATCTCTCAATGTTAAGGGACTCAATTAGTCTATAAAAGACATAAGCTAAAGACTGGATATCCAAATAAGATCCAGCCTTTTACTGCATACAGGAAACTCACCTCACTGACAAAGAAAAACACTAACTCAGAGTAAAAGGCTGAAAATTTCAAGCAAATGGGTTCATGAAGTAAGCTGGAGAAGATATTCTACTATCAAATAAAATCGACTTTCAACCAAGTTATCAAAAAAAAAGATAAGGAAGGACAATTCATACTCATCAAAGGAAAAATCTATAAAAATGAACTCTCAATTCTGAACATCTATGCTCTGAATGAAAGGTCACCTAACTTCATAACAAAACTTTATTAAACTCAAAGCACACATTGAATATTACACAATAATAGTGGGATACCTCATCACTCCACTTTCATCAGTGCATAGATCATGGAAACACACAAAATTATG
The DNA here is from genome assembly GCF_021556685.1 of Rattus norvegicus. Taxonomy (NCBI): domain Eukaryota; kingdom Metazoa; phylum Chordata; class Mammalia; order Rodentia; family Muridae; genus Rattus; species Rattus norvegicus. Next base: position 77,680,660 of record NC_141534.1, read on the forward strand.
AATCAGATGGATTTAACAGAAATGTATAAAAACATTTCATTCTAAAACAAAAGCTTATACCTTCTTCTCAGCACCTCATGGTACCTTCTCCAAAATTAATCATGAAACAGGCCTCTATAGATACAAGAAGATTGAAATAATCCCATACATCCTATCAGCTCAACATGGACTAAGGCTGGTCTTCAATAACAAAATGATAACTTGGTCAAGCAAGAAATAGAAAAGAAATTCAAGACATTTTAGAGTTTAATGAAAATGAAGGCTCAACACTCCCAAACCTAGGGTACATTGTGAAAGGAGTTCTAAGAGGAACACTCAAAGTGCTGAGTTTCTCCAAAAAGAAACTGGAGAGTGCATACATTACTAACCTTACAGCCTACCTAAAAGCTCTAGAACAAAAAAGAAGTCAATACACCCCTAAAAGTAGTATATGGTAAGAAATAATCAAACTAAAGGCTGAAATCAACCAAGTAGAAACAAAAAGAATTGTCCAAAGAATCAACAAAACCGGGTTGGGGACTTAGCTCAGTGGTACAGCACTTGCCTAGCAAGCACTAGGCCCTGGGTTCGGTCCCCAGCTCCGAAAAAAAGAAAAAAAAAAGAAAAAAAAAAAGAATCAACAAAACCAGGAGGTGGTTATTTGAGAAAATCAACAAGATAGATAAAACCTTAGCCAGAATAGCCAGAAGGTCCAGAGACAATATTAAAATTAATAAAATCAGAAATGAAAAGGTAGACAAAACAACAGAAACCTAGGAAATTCAAATAAATCATCAGATCCAACTACAAAAGCCTATAATCAGCAATACTGGAATATTTAGATGAAATGGACAATATTTTTAGACAGTTATCCAGTACAAAAGTTAAGTGAGGATTAGATAAATCATCTAAACAGCCCTATAAAGAAATAAAAGCAGTCATTAAAAGTCTCTCAACCAAAAAAAAAAAAAAGAAAAAAAGAAAAATTCAGAACCAAATGTGTTCAGTGCAGAAATCTATCAGAACTTCAAAGAAGACCGAATACCAATACCCTTCAAAATATTCCACAAAATACAAACAGAAAGAATAGTACTTAATTTGTTCTATGAATCCACAGATATGCTTGTACCTAAACCCACACAACAACCCTACAAAGAAAAAGAACTTCAGGTGAATTTTCCTTATGAATATCGATGCAAAATTACTCAATAAAATTCTTGCTAACTGAATCTAAGAACACATCAAAAAGATCATGCACTATAATCAATTAGACTTCATTTCAGAGACGTAGGCATGGTTTCATATGGAAATCTATTAACATAATCAACTGATATACAAGTTCAAAGGAAAAGAAAAAAAAGACTTGATCATCTAATTATTTGCTGAGAAAGCATTTGACAGAATTCAACACCCATTCATGGTAATAGTCTTGAAAAGATCAAGAGTCCAATGCCCATAACTAAACATAGCAAAAGCAATATGCAGCAAACCAGGAGCCAATATCAAACTAAACTGAGGGAAACTTGAATCAATCCCACCAAAATCAGAGAGTAGACAAGGCTGCTCATTCTCTTCCTACCCACTCAACATAGTACTCCAAGACCTAACAAAAACAATTAGAAAGTAAAAGGAGGTCAAATGAATACTAATTGGAAAGGAAGAAGTCAAAATGTCACAGTTTATAGATGATATGGTAGTGTACTTAAGTGACCCCAAAAGTTCCACCAGAGAAATCCTAAACCTGATAACAACTTCAGCAATGTGGCTGGATATCAAGTTAACTGAAACAAATAAAAAAATTAGGGAAGTAACACCCTTCACAATAGTCACAAGCAATATAAAATAACTTGGTGTGATTCTATCCAAGCAAATGTAAGATTGAATGACAGAAACTTCAAGTCTCTGAAGAAAGAAATTGAGGAACATCTCAAAAGATGGAAAGACCTCCCATGCTCATGACTTGGCAAGATTAATATAGTAAATATGGCTATCTTGCTGAAATCAATCTACAGATTCAATGCAGTCAACATCAACAATTGACAAATAGGACCTCATAAAATTGCAAAGCTTCTGTAAGGCAAAGGACACTGTAAATAGGAAAACTTGGAAACAAATATATTTACCAATCATACATCCAATAGAGGACTAATATCCAATATATACAGAGAACTCAAGAAGTTATTTTACTTTCAAAAAAGTGTATATTTATTATTACCATTTACAATGCATTCTTAGAATTGTAATGAAATGCAGAAACTATTGATAAAAATAAATGAAATTAAACAAATACAATATCTGGGTCTAATCTTAGAATAAGATTCTATAATTCTGCTTGAAGGGGCTCGAGACCCCAAAAGTACAACAATGCCAAGCAACCAGAGCTTCCAGGGACTAAGCCACTACCTAAAGACTATACATGGACTGACCCTGGACTCTGACCCCATAGGTAGCAATGAATATCCTAGTAAGAGCACCAGTGGAAGGGGAAGCCCTGGGTCCTGCTAAGACTGAACCCCCAGTGAACTAGTCTATGGGGGGAGGGCGGCAATGGTGGGAGGGTTGGGAGGGGAACACCCATAAGGAAGGGGAGGGGGGAGGGGGATGTTTGCCCGGAAACCGGGAAAGGGAATAACACTCGAAATGTATATAAGAAATACTCAAGTTAATAAAAAAAAAAAAAAAAAAAAGAGCCGAGCCCACAGGAACGTTCATCTTGTGGGTACCCAAAAAAAAAAAAAAAAAAAAAAAAAGATTCTATAATTCTATAGAAATATTATTTTATAGATGACAGACATGAAGGATTTACATAAACATAAGGACATTTTATAGGCCCAGAGAGATGGCTCAGGGCTTATAAGCACTTACTAGTCTTCCAAAGGTCCTGAGTTCATTTCTCAGCAACCACATGGTTGCTCAAAACCATCTGTAATGGGGATCCAATGCCTTCTTCTGTTGTGTCTGACAATAGTGACTCACATACATAAACATAAATAAATCTTTTTTTAAAAGAAAGTTTTCTAAAAATCTGTAAGAATTATGTGAACTTATTAATGAGAGTTGAGGATAGAACAGGAGGTCATAGTTTCTTTGTTCAAAGAACTGTACTGTTTTAATATAAATTTTCCTCTTTTCAGCTTAACCCTGTTACTTTTGCTAACAAGAATGATGAAAGGCATATTGGAAAATATGAAATACTAAAAACCTAAAAGCCTATATTAGGAAGATGAATTAAATAAATGATAAACCCAAGGTGCAAAAGTGTATGGTACAGCGCATACAAATATATAACTATACAAAGATTTAGTGCATGGATATAAATCTTGATAACTTATCACTTTAAAAACTCACTATACCAAGGTCAGAACCTTTAGTAGAGTCTGGATTTGCCTAGAAAGTGTCCCCTGCAATGGAGATCGTCTATATATTTTAATGGTGTGATTTTACCCACAGTTTGGATGGAAGCAACTAAGCATGACGAGCAGCAAATAGATGGATGACTTATCCTATCCAAAAGGCCCATCATTTTTATGATTATAATAATTTGTGCAAATATAAATGTAAAATGTAAACGACAGTTTAACCTAAATTTCAAACAAAAACACTGTATAAAAACATTTCTCAATCATTCACGAGTTACTCACCTGAACCTTGTCTTGATTTGTTAGTTCGTACTACTGAAATAAGGTACCATTTCAGATTAGAAAAATCCAAAAATCTGACTCCTGACGGATTTGTCTCCTAACTTACCTTATTGGAACATCCAATATGACACAAAATGGAGTGTGCATCTGTACTTGTTTGATTATTGAAAACCAAAAATGACTTTTCAATTCATAAAGAAAATGGTTTCTGAAAAGATCATTTTAACAATATAGATGCAGAATGGTGACTAAGATGAAGATGAGATAACATATCAAGGAGAAAAATTAATACAAAATAACAGAATACAAGAGATAGAAGAGAGAATCTCAGGAGAAGAAGATTCCGTAGAAAACATTGACACAACTGTTAAAGATAATGTAAAATGCAAAAAGTTCCTACCCCAAAATATCAAGAAAATCCAGGACACAATGAGAAGGTCAAACCTAAGGATAATAGGTATAGAAGGAAGTGAAAACTCCCAACTTAAAAGGCCAGTAAATATATTCAACAAAAATATAGAATAATAACCTAAAGAAAGAGATGCCCATAAACATACAAGAAGATGCTGAGAAAGTATTTGACAAAATTCAACACACCTTCATGATAAAAGTCCTGGAAAGACCAGGATTTCAAGGCCCATACCTAAACATAGTAAAAGCAATATATGGCAAACCAGTAGCTAACATCAAACTAAATGGACAGAAACTTGAAGCAATCCCACTAAAATCACAGACTGGACAAGGCTGCCAACTCTCTCCCTACTTATTCAATATAGTTCATACTCTAAGTCCTAGCCAGAGCTATCAGGCAATGAAAGGAGTACAAATGGATACAAATTAGAAGGGAAGAAGTCAAAATACCACTATTTGCGGAGGATATGATAATATTCTTAAGTGATCCCAAAAGTTCTATCAGAGAACTACTAAGCCTGGTAAAAAAGTTCTGCAATGTGTCTGAGTATAAAATTAATTCAAACAAATCAGTAGCCTTCCTCTACTCAAAGGAAAAACAGGCTGAGAAAGAAATTAGGGAAATGACACCCTTCACAATAATCCCAAATATAAAATACCTTGACATGACTTTAACCAAGCAAGTAAAGATATGTATGATAAGAACTTCAAGTCTCTGAAGAAAGAAATTGAAGTAGATCTCAGAAGATGGAAAGATCTCCCATGCTAATGGATTGGCAGCATTAATATAGTAAAAATGGCCACTTTGCCAAAAGAAATCTACAGATTCAATGCAATCCCCATCGAACTTCCTACTAAGTTCTTTACAGAGATAGAAAGAACAATTTGTAAATTTATTTAGAATCACAACAACAACAACAACAACAACAATAACAACAACAACAACAAAACCAGGATAGCAAAAACTATCCTTAACAATAAAAGAACTTCTGAGGGAATCATTATCCCTGACCTCAAGAAGTATTACAGAACAATAGTGATAAAAACTGTATAGTATTGGTACAGAGACAGTCAGGTAGATCAGCAGTATAGAATTGAAGACCCAGAAATGAACCCACATACCTATGGTCACTTGATCTTTGACAAAGGAGCTCAAACCATCCAATGGAAAAAAGATAGTATTTTCAACAAATGGTGCTGGTTCAACTGGAGGTCAGCATGTAGAAGAATGCAAATCGATTTATTCTTATCACCCTGTACAAAGCTTAAGTCCAAATGGATCAAGGACCTCCATATCAAACCAGATACACACAAACTAATAGAATAAAGAAGTGGAGAAGTGTCTTGAACACATGGGCACTGGAGTAAATTTCCTGAACAAAACACCAATGGCTTATGCACTAAGATCAAGAATCTACAAATTGGACTTCATAAAACTGCAAAGCTTCTGTAAGGCAAAGGATGCTGTCATTAGGACAAAATGCCACTAACAGATTGGGAAAAGATCTTTACCAATACTATATTTGATGGAGGGCTAATATCCAATATATACAAAGCACTCACAAAGTTAGACTCCAGAGAGTAAAATAACCCTATTAGAAATGGGTACAGAGGTAAACGAAGAAATTCACAGTTGAGGAATATCGAATGACTGAGAAGCATCTAAAGAAATGTTCATCTCTACTCCCAAACCCCGTGGGAGAGAGACCTAACCGCCTGGTCAGGTGGGCACTCCTGAGGCTGCAGAGCGGAAAAGACCACCAACACTGCCCACCCCTGCCCACATCCCTGGCCCAAGAGGAAACTGTATACGGCATCTGGGTTCGTGTAGAGGAGGCCCAGTAGCAGCAGGACCACTGCCTCTGAGACACCACCAGAACCTGAAGAGACCTACCGGATAAACAGTTCTCTGCACGCAAATCCTGTGGGAGGGAGAGCTAAACCTTCAGAGAGGCAGACATGCCTGGGAAACCAGAACAGACTGCACTCTGCACACATCTCTGACGCCAGAGGAAAACACCAAACGCCATCTGGAACCCTGGTGCAGGGAAGCTCCCAGAAAGGGCGGCTCAGAACTTCCTGGTTGCTGCTGCCACAGAGAGCTCATAAGCAACACCCCATGAGCAAACTTGAGCCTTGGAACCACAGGTAAGACCAACTTTTCTGCTGCAAGTGACCTGCCTGGTGAACTCCAGACACAGAACCACAGGAACAGCTGAAGACCTGTAGAGAGGAAAAACTACACGCCCGAAAGCAGAACACTCTGTCCCCATAACTGGCTGAAAGAAAACAGGAAAACAGGTCTACAGCCCTCCTGACACACAGGCTTATAGGACAGTCTAGCCACTGTCAGAAATAGCAGAACAAAGTAACACTAGAGATAAACTGATGGCGAGAGGCAAGTGCAGGAACCCAAGCAGCAGAAACCAAGACTATATGGCATCATCGGAACCCAATTCTCCCACCAAAGCAGACACGGAATATCCAAACACACCAGAAAAGCAAGATCTAGTTTCAAAATCGTATTTGATCATGATGCTGGAAGACTTCAAGAAAGACGTGAAGAACTCCCTTAGAGAAACACAGGAAAACATTAATAAACAAGTAGAAACCTACAGAGATGAATCACAAAAATCCCTGAAAGAATTCCAGGAAAACACAATCAAACAGTTGAAGGAATTAAAAATGGAAATAGAAGCAATCAAGAAAGAACACATGGAAACAACCCTGGATATAGAACACCAAAAGAAGAGACAAGGAGCTGTAGATACGAGCTTCACAAACAGAATACAAGAGATGGAAGAGAGAATCTCAGGAGCAGAAAATTCCATAGAAATCATTGACTCAACTGTCAAAGATAATGAAAAGTGGAAAAAGCTACTGGTTCAAAACATACAGGAAATCCAGGACTCAATGAGAAGATCAATCCTAAGGATAATAGGTATAGAAGAGAGTGAAGACTCCCAGCTCAAAGGACCAGTAAATATCTTCAACAAAATCATAGAAGAAAACTTCCCTAACCTAAAAAAAGAGATACCCATAGGCATACAAGAAGCCTACAGAACTCCAAATAGATTGGACCAGAAAAGAAACACCTCCCGTCACATAATCGTCAAAACACCAAATGCACAAAATAAAGAAAGAATATTAAAAGCAGTAAGGGAAAAAGGTCAAGTAATATATAAAGGCAGACCTATCAGAATCACACCAGACTTCTCGCCAGAAACTATGAAGGCCAGAAGATCCTGGACTGATGTCATACAGACCCTAAGAGAACACAAATGCCAGCCCAGGTTACTGTATCCTGCAAAACTCTCAATTAACATAGATGGAGAAACCAAGATATTCCATGACAAAACCAAATTTACACAATATCTTTCTACAAATCCAGCACTACAAAGGATAATAAATGGTAAAGCCCAACATAAGGAGGCAAGCTATACCTTAGAAGAAGCAAGAAACTAATGGTCTTGGCAACAAAACAATGAGAAGAAAAACACACAAACATAATGTCATATCCAAATATGATAAAACAGGAAGCAATAATCACTATTCCTTAATATCTCTCAACATCAATGGCCTCAACTCCCCAATAAAAAGACACAGATTAATAAACTGGATACGCAACGAGGACCCTGCATTCTGCTGCCTACAGGAAACACACCTCAGAGACAAAGACAGACACTACCTCAGAGTGAAAGGCTGGAAAACAACTTTCCAAGCAAATGGTCAGAAGAAGCAAGCTGGAGTAGCCATTCTAATATCAAATAAAATCAATTTCCAACTAAAAGTCATCAAAAAAGATAAGGAAGGACACTTCATATTCATCAAAGGAAAAATCCACCAAGATGAACTCTCAATCCTAAATATCAATGCCCCAAATACAAGGGCACCTACATACGTAAAAGAAACCTTACTAAAGCTCAAAGCACACATTGCATCACACACAATAATAGTAGGAGATTTCAACACCCCACTCTTATCAATGGACAGATCATGGAAACAGAAATTAAACAGAGACGTAGACAGACTAAGAGAAGTCATGAACCAAATGGACTTAACAGATATTTATAGAACATTCTATCCTAAAGCAAAAGGATATACCTTCTTCTCAGCTCCTCATGGTACTTTCTCCAAAATTGACCATATAATTGGTCAAAAAACGGGCCTCAACAGGTACAGAAAGATAGAAATAATCCCATGCGTGCTATCGGACCACCACGGCCTAAAACTGGTCTTCAATAACAATAAGGGAAGAATGCCCACTTATACGTGGAAATTGAACAATGCTCTACTCAACGATAACCTGGTCAAGGAAGAAATAAAGAAAGAAATTAAAAACTTTTTAGAATTTATTGAAAATGAAGGTACAACATACCCAAACTTATGGGACACAATGAAAGCTGTGCTAAGAGGAAAACTCATAGCGCTGAGTGCCTGCAGAAAGAAACAGGAAAGAGCATATGTCAGCAGCTTGACAGCACACCTAAAAGCTCTAGAACAAAAAGAAGCAAATACACCCAGGAGGAGTAGAAGGCAGGAAATAATCAAACTCAGAGCTGAAATCACACAAGTAGAAACAAAAAGGACCATAGAAAGAATCAACAGAACCAAGAGTTGGTTCTTTGAGAAAATCAACAAGATAGATAAACCCTTAGCCAGACTAACGAGAGGACACAGAGAGTGTGTCCAAATTAACAAAATCAGAAATGAAAAGGGAGACATAACTACAGATTCGGAGGAAATTCAAAAAATCATCAGATCTTAGTATAAAAGCCTATATTCAACAAAACTTGAAAATCTGCAGGAAATGGACAATTTCCTAGACAGATATCAGGTATCGAAGTTAAATCAGGAACAGATAAACCATTTAAACCACCCCATAACTCCTAAGGAAATAGAAGCAGTCATTAAAGGTCTCCCAACCAAAAGGAGCCCAGGTCCAGACGGGTTTAGTGCAGAATTCTATCAGACCTTCATAGAAGACCTCATAACAATATTATCCAAACTATGCCACAAAATTGAAACAGATGGAGCACTACTGAATTCCTTCTATGAAGCCACAATTACTCTTATACCTAAACCGTACAATGACCCAACAAAGAAAGAGAACTTCAGACCAATTTCCCTTATGAATATCGACGCAAAAATACTCAATAAAATTCTGGCAAACCGAATCCAAGAGCACATCAAAACAATCATCCACCATGATCAAGTAGGCTTCATCCCAGGCATGCAGGGATGGTTTAATATAAGGAAAACCATCAACGTGATCCATTATATAAACAAACTGAAAGAACAAAACCACATGATCATTTCATTAGATGCTGAGAAAACATTTGACAAAATTCAGCACCCCTTAATGATAAAAGTACTGGAAAGAATAGGAATTCAAAGCCCATACCTAAACACAGTAAAAGCCATATACAGTAAACCAGTTGCTAACATTAAACTAAATGGAGAGAATCTTGAAGCAATCCCACTAAAATCAGGGACTAGACAAGGCTGCCCACTCTCTCCCTACTTATTCAATATAGTTCTTGAAGTTCTATCCAGAGCAATCAGACAACAAAAGGAGGTCAAGGGGATACAGATCGGAAAAGAAGAAGTCAAAATATCACTATTTGCAGATGATATGATAGTATATTTAAGTGATCCCAAAAGTTCCACCAGAGAACTACTAAAGCTGATAAACAACTTCAGCAAAGTGGCTGGGTATAAAATTAACTCAAATACATCAATAGCCTTCCTCTACACAAAAGAGAAACAAGCCGAGAAAGAAATTGGGGAAACGACACCCTTCATAAGAGACCCAAATAATATGAAGTACCTCGGTGTGACTTTAACCAAGCAACTAAAAGATTTGTACAATAAGAACCTCAAGACACTAAAGAAAGAAATTGAAGAAGACCTCAGAAGATGGAAAGATCTCCCATGCTCATGGATTGGCAGGATTAATATAGTAAAAATGGCCATTTTACCATAAGCGATGTACAGATTCCATGCAATCCCCATCAAAATACCAATCCAATTCTTCAAAGAGTTAGACAGAACAATTTGCAAATTCATCTGGAATAACAAAAAACCCAGGATAGGTAAAACTATCCTTAACAATAAAAGGACGTGAGGGGGAATCACTCTCCCTGAACTCAAGCAGTATTACAGAGCAATAGTGATAAAAACTGCCTGGTATTGGTACATAGACAGACAGATAGACCAATGGAATAGAATTGAAGACCCAGAAATGAACCCACACACCTATGGCACTTGGTTTTTGACAAAGGAGCCAAAACCATCAAATGGAAAAAAGACAGCATTTTCAGCAAATGGTGCTGGGTCAACTGGAGGTCAACATGTAGAAGAATGCAGATCGATCTATGCTTATCACACTGTACAAAGCTTAAGTCCAAGTAGATCAAGGACCTCCACATCAAACCAGACACACTCAAACTAATAGAAGAAAAACTAGGGAAGCATCTGGAACACATGGGCACTGGAAAAAATTTCCTGACCAAAACAGCAATGGCTTCTGCTCCAAGATCAAGAATCGACAAATGGGATCTCATAAAACTGCAAAGCTTCTGTAAGGCAAAGGACACTGTGGTTAGGATAAAACGGCAACCAACAGATTGGGAACAGATCTTTACCAATCCTACAACAGATAGAGGCCTTATATCCAAAATATACAAAGCACTCAAAGCCGCAGGGAGACAAATAACCCTATTAAAAAATTGGGTTCAGAGCTAAACAAAGAATTCACAGCTGAGGAATGCCCAATGGCTGAGAAACACCTAAAGAAATGTTCAACATCTTTAGTCATAAGGGAAATGCAAGTCAAAACAACCCTGAGATTTCACCTCACACGAGAGAGAATGACTAAGATCAAAAACTCAGGAGACATCAAATGCTGGCGAGGATGCGGAGAAAGAGGAACACTCCTCCATTGTTGGTGGGATTGCAGACTAATACAACCATTCTGGAAATCAGTCTGGAGGTTCCTCAGAAAATTGGACATTGAACTGCCTGAGGATCCAGCTATACCTCTCTTGGGCATATACCCAAAATATGCCCCAACATATAAAAAAGGCACGTGCTCCACTACGTTAATCGCAGCCTTATTTATAATAGCCAGAAGCTGGAAAGAACCCAGATGCCCTTCAACAGAGGAATGGATACAGAAAATGTGGTACATCTACACAATGGAATATTACTCAGCTATCAAGAACAATGACTTTATGAAATTCGTACGCAAATGGTTGGAACTGGAAAATATCATCCTGAGTGAGCTAACCCAATCACAGAAAGACATACATGGTATGCACTCATTGATAAGTGGCTATTAGCCCAAATGCTTGAATTACCCTAGATGCCTAGAACAAACGAAACTCAAGACGGATGATCAAAAGGTGAATGCTTCACTCCTTCTTTAAATGAGGAAAAAGAATACCATTGGCGGGGAAGGGAGAGGCAAAGATTAAAACAGAGACTGAAGGAACACCCATTCAGAGCCTGCCCCACATGTGGCCCATACATATACAGCCACCCAATTAGACAAGATGGATGAAGCAAAGAAGTGCAGGCCTACAGGAGCCGGATGTAGGTCGCTCCTGAGAGACACAGCCAGAATACAGCAAATACAGAGGCGAATGCCAGTAGCAAACGACTGAACTGAGAATAGGACCCCTGTTGAAGTAATCAGAGAAAGAACTGGAAGAGCTTGAAGGGGCTCGAGACCCCATATGTACAACAATGCCAAGCAACCAGAGCTTCCAGGGACTAAGTCACTACCTAAAGACTATACATGGACTGACCTTGGACTCTGACCTCATAGGTAGCAATGAATATCCTAGTAAGAGCACCAGTGGAAGGGGAAGCCCTGGGTCCTGCTAAGACTGAACCCCCAGTGAACTAGTCTGTTAGGCGGAGGGCGGCAATGGGGGGAGGGTGGGAAGGGGAACACCCATAAGGAAGGGGCGGGGGGAAGGGGATGTTTGCCCGGATACCGGGAAAAAGAATAACACTCGAAATGTATATAAGAAATACTCAAGTTAATAAAAAAAAAGGAAGGAGAATAGAAGTAAAAAAAAAAAAGAACTTCAAGACTTTGAAGAAAGAAATTGAAGAAGACCTCAGAAGATGGAAAGATCTCCCATGCTCATGGATTGGCAGGATTAATATAGTAAAAATGGCCATTTTACCATAAGCGATGTACAGATTCCATGCAATCCCCATCAAAATACCAATCCAATTCTTCAAAGAGTTAGACAGAACAATTTGCAAATTCATCTGGAATAACAAAAAACCCAGGATAGGTAAAACTATCCTCAACAATAAAAGGACTTGAAGGGGAATCACTCTCCCTGAACTCAAGCAGTATTACAGAGCAATAGTGATAAAAACTGCCTGGTATTGGTACATAGACAGACAGATAGACCAATGGAATAGAATTGAAGACCCAGAAATGAACCCACACACCTATGGCACTTGATTTTTGACAAAGGAGCCAAAACCATCAAATGGACAAATGACAGCATTTTCAGCAAATGGTGCTGGGTCAACTGGCGGTCAACAGGTAGAAGAATGCAGATCAATCCATGCTTATCACCCTGTACAAAGCTTAAGTCCAAGTGGATCAAGGACCTCCACATCAAACCAGATACACTCAATCTAATAGAAGAAAAACTAGGGAAGCATCTGGAACACATGGGCACTGGAAAAAATTTCCTGACCAAAACACCAATGGCTTATGCTCTAAGATCAAGAATCGACAAATGGGATCTCATAAAACTGCAAAGCTTCTGTAAGGCAAAGGACACTGTGGTTAGGATAAAACGGCAACCAACAGATTGGGAACAGATCTTTACCAATCCTACAACAGATAGAGGCCTTATATCCAAAATATACAAAGAACTCAAGAAGTTAGACCGCAGGGAGACAAATAACCCTATTAAAAAATGGGGTTCAGAACTAAACAAAGAATTCACAGCTGAGGAATGCCTGAGAAACCGGGAAAGGGAATAACACTTGAAATGTACATAAGAAATACTCATGTTAATAAAAAAAAATAAAGTCTTATGACACGAAAAAAAAAAAAAAAAAGAAGGGCATCTGGGTTCTTTCCAGCTTCTGGCTATTATAAATAAGGGTGCTATGAACATAGTGGAGCACGTGTCTTTTTTATATGTTGGGGCATGTTTTGGGTATATGCCCAAGAGAGGTATAGCTGGATCCTCAGGCAGTTCAATGTCCAATTTTCTGAGGAACCTCCAGACTGATTTCCAGAATGGTTGTACCAGTCTGCAATCCCACCAACAATGGAGGAGTGTTCCTTTTTCTCCACATCCTCACCAGCATTTGCTGTCACCTGAGTTTTTGATCTTAGCCATTCTCACTGGTGTGAGGTGAAATCTCAGGGTTGTTTTGATTTGCATTTCCCTTATGACTAAAGATGTTAAACATTTCTTTAGTTGTTTCGCAGCCATTCGGCATTCCTCAGCTGTGAATTCTTTGTTTAGCTCTGAACTCCATTTTTTTTTTAATTTAGTACACAGATTTATATCTTAAATTATCATTCCACAAAAACATCCACACAATAAACTCACAGCCAATTGTCAATGATAAAAACTGCCCACCTAGATAAAACAACTTGTCCTATAAAAATCCATTCCTTATAAAATATTCATAACTACCTGTGACCATTTAAGGTCACATGGATCTGGGTCGTTCTTCTCCTCCATATAGGTTCTTCTCAATATTCTTATTCTTTTCTTTTCTTTTTTTTTTAATTTTTCTTTTTTTTTTATTAACTTGAGTATTTCTTATATACATTTCAAGTGTTATTCCCTTTCCCGGTTTCCGGACAAACATCCCCGTCCCCCCTCACCTTCCTTATGGGTGTTCCCCTCCCAAACCTCCCCCCATTGCCACCGTCCCCGCATAGTCTAGTTCACTGGGGGTTCAGTCTTAGCAGGGCCCAGGGCTTCCCCTTCCACTGGTGCTCTTACTAGGATATTCATTGCTACCTATGGGGACAGAGTCCAGGGTCAGTCCATGTATAGTCTTTAGGTAGTGGCTTAGTCCCTGGAACCTCTGGTTGCTTGACATTGTTGTACTTTTGGGGTCTCGAGCACCTTCAAGCTCTTCCAGTTCTTTCTCTGATTCCTTCAACGGGGGACATATTCTCAGTTCAGTGGTTTGCTGCTGGCATTCGCCTCTGTATTTGCTGTATTCTGGCTGTGTCTCTCAGGAGCGATCTACATCCGGCTCCTGTCAGTCTGCACTTCTTTGCTTCATCCATCTTGTCTAATTGGGTGGCTGTATATGTATGGGCCACCTGTGGGGCAGGCTCTGAATGGGTGTTCCTTCAGTCTCTGTTTTAATCTTTGCCTCTCCCTTCCCTGCCAAGGGTATTCTTTTTCCTCATTTAAAGAAGGAGTGAAGCATTCACATTTTGATCATCCGTCTTGAGTTTCCTTTGTTCTAGGGATCTAGGGTAATTCAAGCATTTGGGCTAATAGCCACTTATCAATGAGTGCATACCATGTATGTCTTTCTGTGAGTGGGTTAGCTCACTCAGGATGATATTTTCCAGTTCCAACCATTTGCCTACGAATTTCATAAACTCGTTGTTTTTGATAGCTGAGTAATATTCCATTGTGTAGATGTACCACATTTTCTGTATCCATTCCTCTGTTGAAGGGCATCTGGGTTCTTTCCAGTTTCTGGCTATTATAAATAAGGCTGCGATGAACATAGTGGAGCACGTGTCTCTTTTATATGTTGAGGCATCTTTTGGGTATATGCCCAAGAGAGGTATGGCTGGATCCTCAGGCAGTTCAATGTCCAATTTTCTGAGGAACCTCCAGACTGATTTCCAGAATGGTTTTACCAGTCTGCAATCCCACCAACAATGGAGGAGTGTTCCTCTTTCTCCACATCCTCGCCAGCATCTGCTGTCACCTGAGTTTTTGATCTTAGCCATTCTCACTGGTGTGAGGTGAAATCTCAGGGTTGTTTTGATTTGCATTTCCCTTATGACTAAAGATGTTGAACATTTCTTTAGGTGTTTCTCAGCCATTCGGCATTCCTCAGCTGTGAATTCTTTGTTTAGCTCTGAACCCCATTTTTTAATAGGGTTATTTGTTTCCCTGCGGTCTAACTTCTTGAGTTCTTTGTATATTTTGGATATAAGGCCTCTATCTGTTATAGGATTGGTAAAGATCTTTTCCCAATCTGTTGGTTGCCGTTTTGTCCTTTGCCTTACAGAAGCTTTGCAGTTTTATGAGATCCCATTTGTCGATTCTTGATCTTAGAGCATAAGCCATTGGTGTTTTGTTCAGGAAATTTTTTCCAGTGCCCATGTGTTCCAGATGCTTCCCTAGTTTTTCTTCTATTAGTTTGAGTGTGTCTGGTTTGATGTGGAGGTCCTTGATCCACTTGGACTTAAGCTTTGTACAGGGTGATAAGCATGGATCGATCTGCATTCTTCTACATGTTGCCCTCCAGTTGACCAGCACCATTTGCTGAAAATGCTATCTTTTTTCCATTGGATGGTTTTGGCTCCTTTGTCAAAAATCAAGTGACCATAGGTGTGTGGGTTCATTTCTGGGTCTTCAATTCTATTCCATTGGTCTATCTGTCTGTCTCTGTACCAATACCATGCAGTTTTTATCACTATTGCTCTGTAAAACTGCTTGAGTTCAGGGATAGTGATTCCCCCTGAAGTCCTCTTATTGTTGAGGATAGCTTTAGCTATCCTGGGTTTTTTGTTATTCCAGATGAATTTGCAAATTGTTCTGTCTAACTCTTTGAAGAATTGGATTGGTATTTTGATGGGGATTGCATTGAATCTGTAGATTGCTTTTGGTAAAATGGCCATTTTTACTATATTAATCCTGCCAATCCATGAGCATGGGAGATCTTTCCATCTTCTGAGGTCTTCTTCAATTTCTTTCCTCAGTGTCTTGAAGTTCTTATTGTACAGATCTTTTACTTGCTTGGTTAAAGTCACACCGAGGTACTTTATATTATTTGGGTCTATTATGAAGGGTGTCGTTTCCCTAATTTCTTTCTCGGCTTGTTTCTCTTTTGTATAGAGGAAGGCAACTGATTTATTTGAGTTAATTTTATACCCAGCCACTTTGCTGAAGTTGTTTATCAGCTTTAGTAGTTCTCTGGTGGAACTTTTGGGATCACTTAAATATACTATCATGTCGTCTGCAAATAGTGATATTTTGACCTCTTATTTTCCGATCTGTATCCCCTTGATCTCCTTTTGTTCTCTGATTGCTCTGGCTAGAACTTCAAGAACTATATTGAATAAGTAGGGAGAGAGTGGGCAGCCTTGTCTAGTCCCTGATTTTAGTGGGATTGCTTCAAGTTTCTCTCCATTTAGTTTAATGTTAGCAACTGGTTTGCTGTATATGGCTTTTACTATGTTTAGGTATGGGCCTTGAATACCTATTCTTTCCAGGACTTTTATCATGAAGGGGTGTTGAATTTTGTCAAATGCTTTCTCAGCATCTAATGAAATGATCATGTGGTTCTGTTCTTTCAGTTTGTTTATATGATGGATCACGTTGATGGTTTTCCTTATATTAAACCATCCCTGCATGCCTGGGATGAAGCCTACTTGATCATGGTGGATGATTGTTTTGATGTGCTCTTGAATTCGGTTTGCCAGAATTTTATTGAGTATTTTTGCGTCGATATTCATAAGGGAAATTGGTCTGAAGTTCTCTTTCTTTGTTGGGTCTTTGTGTGGTTTAGGTATAAGAGTAATTGTGGCTTCATAGAAGGAATTCCGTAGGGCTCCATCTATTTCAATTTTGTGGAATAGTTTGGATAATATTGGTATAAGGTCTTCTATGTAGGTTTGATAGAATTCTGCACTAAACCCGTCTGGACCTGGGCTCTTTTTGGTTGGGAGACCTTTAATGACTGCTTCTCTTTCCTTAGGAGTTATGGGGTTGTTTAACTGGTTTATCTGTTCCTGATTTAACTTTGATACCTGGTATCTGTCTAGGAAATTGTCCATTTCCTGAAGATTTTCAAGTTTTGTTGAATATAGGTTTTTATAGTAAGATCTGATGATTTTTTGAATTTCCTCTGAATCTGTAGTTATGTCTCCCTTTTCATTTCTGATTTTGTTAATTTGGACGCACTCTCTGTGTCCTCTCGTTAGTCTGGCTAAGGGTTTATCTATCTTGTTGATTTTCTCAAAGAACCGACTTTTGGTTCTGTTGATTCTTTCTATGGTCCTTTTTGTTTCTACTTGGTTGATTTCAGCTCTGAGTTTGATTATTTCCTGCCTTCTACTCCTCCTGGGTGTATTTGCTTCTTTTTGTTCTAGAGCTTTTAGGTGTGCTGTCAAGCTGCTGACATATGCTCTTTCCTGTTTCTTTCTGCAGGCACTCAGCGCTATGAGTTTTCCTCTTAGCACAGCTTTCATTGTGTCCCATAAGTTTGGGTATGTTGTACCTTCATTTTCATTAAATTCTAAAAAGTTTTTAATTTCTTTCTTTATTTCTTCATTGACCAGGTTATCATTGAGTAGAGCATTGTTCAATTTCCACGTATATGTGGGCATTCTTCCCTTATTGTTATTGAAGACCAGTTTTAGGCCGTGGTGGTCCGATAGCACACATGGGATTATTTCTATCTTTCTGTACCTGTTGAGGCCCGATTTTTGACCAATTATATGGTCAATTTTGGAGAAAGTACCATGAGGAGCTGAGAAGAAGGTATATCCTTTTGCTTTAGGATAGAATGTTCTATAAATATCCGTTAAGTCCATTTGGCTCATGACTTCTCTTAGTCTGTCTACATCTCTGTTTAATTTCTGTTTCCATGATCTGTCCATTGATGAGAGTGGGGTGTTGAAATCTCCCACTATTATTGTGTGAGGTGCAATGTGTGTTTTGAGCTTTAGTAAGGTTTCTTTTACGTATGTAGGTGCCCTTGTATTTGGGGCATAGATATTTAGGATTGAGACTTCATCTTGGTGGATTTTTCCTTTGATGAATATGAAGTGTCCTTCCTTATCTTTTTTGATGACTTTTAGTTGAAAATTGATTTTATTTGATATTAGAATGGCTACTCCAGCTTGCTTCTTCTGACCATTTGCTTGGAAAATTGTTTTCCAGCCTTTCACTCTGAGGTAATGTCTGTCTTTGTCTCTGAGGTGTGTTTCCTGTAGGCAGCAGAATGCAGGGTCCTCGTTGCGTATCCAGTTTGTTAATCTATGTCTTTTTATTGGGGAGTTGAGGCCATTGATATTGAGAGATATTAAGGTATAGTGATTATTGCTTCCCGTTATATTCATATTTGGAAGTGAGGTTATGAGTGTGTGCTTTCATTCTCTTTGTTTTGTTGCCAAGATGATTAGTTTCTTGCTTCTAGGGTATAGCTTGCCTCCTTATGTTGGGCTTTACCCTTTATTATCCTTTGTAGTGCTGGATTTGTAGAAAGATATTGTGTAAATTTGGTTTTGTCATGGAATATCTTGGTTTCTCCATCTATGTTAATTGAGAGTTTTGCAGGATACAGTAACATGGGCTGGCATTTGTGTTCTCTTAGGGTCTGTATGACATCTGTCCAGGATCTTCTGGCCTTCATAGTTTCTGGCGAAAAGTCTGGTGTGATTCTGATAGGTCTGCCTTTATATGTTACTTGACCTTTTTCCCTTACTGCTTTTAATATTCTTTCTTTATTTTGTGCGTTTGGTGTTTTGACAATTATGTGATGGGAGGTGTTTCTTTTCTGGTCCAATCTATTTGGAGTTCTGTAGGCTTCTTGTATGCCTATGGGTATCTCTTTTTTTAGGTTAGGGAAGATTTCTTCTATGATTTTGTTGAAGATATTTACTGGTCCTTTGAGCTGGGAGTCTTCACTCTCTTCTATACCTATTATCCTTAGGTTTGATCTTCTCATTGAGTCCTGGATTTCCTGTATGTTTTGGACCAGTAGCTTTTTCCGCTTTACATTATCTTTGACAGTTGAGTCAATGATTTCTATGGAATCTTCTGCTCCCGAGATTCTCTCTTCCATCTCTTGAATTCTGTTGGTGAAGCTTGTATCTACAGCTCCTTGTCTTTTCTTTTGATTTTCTATGTCCAGGGTTGTTTCCATGTGTTCTTTCTTGATTGCTTCTATTTCCATTTTTAATTCCTTCAACTGTTTGATTGTGTTTTCCTGGAATTCTTTCAGGGATTTTTGCGATTCCTCTCTGTAGGCTTCTACTTGTTCTCTAAGGGAGTTCTTTATGTCTTTCTTGAAGTCCTCCAGCATCATGATCAAATATGATTTTGAAACTAGGTCTTGCTTTTCTGGTGTGTTTGGATATTCCGTGTTTGCTTTGGTGGGAGAATTGGGCTCCGATGATGCCATGTAGTCTTGGTTTCTGTTGCTTGGGTTCCTGTGCTTGCCTCTCGCCATCAGATTATCTCTAGTGTTACTTTGTTCTGCTATTTCTGACAGTGGCTAGACTGTCATATAACCTGTGTGTCAGGAGTGCTGTAGACCTGTTTTCCTGTTTTCTTTCAGCCAGTTATGGGGACAGAGTGTTCTGCGTTCGGGCGTGTAGTTTTTCCTCTCTACAGGTCTTCAGCTGTTCCTGTGGGCCTGTGTCTTGAGTTCACCAGGCAGGTTTCTTGCAGGGGAAAAATTGGTCCTACCCGCGGTTCCAAGGCTCACGTTTGCTCGTGGGGTACTGCCTAAGTCCTCTCTGCTGTGGCAGCAACCGGGAAAATCTGTGCCGCTCCTTCCGGGAGCCTCCGTGCACCAGGGTTTCAGATGACGTTTGGTGTTTTCCTCTGGGGCCTGGATGTGCACAGAGTGCAGTCTCTTCTTGAACTCCATTTTTTAATAGGGTTATTTGTCTCCTTGCGGTCTAACTTCTTGAGTTCTTTGTATATTTTGGATATAAGACCTCTATCTGTTGTAGGATTGGTAAAGATCTGTTCCCAATCTGTTGGTTGCCATTTTGTCCTAACCACAGTGTCCTTTGCCTTACATAAGCTTTGCAGTTTTATGAGATCCCATTTGTCGATTCTTGATCTTAGAGCAGAAGCCATTGGTGTTTTGGTCAGGAAATTTTTTCCAGTGCCCATGTGTTCCAGATGCTTCCCTAGTTTTTCTTCTATTAGTTTGAGTGTATCTGGTTTGATGTGGAGGTCCTTGATCTACTCGGACCTAAGCTTAGTACAGGGTGATAAGCATGGATCGATCTGCATTCTTCTACATGTTGACCTCCAGTTGAACCAGCACCATTTGCTGAAAATGCTGTCATTTGTCCATTTGATGGTTTTGGCTCCTTTGTCAAAAATCAAGTGCCCATAGGTGTGTGGGTTCATTTCTGGGTCTTCAATTCGGTTCCATTTGTCTATCTGTCTGTCTCTGTACCAATACCACGCAGTTTTTATCACTATTGCTCTGTAATACTGCTTGAGTTCAGGGAGAGTGATTCCCCCTCAAGTCCTTTTATTGTTGAGGATAGTTTTAGCTATCCTGGGTTTTTTGTTATTCCAGATGAATTTGCAAATTGTTCTGTCTAACTCTTTGAAGAATTGGATTGGTATTTTGATGTGGATTGCATTGAATCTGTACATCGCTTATGGTAAAATGGCCATTTTTACTATATTAATCCTGCCAATCCATGAGCATGGGAGATCTTTCCATCTTCTGAGGTCTTCTTCAATTTCTTTCTTCAGAGTCTTGAAGTTCTTATTGTACAAATCTTTTAGTTGCTTGGTTAAAGTCACACTGAGGTACTTTATATTATTTGGGTGTATTATGAAGGGTATCGTTTCCCTAATTTCTTTTTCGGCTTGTTTCTCTTTTGTGTAGAGGAAGGCTACTGATTTATTTGAGTTAATTTTATACCCAGCCACTTTGCTGAAGTTGTTTATCAGCTTTAGTAGTTCTCTGGTGGAACTTTTGGGATCACTTAAATATACTAACATATCGTCTACAAATAGTGATATTTTGACTTCTTCTTTTCCCATCTGTATCCCCTTGATTTCCTTTTGCTGTCTGATTGCTCTGGGTTGAACTTCAAGAATTATACTGAATAAGTAGGGAGAGAATTGGCAGCATTGTCTAGTCCCTGATTTTAGTGGGATTGCTTCAAGATTCTCTCCATTTAGTTTAATGTTAGTTACTGTTTTGCTAATGTATGGCTTTTACTATGTCTAGGTATGGACCTCGAATTCCTATACTTTCCAGGACTTTTATTATGAAGGGCTGTTGAATTTTGTCCAATGCTTTCTCAGCATCTAATGAAATGATCATGTGGTTTTGTTCTTTCAGTTTGTTTATATAATGGATCATGATGATGGTTTTCCATATATTAAACCATCCCTGCATGCCTGGGATGAAGCCTACTTGATCATGATGGATGATTGTTTTGATGTGCTCTTGGATTTAGTTTGTCAGAATTTTATTGAGTATTTTTGCATCGATATTATTCTGTGAAATTGGTCTGAAATTCTCTTTCTTTGTTGGGTCTTTGTGTGGTTTAGGTATAAGAGTAATTGTGGCTTCATAGAAGGAATTTGGGAGTGATCCATCTGTTTCAATTTTGTGGAACAGTTTGGATAGTATTGGTATGAGGTCTTCTGTGAAGGTCTGATAGAATTATGCAATGAATCTGTCTGGATGTGGGCTCTTTTTGGTTGGGAGACCTTTAATGACTGCTTCTACTTCAGTAGGAGATATGGGGTTCTTTAAATGGTTCATCTATTCCTGATTTAACTTCGGAACCTCGTATCTGTCTAGAAAATTGTCCATTTCCTGCAGATTTTCATGTTTTGTTGAATATAGGCTTTTGTAGTAGGATCTGATGATTTTTTGAATTTCCTCTGATTCTATGGTTATGTCTCCCTTTTCATTTCTTATTTTGTTAATTTGGACACACTCTCTGTGTCCTCACATTACTTTGGTTAAGTGTTTATCTATCTTGTTGATTTTTTCAAAGAACCAACTTTTGGTTCTGTTGATTCTTTCTATGGTCCTTTTTGTTTCTACTTGGTTGATTTCAGCACTGAGTTTGATTACTTCCTGCCTTCTACTCCTCCTGTGTGCATTGCTTCTTTCTGTTCTAGAGCTTTTAGGTGTGCTGTCAAGCTGCTGACATATGCTCTCTCCTATTTCTTTCTGCAGGCACTCAGAGCTGTGAGTTTTCCTCTTAGCACAGCTTTCATTGTGTCCCATAAGTTTGGGTATGTTGTACCTTCATTTTCATTAAATTTTTAGAAGCCTTTAATTTCTTTCCTTTTTTCTTCCTTGACGAGGTTATCATTGAGTAGAATATTGTTCACCTTCCATTTATATGTGGGTGTTCTTTTCTTATTGTTATTCAAGGGCAGCTTTAGCCCGTGGTGGTCTGATAGGATGCATGGGGTCATTTCTATCTTTCTGTATCTGTTGAGGCATGTTTTTTGACCAATTATGTGGTCAATTTTGGAGAAAGTACCATGTGGTGCTGAGAAGAATGTATATCCTTTTCCTTTAGGATAGAATGTTCTATAAATGTCTGTTAAGTCCATTTGGTTCATGACTTCTCTTAGTCCATCTATGTCTCCATTTAATTTCTGTTTCCATGTTCTATCCATTGATGAGGGTGGGGTGTTGAAATCTCCTACTATTATTGTGTGAGGTTCAATGTGTGTCTTGAGCTTCAGTAAGGTTTCTTTTATGTATGTAGGTGCCCTTGTATTTGGAGCATAGATAT
Source organism: Rattus norvegicus (assembly GCF_021556685.1). Lineage (NCBI taxonomy): Eukaryota > Metazoa > Chordata > Mammalia > Rodentia > Muridae > Rattus > Rattus norvegicus. The sequence continues at coordinate 77,703,421 of NC_141534.1, forward strand.
TTAGGATTGAGAGTTCATCTGGGTGGATTTTTCCTGTGATGAATATAAAGTGTCCTTCCTTATCTTTCTTGATAACTTTTAGTTGAAAATTGATTTTATTTGATATTAGAATGGCTACTCCAGCTTCCTTCTTCCGACCATTTGCTTGGAAAGTGGTTTTTCAGTCTTTCATTCTGAGGTAGTGTCTGTCTTTGTCTCTGAGGTGTGTTTCTTGTAGGCAGCAGAATGCAGGGTCCTCATTGCGTATCCAGTTTGTTAATCTATGTCTTTTTATTGGGGAGTTGAGACCATTGATGTTGAGAGATATTAAGGAATAGTGCTTATTGTTTCCTGTTATATTCATATTTGGATGTGAAATTATGATTGAGTTCTTTTCTTCTCTTTGTTTTGTTGCCAATGTGATTTGTTTCTTGCTTTTTCTAGGATGTAGCTTGCCTCCTTATGTTGGGCTTTACCATTTATTATCCTTTTTAGCACTGGATTTGTATTAAGATATTGTGTAAATTTGGTTTTGTCATGGAATATCTTGGTTTCTCCATCTATGTTAATTGAGAGTTTTGCAGGATACAGTAACCTGGGCTGGCATTTGTGTTCTCTTAGGGTCTGTATGACATCAGTCCAGGATCTTCTGGCCTTCATAGTTTCTGGCGAGAAGTCTGGTGTGATTCTGATAGGTCTGCCTTTATATGTTACTTGATCTTTTTCCCTTACTGTTTTTAATATTCTTTCTTTATTTTGTGCATTTGGTGTTTTGACTGTTATGTGACAGGAGGAGTTTCTTTTCTGGTCCAATCTCTTTGGAGTTCTGTAGGCTTCTTGTATGTTTATGGGCATCTCTTTCTTTAGGTTAGGGAAGTTTTCTTCTATGATTTTGTAGAAGATATTTACTGGTCCTTTGACCTGGGAGTCTTCACTCTCTTCTATACCTTGTATCCTTAGGTTTGATCTTCTCATTTAGCCCTGGATTTCCTGTATATTTTGGATCAGTAGCATTTTCCGTTTTACATTATCTTTGACAGTTGTGTCGATGATTTCTATGGAATCTTCTGCTCCTGAGATTCTCTCTTCTATCTCTTGAATTCTGTTGGTGATGCTTGAAGCTATGCTTCTTGTTTCTTCCTTTGGTTTTCTATATCCAGTGTTGTTTCCCTTTGTTCTTTCTTGATTGCTTCTATTTCCATTTTTATTCCTTCACCTGTTTGATTGTGTTTTCCTGGAATTCTTTTAGGGATTTTTGTGATTCTTCTCTATAGGCTTCTACTTGTTTATTTATGTTTTCCTGCATTTGTCTAAGGGAGTTCTTCATGTCTTTCTTGATGTCCTCCAGCATCATGATCAAATGTGATTTTAAGTCTAGATCTTGCTTTTCTGGGGTGTTTGGACTGTCCTATATGCCTGTGTGTCAGGTGTGCTGTAGACCTGTGTTATGGGAACAGAATGTTCTGCTTTCAGATGGGTAGTCTTTCCTGTGTACTGGTCTTCAGCTGTTGCTGTGGGCCCGTGTCCTGAGTCCACGAGGCAGGTCGCTTGGAGCAGAAAAATTGGTCTTACCTGTGGTCCTGCGGCTCAAGTTTGCTTGTGGCATGTTGCTTTTGAGCTCTCTGTGAGGGCATCCACCAGGAGGGCCTGCGCGCCTTTTCCGGGAGCCCCTGTGCACTGGGGTCCCAGATGGCTTTAGGTGTTTTCCTCTGGAGTCAGAAATACTCAAGTTAATATAGAAAAATGTTTGAGTTTGTTGTGTCATCATTTTCATTGAATTCCATGAAGTCTTTAATTTCTTTCTTTATTTTTTGCCTACGAAGTTATTAATGAGAAGAGAGTTGTTCCGTTTCCATTGGATTGTAGTTCTGGTGTTTGTTTATTATTGAAATCTAACCTCAGTCTGTGGTGATCTGATAGGATGCATGGGATTATTTCAATCATCTTTATCAGGTGAGGCTTCTGTTGTGACAGATTACATGGTTGATTTTAGAGAAGGTTCCATGAGATGCTGAGAAAAAGAGGTGTTTTTTGGTTTTAGGAAGAAATGTTCTCTATATATCTGTTCAATCCATTTGGTTCATAACCTCTATTATTCTCACTGTGTCTCTGCTTAGTTTCTGTTTCAATGTCCTGTGCACTGGTGAGAGTGAAGTATTGAAATCTCTCCTTATTACTGTGTGTACAGTTCAGTGTATTTTATAAGCTTTAGAAAAGTTTCTTTTCATGAGAGAAACTAAAGGGTTTTCTTTAATTTGGGGCATAGATGTTTAGAATTGAGAATATCCCTTTATTGAGTTTTTCTGTTGAGAATTCTGATATAATTCTTATAGGTATGCCCTTATATGATACTTTGTCTTTTCCCCTTTCTGCTTTTAATATTCTTTCTTTATTCTGTATATTTATTGTTTTGATTATTTTACGACTGTTGCAGTAAACCTTAAAAAGGTGCTCAACCTGGCTCCAACGAGTTCCCATTCCATGCAGGATCCACTCGATCTTTCTGTTTCTCTGTTACTGCTTTCACATACTGTCCTCTTGGCAGTTGTTACCATGCCCGAGACTCACCTTGTACTCAGCAGGCAGGGCTAGTGTGGCCCCAGCTCCAAGTATTTTATATCCTAGCCTGACTTCCTTTCAAAAACTCTGTTCATATTCTGAACTACCCAGTGAAATTATTACTCAGCAAACGGGAACCCAAGACCCAGATTTATGTGTTAATAGCTCAATGTACAATACATCCACACAATTAACTTGCAACCAATTGATAAGGATATAAATCACCCACCTAGATAAGATACAGTTTGATCATGTAGACCCACAAAATTCTGTACATGTCCATCCCTTAAGAATATACATTACAGCATGTATCTATGTAAGGATCCACAGTGAGGATCATTTACATCTGCTTCCATGTTGCTTTTCCCTCTTCTCTCACCTCTAGCTCCAGTCTGTTTTCCTCTTCTAAAAGTTTTCTCCCTCCCATCATTCCTTCTTGTCCAATGACAGGCCTCATTCTATTCTGTAACTTTACCTTTACCTGCATAATGATATCAACCTACATGTGACGAGAAAAATTTCTTGTCTGTTCCAATCTACTTGGTTTTCGATAAGGTTCTTGTACATTTATGGCCATCTCTTTCTTCAGGTTTGGGAAGTTTTCTCTATGATTTTGTTAGAGACATTTCAAGTTTGATTTGTTCTTTTCATTGTGTTTTACATTTCCTGGAATATTTAGGTTAGGAACTTTTATGTTTTGAATTTTCTTTTACTATTTTATCAATATTTTCTAAGGTATTTCTACATTCAAGAATCTCTCTTCCATCACTAGTATTCTGCTGTGGACACTTACATCTGTATTCCCTAACCTCTTCCTAAGCTTTCTATTTCCAGCGTTGCCTCCATTTGTGTTTTCTTTTGTTTTTCTACCTCTACTTTTAGGTTTTGGACTGCTTTGCATAATTCCTTCACCAATTTATTGTATTTTTTCCTCTAAGGAAATTATTTATTTTTTCTTTAGGAACTTTGACCTGTTTTCCATGATTTCTTGCATTTCTTTCAGTGAGTTATTCATATCCTCCTTAAAGGACCCTATTATCTTCAGAAGATAGGACTGTAAGTCAACAACTTGATTTTCAGAAGTGTTGGAGTATCCAGAGCTTGCTGTGGTGGGTGAACTGGGTTCTAATGATGCCAAAGTATTTTCTCTTCTGTTGTTTATGGTCACGTGCTTGCCTCTAAACATCTTCTTATCTCTGGTGTTAGCTGGCCTGGGTGTCTGTGTCTGTAGCTTACCACATGTATCCCTGGGTTGATGCAGGTTTCCTGGAAGTCCTATATCCCTGGGTGAAGCAGACCACCTTGTGGCCTTTATACTGCTGGGTCTTCAAAGGAGCATGCACAGAAGTAATATTTTTCTTGGCTGCAGCAGCTCTCCTGGGAAGCCATCAGAATATAGTATCTGATTTGTTGTTCTATGTGCAACAGATCTCCTTGGAGTTCTTCAGATTCTGGGTTCTATTGCCCTGTGTGCAAAAAAAATCCTTGGAGACCTTCAGACTGCATGAACAGTTTTCCTGAATGAAACAAGACTCCTGGGCACTCTGCAAACTGTTGATTCTTCAGATAAGCAGACAAGATGGTAACCTGTACTGGCGTAATGCACATGACAGATGGGGATTGCAGTTAAGGTGTTACTCAGGGATGATGTATCCAGAGTCCTCACTGGTCTCCTTGAAGTCCCCAGCTGCTGTGTTGTTTTTGTTTGGGTGGGTGAAGGGGGCCATTACCAGTTGCCATGAGTATAGCAGAATTATTGTGAGCCCTTCAGAATGTGAGGTCTTCATGAAATGAAAGTCGTTGAAGTATATTTGTGTCCAGTTTGTACGGCTAAACTGTTAAATTCCTTAACACTAAGTATGAACTGAGTCCATCTGCAGGAATATTTAGTAACATGAGATAGCTGAATCCTACTAGTTGTCTTCTGAGCTCTATACATTGTCAAATGAAACAAACTCAGAACATTATTAAAGAAAGTGTTATAAAAACTATTTCTAATAAAACAAATACAAATAAACCCTATTCAGAACAATAAACACAATAACATTTTAACAAAAATTGTATTTATTATTTTGCTTATGTGTATGTTTGTGCAGTAATTGCACATGTGCTTCTATGAATATACAAGTGCAGATATGTTGTGGGTTGCCCTGGAGTTCTCTGTATTTTGATGCTAATTCTGCTGCCCCAAGAAGGGCTGCCAGGTCACTTACTCATGACTCAGTTGACTTCATCAGAACCTTCTCCACATTTTAACTTGTAAAATAAAGGCAAGAGCCAGTGCATGGACAAGGGAAGGGTAGGTGGATCCAAAGAATGAAGAAAGAGAGGGGATTGATGGGAGAGGAAGCAGAAGGTAGGTGGACCTTAAGCATGTTGCCCAGAATAATTGCAAGTTATAAGGGATATCATAGCCTGGGGAATAAATTTGCCTAGTGGTAAATCTGCCCAATCTAAGCGAGATCTTGTATTCATATTAATTGAGTTGTGTTTTCTTTGCATGGGCTTATTTGGATTGGAGAGGTTACTGAAACACAGATGCGAGTGAGAGGCATTCAGGAGTAAGACAGGAGTAAGACACAAAAAGAAAGCTGTGAAACCCCTTACATGGGTATAGGAACAGATCTCAGATATTCAGCATGGACAGTCCATTATCTGTGCATTTGACACAAATGGCAAGCACCATAAAAGCATTAGCTAGTTATCATTTTCTATAAATGCAATTTTATAGTTAAAAATAAATAAAATTTTGGGATCATGGCAACATCTCAGCAAATTTCCAAAGATTCAGTTCAATTGCAATAAGATTTGTTAGAATTGTTACACTTGGGATTATATCTAATGAATAGGGTAAGATTATTCAACATGAACATTCTATTTTACCTCTCACTTGATAGTTGTTGCTTCTCCATGACATGGTAATTTATGAATATCATCTTCACAATACTACCTGACAATAAAGAATAGGTCTGACACACAGGGCAATTAAGGAATGAGAAAGTCGATGGCTTATCCTAATTCAATAGAATATAGGAATTTCTCCATTTACTGATATATTTACTGTTTCTAATGAAAAAGTGTCAAGAGATCAATGTCTAGTGTCAGATGAGGACCCAATTGATGGCATAGTATTTTAAAATATTTTGCAATTTTCAAACCTTAACATAATTTTACAAAACTTAGTTCTCATACTTATACACCCTTTACACACATTTGAAACAGAATAACTCCAAAATTTATGAACATTTTTATTATATTTTATATTCTGCACACACACACACACACACACACACACACACACACACACACTACAGATTGATTGCCTTATTACTGCTTTAAAAGTCAGTGTGTTTGGGCAGGTGAATTTAAAGAATGAAACCTATTTGATGTCTTGCTCCACTAGAAGACAGAGTTTCCATCTCTCATAGAGACAGTTTTATATAAAAAAGGGAGTAAAACCTTGGGAGGTAATGAATTCATGTCATCTTTAACCTTAAAATATACTCAGCTTGATATTAGCTCCTGTGAAATTACCAATATAGTTGGTTTCATTATCAATCTATTCATAATGTATTATAATCTGTGATTTCTAAAACATAATAAATGATATTCTCATCAAACTATAGTGGAATAGACAAAGAAATGATGGATTTATTTGACTCTTTGTAAAAATAATGAGTATTATGACACCAAATCCTTGCTGTGCAGCAATGTCCTTCTATTACATACTTGGATGACAGATGGTCATCTGTAAATATGTATGATATACATATGCACATATGTGTTATATATGTATGGTTTTATATATATTTGTGTGTGTTAATTATATTTATATCTGAAGGCTTCTTCAATACCCTTAGGAAGCATGGACTGTCAATAAATCAGCTGAACATGTGTGAATAATACTTTCCTTTCTCCATCAGAAATGGATATGGATGTGAAGTGTCCAGAAGACAAGTATGCAAACAGAGCAGAAACATTCATTCACAAAACTGATATCTTTCTCAGTTATGAATATTCTTTGGAGAGGGCTCTGCTATAATTGCCTTGTGGTTTCTTACATTCACAAATTGGGTATTGAGATCTTTTTGAGAATAATAGTGTGGCACTTGTGAATTCTAGCAAGTATATCTTAAGCTACATCTTTCTCATATAAATAAAATTTTGTTTTCTCTGTTCCTTCCTATTAGTTCAACATTCAGAAGCAGGCTGCTGGAGCCTACAGTGAATCTGATTTTGGGTTATAGTTCCTGTTGCTGTTTAGATTGTGCTGGACAAAACAATTGCTATGGGGCATTTAAAATATAGCTACTGGAAGAAAAATAAAGCACACACTGGTTTTTTTTTTTTTTTTTTTTTTTTGGTGATGCACACCTTTTTTTTTTTATTATTAACTTGAGTATTTCTTATATACATTTCGAGTGTTATTCCCTTTTCCGGGCAAACATCCCCCTCTCCCCTCCCCTTCCTTATGGGTGTTCCCCTCCCCATCCTCCCCCCATTGCCGCCCTCCCCCCAACAGTCTAGTTCACTGGGGGTTCAGTCTTAGCAGGACCCAGGGCTTCCCCTTCCACTGGTGCTCTTACTAGGATATTCATTGCTACCTATGAGGTCAGAGTCCAGGGTCAGTCCATGTATAGTCTTTAGGTAGTGGCTTAGTCCCTGGAAGCTCTAGTTGCTTGTTATTGTTGTACATATGGGGTCTCGAGCCCCTTCAAGCTCTTCCAGTTCTTTCTCTGATTCCTTCAACGGGGGTCCTATTCTCAGTTCAGTGGTTTGATGCTGGCATTCGCCTCTGTATTTGCTGTATTCTGGCTGTGTCTCTCAGGAACGATCTACATCCGGCTCCTGTCGGTCTGCACTTCTTTGCTTCATCCATCTTGTCTAATTGGGTGGCTGTATATGTATGGGCTACATGTGGGGCAGGCTCTGAAGGTGTTCCTTCAGTCTCTGTTTTAATCTTTGCCTCTCTATTCCCTGCCAAGGGTATTCTTGTTCCCCTTTTAAAGAAGGAGTGAAGCATTCACATTTTGATCATCTGTCTTGAGTTTCATTTGTTCTAGGCATCTAGGGTAATTCAAGCATTTGGGCTAATAGCCACTTATCAATGAGTGCATACCATGTGTGTCTTTCTGTGATTGGGTCAGCTCACTCAGGATGATATTTTCCAGTTCCAACCATTTGGGTACGAATTTCGTAAAGTCATTGTTTTTGATAGCTGAGTAATATTCCATTGTGTAGATGTACCACATTTTCTGTATCCATTCCTCTGTTGAAGGGCATCTGGGTTCTTTCCAGCTTCTGGCTATTATAAATAAGGCTGTGATGAACATAGTGGAGCACGTGTCTTTTTTATATGTTGGGGCATGTTTTGGGTATATGCCCAAGAGAGGTATAGCTGGATCCTCAGGCCGTTCAATGTCCAATTTTCTGAGGAACCTCCGGACTGATTTCCAGAATGGTTGTATCAGTCTGCAATCCCACCAACAATGGAGGAGTGTTCCTCTTTCTCCACATCCTCTCCAGCATCTGCTGTCATCTGAGTTTTTGATCTTAGCCATTCTCACTGGTGTGAGGTGAAATCTCAGGGTTGTTTTGATTTGCATTTCCCTTATGACTAAAGATGTTGAACATTTCTTTAGGTGTTTCGCAGCCATTCGGCATTCCTCAGCTGTGAATTCTTTGTTTAGCTCTGAGCCCCATTTTTTAATCTCCCTGCGGCTAACTTCTTGAGTTCTTTGTATATTTTGGATATAAGGCCTCTATCTGTTGTAGGATTGGTAAAGATCTTTTCCCAATCTGTTGGTTGCCGTTTTGTCCTAACCACAGCATCCTTTGCCTTACAGAAGCTTTGCAGTTTTATGAGATCCCATTTGTCGATTCTTGATCTTAGAGCATAAGCCATTGGTGTTTTGTTCAGGAAATTTTTTCCAGTGCCCATGTGTTCCAGATGCTTCCCTAGTTTTTCTTCTATTAGTTTGAGTGTGTCTGGTTTGATGTGGAGGTCCTTGATCCACTTGGACTTAAGCTTTGTACAGGGTGATAAGCATGGATCGATCTGCATTCTTCTACATGTTGACCTCCAGTTGAACCAGCACCATTTGCTGAAAATGCTATCTTTTTTCCATTGCATGGTTTTGGCTCCTTGCACACACTGGTTTTATTGGTACCCAAGTCTATCCAATTAATTCCCTTATCATAATTATCAATTCTTTCTGTTGATATTGATTCATCCTTTGATCAGACCCACGTTATCATTGTTTGCAGCAAGGTTACTGCATATTTTTCTGTCTTGTTATACCAGGACTCCCTTGTGTTAATGATCTACATGGTGACATTTGGACATTAGAAGCTGAGTTGCCCATTGTTCTTGATTGACATCTGAGATTTTGAAATTAGTGCATGATGAAATTTCAAAGCAAATTAGGGTGGAAGGTAAGCTGATGACCTGTCATTTTCCATACATTATATTGTCAGGTACCAAGGGAACAAGGGGCATAGTTGAACAGGAGGCAGTACAAACATACAAGTTCAACCATATTCACCATCATAGAATTTCCTTGAGCCTACCCAAAGACTATACATGGACTGACCCTGGGCTTCCACCTCATAGGTAGCAATGAATAGCCTAGTAAGAGCACCAGTGGAAGGGGAAGCCCTTGGTCCTGCCAAAACTGAACCTCCAGTGAACGTGATTGTGGGGAGAGGGTGGTAATGGGGAGAGGATGGGGAGGGGAAGGCCAATATAGAAGGGGAGTGGGAGGGGTCAGGGGGATGTTGGCCCGGAAACTGGGAAGGGGAATAACAACTGAAATGTAAATAAGAAATACTCAAGTTAATAAAGATGGACAAAAAAAGAAAAATTTACACATTAGAACACCGTTGCTTCACAGTCACTAGTTACTTCTAAGATACTGAGAAAAAAAATTCTAAAAAATACTTCCTCACAGGCACTACTGCAATTAAAAATGATATAAACAAAGATGACAATGCAACTAAAAATGTAGGAAAATTAAGATAATGTAGAATAGGTGGGTTAGCACAAAATACTAAATTGAGAAAAACTGAACATCAGAGAGGATGACCATGATTTCAGATTCAAATATTAAGATTACATTATGTTCTCATTAGTATTGAATGTTTGGAAGGTAGAGTCACAGAACTACCAACCAACCAAAGAGTACAAATGAGGGAATCCATGGCTCCAGCTGGTTTTGTAGCAGAAGACTGCCTTATCTAGCAACACTAGAAGGTGGGTTTCCTGGTCCTATGTAGGCTCGATGATGCAGGGTAGGGGAATGCTAAGCAGCTGTGGCAGAAGTGCGTGGGTGGGTGGGTGGCGGAGCACCATCGTAGGAAAATGGTGAGTAAGAGAAGATAAGAGGTTTATGAAGGAGACACTGAGAAGGGGATTGAAACTTGAAATGTAAATAAATAAATTAATCATTAAAAAGAAAAAAAATAAAGCATGCACACAGAGTGGCATTTTCTCTAGATCTTGTTGACCTTTAAAACTCAATCTTCATCATGTAATTTAACTGTGAATCTGTGAAACGGACTAATTTCAGATAGTGCTGGATTAAATATATTTAGGATTTGGTCTGATTATTGATGCTAAAGAAAATGGAGGCAGAGACCTTGTTTAGATATTCTGTTCATATCACTGATGTGAAAGGATCCACATTGTACATGGTTTTTGGATTTCTTTGAGTATAAACATGACACTGGCTTTCTGACTTGGACTTTGTAATACAATGTCTTGTGTGTCCCGAGTGGCTCTGATTATACCATTACTTGATATCTCACTGCAAACTTTCTGATACAATCCACTGACTTCATTTCAAATTGGGTCCACATAAACACCTTATTGAAACTTTCCAAGGACAAAATTTGAACAAAAGGGCTTTCTTCATGCATTTACGAATGATATCATGGAGCCTGAGAAAGAATTATCCTCCTAAGTATTTACTGCTCCTTGTTTATTATATTGACTGTGGACACCAGTTGCAGAGCCCCAGGGAAGAGACTGTTTAAGATTCCTCCAGGGATTCAGAACAATCAGGAAAAAAATGAATCATGAGAATGCAACAAACCTCTCCTTTGCCAAGAGAAATAAAAGATGGTAGAAATTTGATATGCTGATATGCATGCCACATCATATTCATATTGCCCATGTTTAAGGCAGGAAAAAATGTTCATTTTGATGGAAGTCTTCTTCTTCTTCCTTAACATTCCACTGCTCATGGCAAATTTCATTGATCCCAAGTGCTTTTGGAGAGTAAATTTGAATGAAGTTAAGGATAAAGACTTGAGCATAACTTGTTCCTTCATCCTTGAAGCAGTTCAGATGCCTACGGAAAACGATTATTTCAACCAGACTCTGAATATCCTGTAAGTGTATTTGTATTTTCCATGTAAATGACAATGTCAATATTTCTTAAGTGCTCTGAGGATGAAGATTAAGCAAATCCTTGAGTCTTCTGTCTTGTTTCTAATCTGAACACCAAGAAGCAAGCTTAAATCTTTGACAGATTCTATCCTAATTTCTCCTTTTAATTAATCCAGAGAAGGTTTTGTTTTTCTTCCAGGTGACCTCTGATTTAAAGCCTGGAAGGTGAGGAATAAAGGACTCTCTACACTGACTCTTTACTTAGAACCCTCCTAAGAACAGTATATGTTGGACTCTAGGCAGTGATGACTTATTGAAATAGGTCTTGTAATAATTCAGTGTGTTTAATCCCAACTATGTTCAGAAAAATGAACTCTACTGACAGTCCTTCCATCAGTGTGTTGCTCCTAGAGAGTATGCTGGTTCCAGTAATATTCCTGGGGCACATAATTGCCAAGGACTTCACATACATGCAAACTTACTCTATCAAAATCATTGCATGTGGTTATTTTTTGCCTTCTAATGCTTCATCATGTTTGGAAAGAGATTTTTACACTCAGAAATTCATACTTCATATGAATGCCTGGATATATATTTATGTCATTAGTGGGCAATGCATCCAAGTGTTTTTAAAGATAAAATCTAAAAGTGCTGTAGCTTAGTGCTTCACATTGATCATGTACAATCACTGGTTTTTATATTTTATTAAGTTCCATTTGACCCTCTCTCTTTAGAGTAAAACCTTTTTAACATATGGAATTAAATTATATGTCTGCATTCTTTGAATAATAAGGCTATCAATAACAATGGCGACTGTTTATGTCCCTTGTCACAGACATGGGTAAGAGTTGTGGTGTAGGACAGTGGAACATTTTAGAACAATGGAATAGGATTGTCTATTAGGGTTTTCTGTCATTATTTAATAAATGTGTCTTCTCTTTTCATGTCTAACTTTGTTAATCTCTAACCCTTTATATGATATTTATATCGTGTGGTACATTTTTCAGTAATTTCAACAAACATAGGATCACATCCATGGTATTAATATCTGTTTTGTGGATTGAATATAATTTTAAAACAGAGCCCTTAAAATGCTAAGCTACACAGAAAGCTTAAGTAACAGATATTTGTTTAAGTTTAGTTGTACAAGGAGTTTGAGCATTACACAAAAGCTACTCTCAAATTTCTCTTGTGTATTACTAAAATTTTTAATTGAGATTTTTTTCTTTGTGTGGCAATAAAGAATATTCTAAAATGGCCTATTTTATAGAGTATAGAAGGAAACGAACACAGGAGTAAAATTTTTGGTGTAAGGCTGATTGTATTTACCTTAAATTTAATTATTAAATATATAGGTACATGTTTAGTATTTACTAATCAGTTTATATTAAATTGCAAGAATGTGACAGGAGATATTATCCTTTTTTAGGATTTTTAAAAAATTTATATGTCAAATTTTACATTGTTTCCTGGGTCCCTGTCCATAAAGCCCATTTTCCATCTCCACTACCCTGCTTCTAAAAGGGAGTTCCCTCACTCAAGCAACTACACTGGTGCATTGAACCCTGGCTGAACCAAGGGCTTCTCATCCCATTGATGCCCAACAATATCTTCCTTTGCTACATAAACAGCTGTAGGCATGTGTCTGTCCATGTGTACTCTTTGGATGGTGGATTAGTCCCTTAGTGCTCTGGTTGGTTGGTATTGTGGTTCTTGTGGGGTTGTAAACCAGTTCAGATCCCTCAATTCTTTCTCTAACTCCTCCAATGGGGACCCTGTTCTCAGATCAATGGCTTTATGAGAGCATCTGCCTCTGTATTTGCCATGTTCTGGCAGAGCCTCACAAGAGACAGCTATATAAGGCTCATGTCAGCATACACTTCTTGGTATCAGCATTGTCTGGGTTTATTGGCTGTATGAGTGCTATTTTCCCAGGTGGGGCATTCTCAGGATGGCCTTTCCTTCAGTCTCTGCTCCAAAGTTGTCTCCATATATCCTCCTGTGAATAGTTTTGTTCCCCATTCTAAAAAAGGCAGAAGCATCCACACTTTGGTTGTCTTTCTTTTGAGCTTCATGTGGTCTGTGGATTTTGTCTTGGGTATCCCGAGGTTTTGAGCTAATATAAACTTATCAATGAGTGAAAAACAGGTGTGTCTGTTTTGGTGTTTGGTTTACCTCACTCAGGCTGATATTTTGTAGATCTATACATTTGCCTATGAATTTCATGATCATTACATGAACATAAATACAATATAGTATTAATCTCACTATCATGTGGCCTACATTTATTACAAAGCATGAACATATTCTATACAATTTACAGAAGAATCTCTTCTATTTTATAAACATATAATACTGGAGCATGCAAAATAGCACATTAATTTCCTTATTTTCCTAGCTGCTGGTAGGATGCTCGTGTTGTTTTAAAGTAATTGGAAAGGTTATCAAAGATGTTTCCTAGAAATAATATATAATGATGAGAAGTACCCAGAGTGAATATATCACATTCATTTGTAAATAGAAAGTAGGTGAATGATGATTAGGTGGTGGGACAAATCCATAGTCTCTGTACTGAGTACTAACCACAACTTCATTCCTGCACATTTGAAACAAAGATAATCTACAGCCAAATATCTTATAAAACATTTGGAAATATTGTCCTCTGATAACTTAAATAATTCTTGCTCAAATACATACAAACATATGTATAGGCATCTATCCTTTACCAAATACATGTTTGATAGTTAAAGTTATTTAAATGTAAAATTTTAGAAAAGATTTTCTTTCAGCAAAAGATTGAAAGAAAAAATTAACAGGCTCTGGATAGATGTGAGGTGACATGTTAAGAATATTGGCCAGTAAATAAAGTGATTGTAAGTATAGGAACCAAATGCTGCAGAAAGAATATTATTTACTGATAAATCATATTTTCACTTCCTTCACTAATTCAGTTAATTTCACAAGAAAATATCATGAACTCAATGGCTCTCATAACACATGTGTTTTTATATTGCTCAATAATTTCAAAATGAAGACATGATCAGAATTACTAATTTGTTCATATCTGTGGTATTCTCTATACATCCTGATCAAGCACTGAAAAATAAATATATAAATATGTCTTTGGAAAGGATCATATTCTTTTTTATGTATGGGAGACACAGTGTAAGAAATTATAAAGTGTTTGCTGTTTTCTAGGTTCTCATGTCCACCCAATCTCACCACAAAGCAATTAGGTTCCATCTTTAGTGTTTAGATGCACAAATTTCCAGTACAGTATGGTGCTTTTACTGAGATCGAATGATCATGTATAGATATCTGGCAATAATAAACACTCTACTCTTTTACAGAAAAACAACAAAAAACCACAAATATGCTTTGGCATTGGCCTTTTCAATTGATGAAATCAACAGGAATCCTGATCTTTTACCAAATATGTCTTTGATCATAAAATACCCTTTGGGCCTTTGCGATGGACAAACTACATTACCTACACCCTATTTATTTAATGAAATATATTTTAGGCCTATCCCTAATTATTTCTGTAATGAAGAGACTATGTGTACATTTCTACTTACAGGACCGCATTGGATAACATCTTATAGTTTCTGGATACACTTGAACATCTTCTTATCTCCTAGTGTGAGTTATTATAAACCACAGTTTTTTTACAGCACTAGAAGGAGGTCAAATTAACTGTAATTTTAATAATTTCTCATCTTGACTTGGTAAAAATTTTTACATTTCATCCAAGGAAGAAGGGGCAGAGGAGCAATCAAACAGAAAGCATAACTGAGAAACAACTAAGGCAACTATAACCTGCTGAGGTGTTGTATGTAACAGAGGTTTGAGGGGTTGGTGGTGCAACAAAGAAAGTGTGTTGCATAATGGAGCAGGAAGCACATATGCATATCCCTATGTGAATGTTCATGTGTACACATGTTTATGTGAATACCCCAGCTATATAAACACCCAAAGAAGCTGTAGGCATGCAGCTAAAGGCCTAAGATATCATTTTGTCATGGTCAGGGTCAAGGTGGGAAGGATGTAGGTGTCAAGCTCTAAGGCATCACCAGGGCAGGCAGGGAGGATCCAAAATCTGACACATACAAGAGACACTAGCCTATGACAGTAAAAGATATCCCTTCCATCTCCACTCCCCCTGTTGCTAAAAGACACCTAAACATTTTCCCTATAGTTCCTCCAGCTTTTAACCAACTAGTCATCAAAATGTAGAAAACACAAAACCTAAAGCATGGAAAGAGTGTGAGAAGGGAAGTAAAAACAGAAGCCCACAATTATTCTTGTGCCAATATGGTGCACAAACGGAGTTTTCCAGAAATTATGACAGGCTGGGTGGAGTATATTTGGGTAGGAGATAAAAGTGTTCCTGATCCCTGAGAAAAAGAAGTAAACGCATTATAGAACTAGATGAGACTTTCATTAGACTCTAGTAGCAGAGAGGCATGAATAGGGAAATGAGAGAGAGAGAGAGAGAGAGAGAGAGAGAGAGAGAGAGAGAGAGAGAGAGAGCGCTATCAGGCAGCAGGCAGGCAGGTGGCCAGCTGACATAGAGGGAGAGAACTAGAAAGTAATGAGCAAGCCAAGGAGCATACCCGATTCCTAGGTTCTGAGGAGAGGGGGAGATTCCTCAGGTTCCTCCGAGGCTCTTTCTGAAGCCAACAGCTCATCCAGTACCCAGTGGGGCAGGCATGGCCTGCCCCGGCCATGGTGTAGTTGCTGAAGGTGAATCAGGGAGTGAAGCTCAAGTTTGATTTTTTTTAAGGGAGAAGATCATAAGTGAGGCAGAAGACATGGTGTCAATTTTTTTATCCCAAAGATATTAGAACCTGAAGGAACCAATACTAAATATCCATGACCTAAGTCAAATTCACTCAGAAAATATGATTGCAGTTCTTGAACCCATTCTCCTCACCAATAGCCATGATGTACTGGACAGTCCCACTAGC
This sequence comes from Rattus norvegicus, assembly GCF_021556685.1. NCBI lineage: Eukaryota > Metazoa > Chordata > Mammalia > Rodentia > Muridae > Rattus > Rattus norvegicus. The sequence goes on from NC_141534.1 coordinate 77,719,318, forward strand.
AAGAAGTGCAGAATGAATGAATGTAAAGGGGCCTTCCAGGGAACCAAGATGTTTGTGATGACCAATGGGATGTTGACAAACAACCAGAAACTTGTGGACATTATTCAGAAACACCCTAGTTTCAGCTGCTGATCTTGAAGCATCACATGGTCAAAATGTGGATTCATCTCTTTATTCCAAGAATAGAAGAAGGGAACAATTTCAGAGTGCAAATTCAGGAGGAAACAGTTGCATAGCTATCAATTGTCAAGAGTGAAGCTGTCTTATCAGGACTAAATTTTGACATATACTATATTACAAGAAAAATTGCTTTCTAAAATAACTAAATATCCCCATGTAGAGGACTGTCACCACACTGTCACAGAAATTGATGAGAAAGAGTACATTATTCTCTGCCTATCATCTCAGCACTGGGGAACCAATATGGCATTGTGCATGACATGATCCTGAAAAAAATTTGAGATGGTCAAATGATCCTGGAGCAGTAATGCAGAGACACTGTAGAGTGGACAAGGATAGGTCTACCTCATAGCCTACATTGCTTTGGTATTTATATGACTATTGTGAAGGAGAAAATGGCTAGAAAAGGGCCAAGAATTATTACCATCATGTCCCTTTGGAAGACTTTGATAGATATTAAGAAAGTTAATGAATGGGATTGGATTTATGTGCATGTCAAGCTATGTAGTTCCAGGGTACTTACTAAGCATAGACATTATAGACCTTCTGCAAGGCGCCACCCCCAGAACTCCACAGATTCCACAAAGGAGGAATATAGAAAGCAATGAAGAATTTGTTGGCATGGTGGTAGAGAGAATCTTGTAGCTTGACTGACTGGCAGTCAGAGAATTTCTTTATTTAAACAAATCTCAGTAAGCAGAGATTGTTTCTTGCTGTTCAAAACATAGAACACAACATTTCAGTCCCCAGATATGTGTTATCATCATCACGGTCATAAATTTAGATTATCAGTGTTAAGCTGTGAAATAACCTAGTTATATTTATAATCATGGTGCTATTATAAGTTTTGTCATCAGTGAAAAACTGCGATGGAACAGAATTATATTCTACAAACATCTTGTCTATAACGCAACTCCCCCTACCCCATTTTTATTAAATTGAGTACTTCTTATTTACATTTCAAATGTTTTCCCTTTCCCAGGTCCTGTCCATCAGCCCTCTAAACACCTCTCCTCCATTTCCATAAGGGTGTTCCCATATCGCCTCCCACATCAATCCCGTACACTGTGGGTCCAACCTTGGCATGACCAAAGGCTTCCCCTTCCATTGGTCCCCACTAAGTCTATTCATTGCTACATACTCAGTTGGAGCCCAGGGTCAGTCCATGTATAGTCTTTGTGTAGTGGTTTAGTACCTAGAAGCTCTGGTTGATTGGCATTGCTGTTTTTATGGGATTGCAAGCCCCTTCATCTCTTTTGGTCCTTTCTCTAATTCCTCCAATGGGGGTCCCATTCTCAGTTCAGTTGTTGGCTGTTAGCATTTGCCTTTGTATTTGACATGTTCTTATTGTGTCTCTCGGGAGAGATCTACATCCTCTTCCTGTCAGGATGCAATTCTTAGTTTCATCCATTTTATCTAGTTTTGGTGCCGGTATATATATATATATATATATATATATATATATATATATATATATATACATATATATATATATATACATATATATATATATATATATATACACACACATGGGGCACAGGTGGTACAGGCTCTGAATGGCCGTTCCTTCAGTCTGTGCTCTAAACTTTGCCTCCTTTTCCCCTCCTATGGATATTTTTGTTCCCCTTTTAAGAAGGAGTGAAGCATCCAAGTTTTGGTCATCCTTCTTGAGTTTCATGTGGTCCGTGCATTGCATCTTGGATAATTTGAGCATTTGGGCTAATATCCCCACTTATCAATGAGTGCATACCATGTGTGTTTTCTAATGATTGGGTTACCTCACTCAGGATGATATTTTCTAGTTTCATCCATTTGAATTTCATGAAGTCATTGTTTTTGATAGTGGTGTATTACTCCATTGTGTAGATGTACCACATTTTCTGTCTCCATTTCTCTGATGAAGGGCATGTGGGTTCTTTCCAGCCTCTGGCTATTATAAATAAGGCTGCTATGAACATAGTGGAAAGAGTCATTGTGGTGTTCTGATACCTGGTTCTTTCATATTTTTACACAGGATTATTATTCCAGCATTAGAAGATACTTTATATGGAGGAGATAACTCCATCCAATCTAAATTTGTTTCTGCATATTTTCCTCAAGAGATAAAATTATGAGTCCTATTTATTTTGCCCCTAAATTGCCTGAGTATTTAATAGTATGATTTTTTTTTAAATCTGATCTGTTGCTAACATTTTAGGCTGCCAAATCTTGTTTATATTTTTAAATTTACTTTGTTCTGATGATCTGTTTCTGGAGGAGGCACAGAGGCAGAAATTCCAAGTGTATTTTGGACTCTTATCCTAAAACGGAGGTCTCTGGCAATTTTATGTGAATCATATCATCTAGTATACAAGGAGTACGTTCAAGTAGGGCAAGATAAGAATATTTTTCCCTAAAAACTAAAGCGTATTATGCATAGGACATTCCTGTTAAATCTTAGAAAAAGTGTTTCTGGATCAAGGCACAAATGCCACTAAAAAAATTAGTCAAAGATTCCAAGTTGTAAAAATAGTATACTCCCTCCAAACAGTGAAAACACAGATATCCAGAATAAAACTGAAAGACAGAAAGTCAATAATTCTAACATTTTGTTATATCTATGTCAAAGAACTATGCTTGCTAGGGATCCCATTAGAAGTGGATGTTCCAGGATTCCAAATTTGTTCATTTGAATCAGAGATGAGGTGAAAAGGCACAGGTAATGAACTGTTTGGAGGTAAATACGATTACAAGATTGTTAAGTTCACTACACCTCATGCTGCTCTCTGTGTTATAGTTCCTTCAGCTTACCTATGGACCTTTCCATTCCACCTTCAGTGATAATGAACAATTTCCATATCTCTATCAGATGAACCCAAAGGACACATCCCTAGCTTTGGCAATGGTCTCCTTCTTACTTTATTTCAAGTGGAACTGGGTCGGCCTTGTCATCTCAGATGATGATCAAGGCAATCAATTTCTCTCTGAGTTGAAAAAAGAGAGCAAAATCAAGGAAATTTGCTTTGCATTTGTGAGCATGCTGGCAATCGATGAGATTTCATTTTATCATAAAACTGAAATGTACTACAACCAAATTGTGATGTCATCCACAAACGTTATTATCATTTATGGGAAAACAGAGAGTATTATTGAGTTGAGCTTCAGAATGTGGGAATCTCCAGTTATCCAGAGAATATGGGTCACCACAAAAGAAATGAATTTCCCTACCAGTAAGAGAGATTTAACTCATGACACATTCTATGGGACTCTTACTTTTCTACACAGCCATGGGGAGATTTCAGGCTTTAAAAATTTTGTACAGACATGGTACCATCTTAGAATCACTGATTTGCATCTAGTAATGCCAGAGTGGAAATATTTTAACTATGAAGCCTCAGCATCTAACTGTAAAATATTGAAGAACTATTCATCCAGTGCCTCATTGGAATGGTTAATGGAGCAGACATTTGACATGGTCTTTAGTGATGGAAGTCGGGATATATATAATGCTGTAAATGCCATGGCCCATGCACTCCATGAGATGAATCTGCACCTGGTTGATAATCAGGCAATAGACAATGGGAAAGGAGCCAGTTCTCACTGCTTTAAGGTAGAGTTTCTTTTATTGGATGATGTTTGGTGTCGTCAATTGCACAGCCATTTAGAGACTCTCATATGCCCACAATTAATACAACAGGAAGTATTTTCCAAAATAAATAGGCTTCTGAACATTTTTCCTAAAGAAAAGGAAATCTAGTGACTGTTATAAAAGACAGTGTAAAAAGAAGGCAAACCTTATCAATGAAAATTTGTGGTTCCATACAGAGTGTCTGAATACCCATCAGCATATCCTTCTGATATTGGATGGATATAAACAGTACTTCCTCATGAATATTCTCCATGAGTAGATGAATATATATATATATATATATATATATATATATATATATATATATGTCAGTTATATGGAAATCATTTTCAGGAAAGGTTTTCATTAGTGTTCTCCTGTAATCCTGCTCCCAGTGTAGGCTGTGGGTAACTTACTTGGATTACTGAGAGAAATCAAACACAAAAAAGTGTTTATATTCAGTTCCATCTATAGAAATTTGTTTATATGTGTGAATGTATCTTTCTCCCTGTGTACATGTATAAGTTTTACCCTTTCTGTGTATCAGTGTTCATATTTGTGCTGCTTTGTACATGCACATTTATCTCTCTGAGTATAGAAGTGAGCAACAATGTTGCCTTTACCATGAAATTGGAATTCCTTTTATGCCTTGAAGGAATTGTTTATACATTATAGTGCACTGCTTTCATTTTAGATAAACTCCTTTCTCAGAAAGACCCACTTCACTAATCCTCTTGGGGACAGAGTGATTATGAAAGAGAGAGAAATACTGCAAGAAGACTATAACATTTTTCACACTTGGAATTTTTCTCAGCACATTGGTTTTAAGGTGAAGATAGGAAAGTTCAGCCCATATTTTCCACATGGCAGGCACTTTCACCTATATGTAGACATGATTGAGTTGGCTACAGGAAGTAGAAAGGTGGGTGTGTACTAACTTACTGTTTTTTAATACACTGTCAGGTGGATTCACTGCAGCATATTATAGTGAAATATTTTGCCACATCAGGAACCAATTTTTATTCTTCTATATAATGTTTCTTTTTTCATGTTTTTATTGGATATATTTCTTTATTTACATTTCAAATGTTATTCCCTTTCCTCATTTCCTGTCCATAAGCCCACTATTCCCTCCTCCCTGACATAAGTGTGTCCCTCCCATCCACCTGCCCCCTTACCACTGCCCTCCTGACAGTCCCTTGTACTGGGGGCCCAACCTTGTCAGGACCAAGTTCCACTTCCACTGGTGACCAACAAGGCTAGCCTCTGCTACACATGCAGTTGGAGCCCCAGGTCTCTCCATATATAGCCTTTGGGTAGTGATTTAGTCCCAAGGAGCTCTGGTTGGTTGGTAATTTTTCACACCTGCATAAAATATACCTTTGTCATATCAGAAACATTTCTGAAATTTAATAAATATAAACTGTTCTTTACCAAAGTTTGATATTCTTTTCTTTAACTTGTACAATATTTTCTTCATATTATTGTTGTTATTTCACAGTAATCTCCTCCCTTCCCTTAAACCTGTGGAAGAGATATAAATAAGAGTGAGATTAATATTACAGATATGAAACACTAAGAGTCATAATTGCTAACACCTGTTATTATACCCAAAATTGGTATAATAGAAAGTCACTTATCAGGTTCATTAATGAACACAATTACAGAAATTCATATTCATAGAAAAATCACTTTTAAATAAACTTGAAAAACTCTTTGACTCTTTAAGTAAGATGAACAAAAAATGAAAGGAACATATAGACAGCACTAGAAAAGCAGACAAAAAAAATGACTTTTAATACACTTCAAATAGAGCAATAACAGAAAGCTGACAAAAGTAACAAGTAATTTTCAGTTATAATTGAATATTTTTGTTTACATTCTCTAAATGATATCAAAGACAACAAGGCTCATTTATTTTTAAGACATGCCTTGTTTGACTGCATAATATGGGAGACTCAATCACATACAAGAAGAGAACATTTTTATAAAATAAATAGAGGAAAACATTATACTAGGCAATAAGAGGGAAAAAGGAAATTAGAGAATAACACTTGGATGGATATGTCTGGAATCATTCTTGACTATAACACTACCAAAAACAACACAACACAAAAGAGGAAGATCATTCTCTGATATCAGACAGAATTTCCTCAAAGATTTAATCCATGGTTCAAAGAATTATTCTTCAAAAATATTCAGAATTGCCTCTTAACCAAGCCCAACACTCATGTAGAGTTAAAGAAACTAAACAAGTGATAGAAGAGGAAGAAAACATGTCTATGTGACATGTTTTATCATTATATGGAAAATTATTATCCATGAAAGTCAGAAATAATGCCAAGGATTGTTGCTTCATGTTTTTATCCACACACTTTAAAGGTGGAGGTCTGAGAATGTCTTGCCTCTCTGCCAGATATTGTGTGTCCAAATGAGCCAAATGTGATATGGAGACACTACCTTAAAATAAATTAACATAAAGGACAAACATAAGCCCATTTTCCTTATTTAAATTCAAAATAATCCTTAAAATATTGCAAAATATTAACATAAATTTGAATAAAGTGATGGGGAAAAAAGGAAAATATGTGCTGACCTTCATTTGGAGTATTAATCTACCAATACTTTATGGTAAAGCCCTGTTTCATTAATATCAAAAACATCGAAAGAATTCTCCAAAACTTGAATTAATTTTAAACCACCTAATTTACCCAGCATTTTCCAGAATTCGCAGCCACTGTAGAGCATTTTGACCCTATGAACACTCCATATTCAAGGTCATGACACATTAATTTTTTACTCCCAACCACATTAAACCAGTGTCAGCTTATTCCACTATTTTTATATACAATATTTCATGCATTGTAATACTAATTTATTAGAGATCATATTTTCTATATATGTTTTTAGGACATATATTTCCTGTTTCAAGTGTATTCAATACTAATTTGCTTCTCTGTTGCTTGAATTAAACTTTGATCATAAGCAAAGTGAGGGACAAGGGGTGATTGGACTTAGGGCATTTAGTCATAGAAAGACAAGTGTGGGATGATGGAGCCTGGAACTGAAGCATGGATCTTAAAAGAATCATACTTACTGGCTCTAATGCCCACAGTGATATAGGCACTCCTATATCAATTAACAATTAAGAAAATGCTTCAAACATATGAGGACAGTCTAGTGTGGGCTGAGAACATATCTCAATTCAAGTTTCCTCTGTTTTTTCATAGTACTTAGAGCCAAATTGAAAATAATTACCTAAAAACATCAGGTTGCAATCTCTGTAGTTTTTGCACAGCGCTATCTTTTATTTCCCTTGTATTACTAGACTTTCAGAAACAATCCAACATTTCTTCAATGTATTTCCAATATTCATAGCTGGTCACAATAGAAAAATTGGAATGCCAATCAGTTGGTGTAGATAAATAAGATGGTTGAAATCTTTATGTGCTAACATAAAACATAAAAGAAATAGTAAAATCTCATGTGAGAATGTATCTAAATTTTTCTCAGATGCCATCCTCTGTGTGCACTGAAGATTGTAGTCCTGGATACAGAAGATTCTGGAAGGAGGGAATGGCAGCCTGCTGTTTTGTTTGCAGTCCCTGCCCTGAAAATGCAATTTCTAATGAGACAAGTGAGTGTTTCCTGCTCTGATAAATCCTGAGAATATATATTCTTTGTCTGCCACACTGGCATGATAAATTCAACTAAATGGCAATTGAAAATATAAAACATATCACTTTTATAATTTGCTAGTTAGATATAAAAAATTAACAAAATCCTGACAAAAACAAATGAACACACACACACACACACACACACACACACACACACACACACACACACATGCATATTCCTTGTGCCAAGGACCACATATTGATTCATTGCAAATTCATGTCAGGTTGCAATTTGACAAAGAAATACTTTAGAAAATAAAAATGCAATTTGAGGAAATTCCCCACAAGATTTTTCGAAAAATTCATCTGTTGTAAAACCACATGTACATTAGACTTTAGTCACTTTTTTTTTTATTAACTTGAGTATTTCTTATATACATTTCGAATGTTATTCCCTTTCCCGGTTTCCGGGCAAACATCCCGATCCCCCCTCCCCTTCCTTATGGGTGTTCCCCTCCCAACCCTCCCCCCATTGCCGCCCTCCCCCCATAGACTAGTTCACTGGGGGTTCAGTCTTAGCAGGACCCAGAGCTTCCCCTTCCACTGGTGCTCTTACTAGGATATTCATTGCTACCTATGGGGTCAGAGTCCAGGGTCAGTCCATGTATAGTCTTTAGGTAGTGGCTTAGTCCCTGGAAGCTCTGGTTGCTTGGCATTGTTGTACTTTTGGGATCTCGAGCCCCTTCAAGCTCTTCCAGTTCTTTCTCTGATTCCTTCAACAGGGGACCTATTCTCAGTTCAGTGGTTTGCTGCTGGCATTCGCCTCTGTATTTGCTGTATTCTGGCTGTGTCTCTCAGGAGTGATCTACATCCGGCTCCTGTCGGTCTGCACTTCTTTGCTTCATCCATCTTGCTTAATTGGGTGGCTGTATATGTATGGGCCACATGTGGGGCAGGCTCTGAATGGGTGTTCCTTCAGTCTCTGTTTTAATCTTTGCCTCTCCCTTCCCTGCCAAGGGTATTCTTTTTGCTCATTTAAAGAAGGAGTGAAGCATTCACAGTTTGATCATCCGTCTTGAGTTTCGTTTGTTCTAGGGATCTAGGGTAATTCAAGCATTTGGGCTAATAGCCACTTATCAATGAGTGCATACCATGTATGTCTTTCTGTGAGTGGGTTAGCTCACTCAGGATGATATTTTCCAGTTCCAACCATTTGCCTACGAATTTCATAAACTCGTTGTTTTTGATAGCTGAGTAATATTCCATTGTGTAGATGTACCACATTTTCTGTATCCATTTCTCTGTTGAAGGGCATCTGGGTTCTTTCCATTTTCTGGCTATTATAAATAAGGCTGTGATGAACATAGTGGAGCACGTGTCTCTTTTATATGTTGAGGCATCTTTTGGGTATATGCCCAAGAGAGGTATAGCTGGATCCTCAGGCAGTTCAATGTCCAATTTTCTGAGGAACCTCCAGACTGATTTCCAGAATGGTTTTACCAGTCTGCAATCCCACCAACAATGGAGGAGTGTTCCTCTTTCTCCACATCCTCGCCAGCATCTGCTGTCACCTGAGTTTTTGATCTTAGCCATTCTCACTGGTGTGAGGTGAAATCTCAGGGTTGTTTTGATTTGCATTTCCCTTATGACTAAAGATGTTGAACATTTCTTTAGGTGTTTCTCAGCCATCCGGCATTCCTCAGCTGTGAATTCTTTGTTTAGCTCTGAACCCCATTTTTAATAGGGTTATTTGTTTCCCTGCGGTCTAACTTCTTGAGTTCTTTGTATATTTTGGATATAAGGCCTCTATCTGTTGTAGGATTGGTAAAGATCTTTTCCCAATCTGTTGGTTGCCGTTTTGTCCTAACCACAGTGTCCTTTGCCTTACAGAAGCTTTGCAGTTTTATGAGATCCCATTTGTCTATTCTTGATCTTAGAGCATAAGCCATTGGTGTTTTGTTCAGGAAATTTTTTCCAGTGCCTATGTGTTCCAGATGCTTCCCTAGTTTTTCTTCTATTAGTTTTAGTGTGTCTGGTTTGATGTGGAGGTCCTTGAACCACTTGGACTTAAGCTTTGTACAGGGTGATAAGCATGGATCGATCTGCATTCTTCTACATGTTGCCCTCCAGTTGAACCAGCACCATTTGCTGAAAATGCTTTCTTTTTTCCATTGGATGGTTTTGGCTCCTTTGTCAAAAATCAAGTGACCATAGGTGTGTGGGTTCATTTCTGGGTCTTCAATTCTATTCCACTGGTCTATCTGTCTGTCTCTGTACCAATACCATGCAGTTTTTATCACTATTGCTCTGTAATACTGCTTGAATTCAGGGATAGTGAGTCCCCCTGAAGTCCTTTTATTGTTGAGGATAGCTTTAGCTATCCTGGGTTTTTTGTTATTCCAGATGAATTTGCAAATTGTTCTGTCTAACTCTTTGAAGAATTGGATTGGTATTTTGATGGGGATTGCATTGAATCTGTAGATTGCTTTTGGTAAAATGGCCATTTTTACTATATTAATCCTGCCAATCCATGAGCATGGGAGATCTTTCCATCTTCTGAGGTCTTCTTCAATTTCTTTCCTCAGTGTCTTGAAATTCTTATTGTACAGATCTTTTACTTGCTTGGTTAAAGTCACACCGAGGTACATTATATTATTTGGGTCTATTATGAAGGGTGGCGTTTCCCTAATTTCTTTCTCGGCTTGTTTCTCTTTTGTATAGAGGAAGGCAACTGATTTATTTGAGTTAATTTTATACCCAGCCACTTTGCTGAAGTTGTTTATCAGCTTTAGTAATTCTCTGGTGGAACTTTTGGGATCACTTAAATATACTATCATGTCATCTGCAAATAGTGATATTTTGACCTCTTCTTTTCCGATCTGTATCCCCTTGACCTCCTTTTGTTGTCTGATTGCTCTGGCTAGAACTTCAAGAACTATATTGAATAAGTAGGGAGAGAGTGGGCAGCCTTGTCTAGTCCCTGATTTTAGTGGGATTGCTTCAAGTTTCTCTCCATTTAGTTTAATGTTAGCAACTGGTTTGCTGTATATGGCTTTTACTATGTTTAGGTATGGGCCTTGAATTCCTATTCTTTCCAGGACTTTTATCATGAAGGGGTGTTGAATTTTGTCAAATGCTTTCTCAGCATCTAATGAAATGATCATGTGGTTCTGTTCTTTCAGTTTGTTTATATAATGGATCACGTTGATGGTTTTCCATATATTAAACCATCCCTGCATGCCTGGGATGAAGCCTACTTGATCATGGTGGATGATTGTTTTGATGTGCTCTTGAATTCGGTTTGCCAGAATTTTATTGAGTATTTTTGCGTCGATATTCATAAGGGAAATTGGTCTGAAGTTCTCTTTCTTTGTTGTGTCTTTGTGTGGTTTAGGTATAAGAGTAATTGTGGCTTCGTAGAAGGAATTCAGTAGGGCTCCATCTGTTTCAATTTTGTGGAATAGTTTGGATAATATTGGTATGAGGTCTTCTATGAAGGTTTGATAGAATTCTGCACTAAACCCGTCTGGACCTGGGCTCTTTTTGGTTGGGAGACCTTTAATGACTGCTTCTATTTCCTTAGGAGTTATGGGGTTGTTTAACTGGTTTATCTGTTCCTGATTTAACTTCGATACCTGGTATCTGTCTAGGAAATTGTCCATTTCCTGAAGATTTTCAAATTTTGTTGAATATAGGTTTTTATAGTGAGATCTGATGATTTTTTGAATTTCCTCTGAATCTGTAGTTATGTCTCCCTTTTCATTTCTGATTTTGTTAATTTGGACGCACTCTCTGTGTCCTCTCGTTAGTCTGGCTAAGGGTTTATCTATCTTGTTGATTTTCTCAAAGAACCAACTTTTGGTTCTGTTGATTCTTTCTATGGTCCTTTTTGTTTCTACTTGGTTGATTTCAGCTCTGAGTTTGATTATTTCCTGCCTTCTACTCCTCCTGGGTGTATTTGCTTCTTTTTGTTCTAGAGCTTTTAGGTGTGCTGTCAAGCTGCTGACATATGCTCTTTCCTGTTTCTTTCTGCAGGCACTCAGCGCTATGAGTTTTCCTCTTAGCACAGCTTTCATTGTGTCCCATAAATTTGGGTATGTTGTATCTTCATTTTCATTAAATTCTAAAAAGTTTTTAATTTCTTTCTGTATTTCTTCCTTGACCAGGTTATCATTGAGTAGAGCATTGTTCAATTTCCACGTCTATGTGGGCATTCTTCCCTTACTGTTATTGAAGACCAGTTTTAGGCCGTGGTGGTCCGATAGCACGCATGGGATTATTTCTATCTTTCTGTACCTGTTGAGGCCTGTTTTTTGACCAATTATATGGTCAATTTTGGAGAAAGTACCATGAGGAGCTGAGAAGAAGGTATATCCTTTTGCTTTAGGATAGAATGTTCTATAAATATCCATTAAGTCCATTTGGCTCATGACTTCTCTTAGTTTGTCGACATCACTGTTTAATTTCTGTTTCCATGATCTGTCCATTGATGCGAGTGGGGTGTTGAAATCTCCCACTATTATTGTGTGAGGTGCAATGTGTGTTTTGAGCTTTAGTAAGGTTTCTTTTACGTATGTAGGTGCCCTTGTATTTGGGGCATAGATATTTAGGATTGAGAGTTCATCTTGGTGGATTTTTCCTTTGATGAATATGAAGTGTCCTTCCTTATCTTTTTTGATGACTTTTAGTTGGAAATTGATTTTATTTGATATTAGAATGGCTACTCCAGCTTGCTTCTTCTGACCATTTGCTTGGAAAGTTGTTTTCCAGCCTTTCACTCTGAGGTAGTGTCTGTCTTTGTCTCTGAGGTGTGTTTCCTGTAGGCAGCAGAATGCAGGGTCCTCGTTGCGTATCCAGTTTGTTAATCTATGTCTTTTTATTGGGGAGTTGAGGCCATTGATATTGAGAGATATTAAGGAATAGTGATTATTGCTTCCCGTTATATTCATATTTGGATGTGAGGTTATGTTTGTGTGCTTTCATTCTCTTTGTTTTGTTGCCAAGACGATTAGTTTCTTGCTTCTTCTAGGATATAGCTTGCCTCCTTATGTTGGGCTTTACCATTTATTATCCTTTGTAGTGCTGGATTTGTAGAAAGATATTGTGTAAATTTGGTTTTGTCATGGAATATCTTGGTTTCTCCATCAATGTTCATTGAGAGTTTTGCTGGATACAGTAACCTGGGCTGGCATTTGTGTTCTCTTAGGGTCTGTATGACATCAGTCCAGGATCTTCTGGCCTTCATAGTTTCTGGCGAGAAGTCTGGTGTGATTCTGATAGGTCTCCCTTTATATGTTACTTGACCTTTTTCCCTTACTGCTTTTAATATTCTTTCTTTATTTTGTGCGTTTGGTGTTTTGACAATTATGTGACGGGAGGTGTTTCTTTTCTGGTCCAATCTATTTGGAGTTCTGTAGGCTTCTTGTATGCCTATGGGTATCTCTTTTTTTAGGTTAGGGAAGTTTTCTTCTATGATTTTGTTGAAGATATTTACTGGTCCTTTGAGCTGGGAGTCTTCACTCTCTTCTATGCCTATTATCCTTAGGTTTGATCTTCTCATTGAGTCCTGGATTTCCTGTATGTTTTGGACCAGTAGCTTTTTCCGCTTTACATTATCTTTGACAGTTGAGTCAATGATTTCTATGGAATCTTCTGCTCCCGAGATTTTCTCTTCCATCTCTTGTATTCTGTTGGTGAAGCTCGTATCTACAGCTCCTTTTCTCTTCTTTTGGTTTTCTATATCCAGGGTTGTTTCCATGTGTTCTTTCTTGATTGCTTCTATTTCCATTTTTAATTCCTTCAACTGTTTGATTGTGTTTTCCTGGAATTCTTTCAGGGATTTTTGTGTCTCCTCTCTATGGGCTTCTACTTGTTTATTTATGTTTCAGGGATTTTTGCGATTCTTTCAGGCATTTTTGGGATTCCTCTCTGTAGGCTTCTACTTGTTCTCTAAGGGAGTTCTTCACGTCTTTCTTGAAGTCCTCCAGCATCATGATCAAAAATGATTTTGGAACTAGATCTTGCTTTTCTGGTGTGTTTGGATATTCCATGTTTGTTTTGATGGGAGAATTGGGCTCCGATGGTGCCATGTAGTCTTGGTTTCTGTTGCTTGGGTTCCTGCGCTTGCCTCTCGCCATCAGATTATCTCTAGTGTTACTTTGTTCTGCTATTTCTGACAGTGGCTAGACTGTCCTATAAGCCTGTGTGTCAGGAGTGCTGTAGACCTGTTTTCCTCTCTTTCAGTCAGTTATGGGGACAGAGTGTTCTGCTTTCGGGCGTGTAGTTTTTCCTCTCTACAGGTCTTCAGCTGTTCCTGTGGGCCTGTGTCTTGAGTTCACCAGGCAGCTTTCTTGCAGCAGAAAATTTGGTCTTACCTGTGGTCCCGAGGCTCAAGTTCGCTCGTGGCGTGCTGCCCAGGGGCTCTCTGCAGCGTCAGCACCAGGAAGACCTGTGCCGCCCCTTCCGGGAGCTTCAGTGCACCAGGGTTCCAGATGGTCTTTGGCTTTTTCCTCTGGTGTCTGAGATGTGTGTGCAGGGAGCAGTCTCTTCTGGTTTCCCAGGCTTGTCTGCCTCTCTGAAGGTTTAGCTCTCCCTCCCACAGGATTTGGGTGCAGAGAACTGTTTATCCGCTCTGTTTCTATCAGGTTCCGGCGGTGTCTCAGGCAGGGGTCCTGCCGCTCCTGGGCCCTCCCCCACGGGAGCCCAGAGGCCTTATACAGTTTCCTCTTGGGCCAGGGATGTGGGCAGTGGTGAGCAGTGTTGGTGGTCTCTTCCACTCTGCAGCCTCAGGAGTGCCCACCTGACCAGGTGGTTGGGTGTCTCTCTCACCGGGTCTGGGAGCAGAGAGCTGCTGCGGGCCGGGATCCGCGGGTGTGGGACTTTAGTCACTTTTTAAAAAATTTAATCTTGTCATATTCCATTAATACTTCTGACATACATATGATTATGCACACCATATAGATATAGAACATGAAGAACTGAATATAATATCAAATCTATTGGACTAGTTCATGAGACTGGTAGGCACAAAATCCATGCTCTCTCAAAAATTAATATATAATATGAATGTAGTTGCAAATTCATGAGAAACTGATAAGTAGTATAATATTCTGATGGCCATGGTCAAAGCAAGATGGATATGAATCTAAGAAGTAAGCGATAAGATTGGATGCTAATTTAAATCATTTAAATCATTTGTTGCTAAGAAGAACAATCTGAGTTTATTCCCGTGATGCATGTAGTACAACCAAGCAACGTACTCGGAAGATGTCTTTTGAAGGCATGCGACCCACTATGCACTGTGCTAGAAAAGATTTTTATAAGTGTACTGAAATTCCTTTCGACGTAAAAAATAAGTATTAATATTTACATCAATGTGTTCCACAAAAATTCCATAAAATATTTTTATTACATTAGTAGCTCATCTGTGTAGGATGTGTAACATAGGTTAAGGTACATACAAGGAAATAATACCCCTATAGTTACATTCACATGCTCTTGTGAAATATCTGACATGGGTGCTGGGAAGTGAACTCAGGTTCCATGGGAGAGGAAAATATACTATTTATAGCTTATTCAAATTCTTAGGCTTTTAGGCAACTTATCAAAACATACCTCTCCACACATGCCTTATTCTAGACAAGAATTCTGAAAACCAAGGAAGCACATCAACATTCTTTGAAATGACATAAAAATTAAGTGCAATTACTATCACAGAACATATTGTGCAAGGGTTTTTTTATTGGATATATTTTATTTACATTTTAAGTGTTGTTCACTTTCCAGGTTTCCTGTCCATAAGCCTCATATCTCCTCCCCCTTCTTCTATAAGGGTGTTCCCCTCCCCATCCCCCACTTCATGCCAACCCCTCCCCCGACATTCCCATACACTGCATATAAAACCTTGGCAAGATCAAGGGCTTCTCCTTCCTTTGGTGCCCAAAAAGCCATATACAGCTGGAGCCATGGTTACATCCATTTCTTTTGGATAGTGGTTTAGTGCTCGGGAGCTCTGGTTGTTTGGCATTATTTTTCTTATGGGGTTGCAAGCCCCTTCAGCTCTTTGAATCCTTTCTCAAATTCCTCCAACGGGGATCCCATTCTCAGTTCAATAGTTTACTGCTCTCATTCGTCTCTGTACTTGACATGCGCTGGCTGTGTCTCTCAGAAGACATCCACATCAGGTTCCTGTCAGAGTGCAATTCTTAGCTTCATAAATCGTATCTAGTTTTGGTGGCTTTATCCCCATGTAGGGCAGGTTGTGAATGGCCATTCCCTCAGTCTCTGTTCCAATCTTTGCTTCCACTTCCACTCCTATAAATATTTTTGTAACCCTTTGAAGAAGGAGTGAAGCATCTGCGCTTTGGTCATCCTTCTTCAGCTTCATGTGGTCTGTGGTCTGTATCTTGAGTAATCAGACATTTTGGGCTAATACTCACTTATCACTGAGTGCATACTGTGTATGTTGTTCTGTGATTGGGTTCTCTCATTCAGGATGATAATTTCTAGTTCAATCCATTACCCTATGAATTTTATGAAGTCATTGGTTTTGATAGAGTAGCATTTCACTGTGTAGATGTACCACATTTTCTGTATCCATTCCTCTGTTGAAGGCCATGTTGGATCTTTCCAGCTTCTGGCTATTATAAATAAGGCATAGAGTGGTTGTGACAGTTATCCATCCCACCAATATTGGAGGAGTGTTCCTTTTTTCCTCCATCTTCACCAGCATCTGTTGTCACTTGATTGTTTGATCTCAGCTTTTTTGACTAGTGTGAGGTAGACTCTCAGGGTTGTTTTTGCATTTCCCTGAAGACTAAGGATGTTGAGCATTTCTTTAGGTAATTCTCAGCCACTCGATATTCTTCTGCTGAGAATTCTTTGCTTAGCTCTGTACCCCATTTTTAATACTGTTATTTGGCTACCTGGAGTCTTACATCTGGAGTTCTGTGTATATGTTGGATATTAGGCCTCTATCAGATGTAGGATTTGTAAAGATCTTTTCCCAATCTGTTGGTTGCCAATTTGTCCTAATGATAATGTCCTATGCCTTACAGAAATTTTGCAGTTTTATGAGGCCTCATTTGTTGATTCTTGATCTTAGAGCATAAGCCACTGGTGTTTTGTTCAGGAAAATTTCCCCAATGCACAGGTGATCTAGACTCTTCACTACATTTTCTTCTATTAGTTTGAGTGTATCTGATTTGATGTGGGTGTCCTTGATCCACTTGGACTTAAGCTTTGCACAGAGCAATAAGAATGGATCAATTTGCATTATTCTACCTGCTGACCTCCAGTTGAACCAGCACCATTCATTGAAAATGCTTTCTCCTCTGACAATGGAATCTCAACAATACAGTTCCATAAACAAGACCTACAAAATGACAACCGTGTTAACGTACAGCAGCAAACCAAGATGGCACCAACTGCAAGTGTGCCTTTTCTTCTTGTCTTGACTCTATAGAAATAACCTCAGATTTCCACATAAATCTCATAAGCTTCAGAGTATGAATTTATAGTCTAGGGGTATTGAATGATTTGGGGAAGGTTAGACAGGCTTTCTGTATAGCCTTGGCTGTTCTGGGACTTGCTCTGCAGACCAGTCTGACCTCTAACTCACACAGACTCACTTGCCTCTGCCTCCTTAGTGCTGGGCTCAAAGGTGTGTGCCAGCACCAGCCAAAATCAAGTGATTCTTATTTTTGTCCTTCCCACTTGATTTCAATCTTTTCCTTATATGACAGATTAGAAAAGCCTAAACAGGCTTGTACACTATTGTTTAGCTTACATCTTTTTAAAAAAATGTTTTAGGGGGCTAGAGAGATGGCTCAGCAGTTTAGAGCACTGACTGCTCTTCCAGAGGTCCTGAGTTCAATTCCCACCAACCACATGGTGGCTCACAACCATCTGTAATGAGATCTGATGCCCTCTTCTGATGTATTTGAACACAGCTACAGTGTGTGTACTCATATATGTGAAATAAATAAATGTTTAAAAATTGTTTTAATTTTCATAATGGGTGTGATTTTGAGTCTTGTGGTTATATTATTTCTCTGGGAGAAAGTGCAAGATACAAACTTTTCTGATTACAGAATAAAGAACATAGTATTTTGGGAAAAAAAAAAAAGAAAATGCTTTCTCTTTTCCACTGGATGGTTGTAGCTCCTTTGTCAAAGATCAAATGACCATAGCTATGTGGGCTCATTTCTGGGTCTTCAATTCCATTTCACTGATGTATTGGCCTGTCTCTGTATCAATACCATACACTTTTATTACTATTGCTCTGTAATACTGCTTGAGGTCAGGGATGCTGATTCCCCCAGAAGTTCTTTTGTTGTTGAGTGTAGTTTTCCCTTTCCTGTTTTTTTTTTTGTTATTCTGGATGAATTTGCAAATTCCTCTTTCTAACTCTATGAAGAATGGAATTGGAATTTTGATGGGTATTGCATTGAATGTGTAAATTGCTCTTGGCAAAATGCCCATTTTTTACTATATTAATCCTGCCAATTCATGAGCATGGGAGATCTTTCTATCATCTGAGATCTTCTTTAATTCCTTTCTTCAGAGACTTGAAGTTCTTGCCATACAGATCTTTTACTTGCTTGGCTATAGTCACATGAAGGCATTTTATATTATATGGAATTATCGTGAAGGGTGTAATTTCCCTAATTTCTTTCTCAGCCTGTCTATCCTTTGAGTAGAGGAAGGCTACTGATTTGTTTGAGTTAATTTTATACCCAGCCACTTTGCTGAAGTTGTTTATCAGATTTAGTAGTTTCCTTGCTGAACTTTTGGGATCACTTAAGTATACTATCATATCACCTGCAAATACTGTTATTTTGACTTCTTCCTTTCCAATTTGTATCCTTTTGACTTTTGGTTGTCTGATTGTTCTGGCTAGGATTTTGCCTACTATATTGAATGAGTAGGGAGAGAGTGGGCAGCCTTGTCTAGTTTCTGATTTTAGTGGGATTGTTTCAAGTTTCTCTCTATTTAGTTTAATGTTAGCTACTGGTTTACTGTATATTGCTTTCACTATGTTTAGGTTTGGGCCTTGAAATCTTGATTTTTCCAGGACTTTTATGTTGAAGGTGTGTCAAATTTTGTCAAATGCTTTCTCAACATCTAATGAAATGATCATATTTTTTTTCTTTGAGTTCATTTATATAGTGGATTACATTGATGGATTTCCATATATTGAACCATCCCTGCATTCCTGGGATGAAACCTACTTGATCTTGATGGATGAGCATTTTGCTGTGTTCTTGGATTCGGTTTCCAATAATTTAATTGAGTATTTTTGCATCCATATGTACAAGAGAAATTGGTCTGAAGTTCTCTTTTGTTTTTGGGCCTGTGTGGATTAAGTATAAGCATAATCGTGGCTTCATAAAAGGAATTGGGTAGTGCTCTGTCTGTTTCTATTTTGTGGAATACTTTGGACAGTATTTGTAGGAGGTCTTCTATGAAGGTCTGATACAATTTTGCACTAAACACATCTGATCCTGGGCTCTCTTTTGTTGGGAGACTTTTAATATCTGCTCATGAGTTATGGGGTTATTGAGATGGTTTATTAGCTCCTGATTTAAATTTGGGATCTGGTATTTGTCTAGAAATTTGTCCATTTCCTCCAGATTTTCCAGTTTTGTTGAATATAGGCTTTGTAGTAGGATCTGATGATTTTTTGAATTTCCTCAGATCCTGTTGTTATGTCTCACTTTTCATTTTTGAGCCCTTAGTTTGATTATTTCTTGCCTTTTTCTCTTCTTTGGTATATTTGCTTCTTTTTGTTCTATAGCTTTTACGTTTGGTATCAAGCTGCTAATATATGCTCTTTCCTATTTCTATTTGGAAGCACTCAGAGCTATGATTTTTCCTCTTAGCACTGCTTTCACAAAATGAATTCAGAAAAACCAAGGAAGCACATCAACATTCTTTGAAATGACATTAAAAACTAAGTGCAATTACAAACACAGTTCATGATGGAAGTTAAAACATAGAAATAGGGTACTATTGGTTAATACATACTGTCTTGTACTTGCTCAAGGATTCCTCCTTTATATTGCTCATTCGATTTGTCAATACTGATGCCATCCTTGAGTACATTCACAGACACAAAGTCCCATAGGAAGGGAGATGAGTCAAGAATGAAATTTGGTCAGCATTCCAAAATAGAAGGAACCAAAGTGAAAGACTTCTTTCTACAAAGTATCTACAGTTTTTCCATCATTGTTAATATTACTGCCCCCCATGAACAATAATCAGACCTTTTGTTTACTTATTGCCAGATGAGATAAATCTGAGGGCTTATTTCTTTAATATTTTCTACTCTTCAAACATTTTATACTTCCTTTCATTCTACAAATTCTTATGACTTAGGACAGAAAGCACTTAAATTCAAAAATGCAATTCTTACTTTTACATGAACACATGCATATAAATATATAGACATCATACACATCCTAACTGTTCAATTTAGTGTTGTTTCTCTGTTAAAAATTTCAAGCTAGTGTAATTCTCCAGTACCTGTTACAGGCCTTGTTCCAGTAGATGTCAGAGTCTCAAGGTTTCATAGGGAACATATTCATAAAACAGTCAATTCTCAAAGAAGAGTGTGTGTAGGGTTCTGTATTTATAAAATATACCCAACCTCAGTGTGGTTTCTAAATTTATCTTCTCTGAATTCAATAATTATACTTGGTATTAACAAAGAAACAAAAAGTAGTTTAGGTAATCATTGTTTCTGATAACAACTGATATATTCAACAAAGTTAAATAGACAAAGAAAAGATTTTTCTTTTCTCTTAAATCTTATTAACATTATGAATTAAAAGCAATTCTGGGCAGCAGTGTCCTTAAACTTAAATTCTCAGCATCAAAGGCAGCAATACAAAGATTGTTTCAAGACCCTTACTTCAAATACATTGTCAAGAAAATTTCAAATGCAGCACTAACTAAACTTTCCTTTGGACATCAGATATGGATCAGTGTGTGAATTGTCCAGAATACCAATATGCCAATACAAAGCGGGACAAATGCATTCAGAAAAATGTGATGTTTCTAAGCTACAAAGACCCCCTTGGGGATGACTCTTGCCTTCATAGCCTTCTTTTTCTCTGCATTAACAGCTGTTGTACTTAGGGTCTTTGTGAAGCACCATGACACTCCTATTGTGAAGGCCAATAACAGAATCCTCAGCTACCTATTAATCACGTCTCTCTTGTTCTGTTTTCTCTGCTCATTTTTCTTCATTGGCCATCCTAACAGAGCAACCTGCATCTTACAGCAAATCACATTTGGAATTGTATTCACTGTGGCTATTTCTACAATTTTGGCAAAAACAATCACTGTGGTTCTGGCTTTCAAAGTCACAAACCCAGGAAGAAGGTTGAGAAACTTCCTAGTATTGGGTACACTCAACTACATTATCCCCATATGTTCCCTGTTTCAATGTATTCTGTGTGCAATCTGGCTAGCAGTTTCTCCTCCCTTTGTTGATACTGATGAACACACTGAGTATGGCCACATCATCATTGTGTGCAACAAAGGCTCAGTAACTGCATTCTACTGTGTCCTGGGATACTTGGCCTGCTTGGCACTTGCAAGCTTCACTGTGGCTTTCTTGGCAAAGAATCTGCCAGACACATTCAATGAAGCCAAGTTCTTGACCTTCAGCATGCTGGTGTTCTGCAGTGTCTGGGTCACCTTCCTCCCTGTCTACCACAGCACCAAGGGCAAGATCATGGTTGCTGTGGAGATATTCTCCATTTTGGCATCCAGTGCAGGGATGCTTGGATGCATCTTTGCACCCAAGATTTACATCATTTTAATGAGACCAGAGAGAAATGCTATCCAAAAGATCAGGGAGAAATCATATTTCTGAACAAATTATTTCAGAATTTCTATCAAATGTAAACATGGTATATACCCATCAAATATTGTGTTACAGTGCATGTATCTAGTTTTAGAATCACTCTCACTGGTACCCCTAGTGATGTCTAGAAATATCATATCTACCAATCTTGAATACATTGTCCATAAAATCTTGTACATATTCACTAGCTTAGTTTCCTGTGGGAGAACTAAAATTCTCAAATTATTATTACAATTTTATTCATAATTTTGCTCTCATGGCAAATCAGAACTCATTTTCTAATTTCCAGTAACAACACATACATGACAGAATACTGATTTTCAGCTATTCTTTAAGCTATTGGCCAATAGACTAAGGTGGAAATGTTCTTTTTCTTTCTGAAACACAAAAATATTATATCATATAATACACAGAAGTCAGGGACCCCTATGGATGAATTAGGGAATAGTTGGAAGAAGCTGGCTGAGTAGAAGGGTGACCCATAGGAAGACCAGCAGTCTCACCTAACAAGGACAACCAAGATCTTGCTGACACTGAATCACTTGCTAGGCAGTTGATTTGAGGCCCCTGACACATATCAAGCATAGGACTACATTGGCTGGCCTCAGTGGGAGAAGACAACCTAACCCCCTAGAGACTTGAGGCCCCAGGCTAAGGGGAGGTTGGGGGTTTTGAAAGTTGGGGATATTATCTTGGAGTTGGGGAGGGGTATGGGATGAAGAAGAGTCAGGAGGCAGGTGCTGGTTGGAGTATAATGACTGGACTGTAAATAAAAGACTAACAACCAAAAATAAATAAAATAACTTAAAATAAAATATGTTTGTAGATAATATCAACCTGATATTAGTTGTAATTATAGAAATGATAGGTAAAACTACTGATATTGGAATTTACCTAATTTTTCTCAGAAACTGCCTTTTAGTGTACATTTCTGATTGAGGTTCTGTACTCAGAAAATTCTGTAATATTGAGTTGGGAGACATATGATTTAATTATGCTGCTTCCTTGAAAATATAAATTCAGAAAAGAAAATTTTGTGTTTGCAGCTGCACTAAATCATTCACAATTGTGAATTCTTCTCCCTCAATCAGATGTTGAATGGGTCTAAAATACATCAGCATTGACAAAATTATCATTTGCCTAAGTTAGTCTTCCTAGAAATATGTTCATTAATAATGTCCCTTTAAGGAATAAATTCTACATTAGCATCCATATTTTACTCATTGAAAAATCATGGAAAATGCCACCTTGGCAAAGAAAGATTTATTATTCAAACATTGATTTATGGGAATTCCTAACAAATTTTTATAATAGCTGATCTACAAAATTACGTGTATTATATTACAATCAGAATTTTAATATTTACTTATTTTTTACATTTATTTATGTAACCCTATATTTTCTGGTCAGCATGTCAGTTCAGGATCCAGTGGTGAAAAGCTAATGTCAAAAGCTCAACTGGACAATACTTGTTGGATGCTGTGATTTAAGATTCAAGCCCTCTGTTAGATTAATGAAGAGGATAAATGATCACTTGTCACATAAAAAAACTGCTAAAGAAGATACAGAACACTTTAATCATGAACTAGAAACCCCCACTTTCAAAATTCATAGGACTTGATATGTAAGAATTTTTGGATAATTTTTGATACATGATGTATAGAATGTGAGGAATCCTGTATTTCATATTTTTATACATACACACTTATTGTGCTGCAATATAATGGGTTAAAATGTTATTACACACTTAGGCACAATTATGCAGATTGTGTTGTCAACTAAAAAACCAATATTACTCAAAAGAGTATTATTTGTTTAGTGTTGGCTACATATAAATGGAAAACTGGTAGTTTTAGCCTGCAAACATTTATAACTAAATTAATGTTTTTATAAGACATGTGTGGCCAGTATCATCGCTAAGCATTTAAATCTATTAACACTAAATGTGATGAACTGAGGCCATCACCAGGTCTATATAATAACATGACACAGCCTGACACATGAAGGTGTCTTCTGAAATTCTTACATTTTAAATATTAGATACTGAAATTGTTATACAAATAGTTATAAAATTATTTCTAATAAAACAAATAAGAGTAAACACTTTTTAAAACAATAAATACAACAAAAATTTTAACCAAAGAGTTTTTATTATTTTACATATGTGTATGTTGGTTCAGTAGGCACACAAGTGCTTGGAGGTATATACAAGTGCAGTTACATTTGAGAGGCATCCAGTGACCCTGGCATTAGACACAGAGATAGTTGCAAAAAACCTGACATCAGTAGAGGAACAGAACTCAGATATTCAGCATGGGTACTACATTCTCGGCACAGTTGACCCAAATTTCCAGGCCCATAAAAATATTAACTAATAATCATGTTACATAAATGCATCTTTTTTGGATATTTTACATATTTACATTACAAATGTTATGCCCTTTCCAGGTCATCCCCTCACCCATTCCCCTCACACTGCTTCTAGGAGGATGAGCCTCCTCCCACTCACCTATTCCCTCCTCAACAACCTGTCATTTCCCTATACTGGGGAAAAGACAGGACCAAGGACTTCTCCTCCAACTGATGCAAGCCATTGTCTTCCTCTGCTACATATGCAGCTGGATCCAATGAGTCCCTCCATGTGTACTCTTTGGCTGGTGCTTTATTCCCTGGGAACTCTGAGGTATCTGGATGGCTGATATTGTTGTTCTTCCTGCAGGTTGCAAAGCTCTTCAGCTCTTTCATCCCTTTCTCAAACTCCTTCACTGTAGTTCCTCTGCTCAGTTTGATGGTTAAGTGCAAGCATCCTATTTATCTGTAAGAGTAAGACTCTGGCAGAACCTCTCAGGAGACATCAATATCATGCTCCTATCAGCAGGCATTTCTTGGCATCAGCAATAGTGACTGGGTTTGGTGGCTGCATATAGAATGGATCCCTTCGTGGGGCAGTCTCTGGTTGCACTTTCCTATAGTGTCTGTGCCACACTTGTCCTTCTATTCCCCCCTTGAGTGTTTTGTTCTACCTACTAAGAAAGACTGATGCATCCACATTTTGGTCTTCCTTTTTCTTGATTTTCAAATGGTCTAGGAATTTTACCTTGGGAATTCCAGGCATTTGGGCTTAAATCCACTTATAAGCGAGTGCATCCCTCGTATGTTCTCTTGTGCCAGGGTTACCTCACTCAAGATGATATTTTCTTTTTTTTTTCAGTAAAGTAACTTTTTATCTCATACCAGCTTGCTAATAAGTTACTAAAGAAATACCATAGAAACTCAAAAAGTCACTTGCCCAAAGTAAGCAATTTTCAACATATTCTGTGTAGTAATGCTTAAACATTGCAGAATTTCAAAATGGCACCCACATATCGCACCTCCCCACATCACCCATCACCCAAGTCACAAAGCTAGCTTACCTGAGGGGCAATTTGGCTCCCAGCCACTGCTCATCCACCCAGTTCTCAGCAAGCCTGTCTGAGGTTGAGTGAACAGAGGCTTTTCTGTATCCCAGAAGTGTTAACTACAAACTGTACACCTCACTGAGAGTCTCTCAGTAAAACAAAACTACTGCACAGAGAACCCAGAGTCCCTCCCTGACTGTTCCTTTCTCTGCTTTCTCAGCAACAGATGATTAAAAATATAATCACAATTTCTAAATGGCTGGGGGTTGGGGTGCAGGCATTGGGGTTGGAGAAACTGGGCAGTTAAAAAAAATCTACCCAGTTGGGAAGGAATCTAGTTCCTTGAGTCCATGGGGCCCTTGGCAGACTCCCTCTCTTGGCACTTCCCCGCCATACACCCACCCTTTCTTATCTAGGACAGAAAGTCTTACTTACCTAACTCCGCTTTTTCCCTCATTGGACTTCTTCTAATCCTGAATTAGGAACAACTACCTGGTTTGGTGAGCTTTTATCCAAAGGCATGTAGCTGTGCCCTCAGAAACTGCTGGGCTCCTAGATTCTAACTCAAGGATGTCCTCTTATTTCAGCTAGAAGAAAGGGGTACATCTGGCCCAATAGCCACTTGTGCCTTCCAGCACTATCTTAAGTCTGTGGCTGATTTTCATCATCTCATCCCTCAAGAAAGGACAATTGTGAGGCTTACAAAAATGTTCCCTGTGTCAATACCAACTTCAGGAAATATGACTGTCATCTCCTAAAATAATCATCTTTATAGAGATAAGTGCCCAGAGCTATAAGACTCATGAAGAACTCAAAGCATGCAATTCTTACCCAGGTTGAGAAACATACCCAGGATTTGGGGCAGACTAATCAAGGAAGAAAATTCCAAATATTTAATAGACACTTTTTCATTGTATCAAGAGTATAAATATTTTTGTAGCTTTTATTTATTAAAAGATTCCCTTTTAAATCTGTTCCGAAATGTTGGAAGCTGAACTGTACAAGCTCCTGCCACCCACCTTCCAGTACATTTTTGAGGATATTTTTAAGGGGAAATTATCAAGATGGTCCTCTAATGGAACAGGCAGGAGATAGTCAGCTCTTCAGGCCCCAGGGGCAGCTTGACCAAAGCTGGCCTTGTAGAGTGAGCATGGGGTCTAGAAAACTGGTTCCTCCTTCCTGCGAGCAAATTCATTCATGTTCTTTTTAGTGAAAAAAATCTAAATTAATATACAACAGCCTCCATTTATGATGCTCCCTGGCATCTTCTTAAACTACAGATTGAAGGCAGCTCCCTCTTTCATGGCCAGTTTTAGCAGACAAACGCAGGGATATAGATACATATATGTCTATATATATATATTTTATAAGGTAAAATATATACATATCTTATATATGTATATATACATGTCTGGGAGTAGGGAAAAAGCAGAGGGCCGTGTAAACCTAAACAGCCATCACGTCACCCCAGGTGAGCCTGACACTAACAAAAGACAATAAATAACTCCTGGGGTTAAGTGACAACATGGGCGCAGCAAAGAGGGAGAGGGCACACATTTAATGATTCAATACACGTGGATAATTTGTTTGGCAGAGTTCAGGCCAGCCTCAGGCTTCTGCACTTGCCAGACAAGTAAGCTAGTGATACTCAACAAAAACTAAAGAAAAGCAGTCTGGAGCAGAGCCCCATGCCACAGCTTTCTGTCTGGTCAGCTGGCAGGCAGGCAGGCAGGCACACTTTTCTCACCACCCACAACAACGGAAACTTTGGCTCCAAGGCAAATGAAAAGGGGGAAAAAGAAGTATTTCCACTTATGACATGAAAATACAAAAACATCAAAGAAAATATCAAAGAAGTCTACTTCCAGCAAAACTGAGGTAGCACTGCTTTCTCTGCATTCAATGCTTAAGTGGTTTTCAGTACAATGTGTTCGAACAAAACAAAACTGCTCACTTGACTGACAGGTACAGCATGTTGATGGATAAGTTAAACATGAAATGCAATATAGGTTAGAGAAGGAATGAGCAGGAAGTGAGGGAGATAGGGCTTTGGATAAATTAGCGTAAAGGGATGGGGTGGGGTGTCAGACTGCAAATGCTCTTGACGGGCCTTGGCCTTGGCTCTCCAAGAGCTCCAAACTGTCTGGAAATTAATGCAATGTGGCTAACAGTAAACACTGCTATATTCATATCTGTGTAAATCTTTTAAAATAATTATTACAACCTAAATTCAACCATGTAAACAGCACTACACACAGTACAGACCTGCCCTGAAAAATAATATGCAAAACTGAGATCTGGCACTGTATCATTTTGTAATGTTAATTCAACCTAACAGTCCCACTCCCCAACCCGGGTCTACACCCTCCCCCACAAAAACAAAACAAATCTAATAAAGTTGTGCAAGAAATGGCAGGCTTATTCTATCTGAAGGCTTCAAAAAAAGGTACACAACATGTAGCCAGGTTCAAATATTTTGGGGGGATTTCCCACCCCCAAAAAGAAATAACCAAAATAACCCAAAAAAAAAATGAAGAAAGTGCCTAAAACATGATACAGCATTTTAGAGCCCTTTCAAATACAAGGCAGAGAAAGGTGAAAGTAGAAAATATCCGGATCTTCGGTAATTTCCAGAAAGGTCCAATTCCTCACTTGGCTGCAGGGCAGCAGGCAGATCCTCAGTGCTGCTCCTGGAACAGAGCAGCTAAGTCTGCTCTTCTGGACACAAGCCCTCGGGCCCTGAGCTGAGTGCACCTCTCCCTTCCACTTCTCTTTTCCTTCTCTCCATTTCCCACTCCACAAAGGTATCAAAGAGACTCGGCCAGGCCTCATCTTCACTGTAGTTGCTGAGGTCGGGGCCAATCACCTGAGTGAAGTTAAGAAACATGTTCCAAGTGTCCCGGGAGATGCCCTTGATTCCCGAAGGGTTCTCTGTTAGGAAATTTAGCCACTGGTCCAATACTGGAGGATTGTTCTGTGTAAATACTAATTTCCACAGGGCAATGGCTATTTCACGATGCAGTGAGCGCTGCCCTTCTTCAGAGTCCAGGCCAAACTGAAATGTAAACCGGTAGAGATCCTTGAATTTATCTTCTTGTTTGGCTTCTGTTAAGAGGCTAGGGAAACGTGCACAGATCCCATCAATGCTGTCTGCACTTATTGCTTTACAGCCGTCCAAAAACTCCTTCCTGGTGAATTTGCACATGGTAGCAGCCTGGAACTTCCAGGCCAAGAGCAGCACTCGAAACTCCGTAGGATCAACACATAGGTCATTGCAAAAGCGCTCCATGCCTTCCTCCAAAATTGCATCCTCCCGCTCATCCTTATAGCGCCTGAACAGTTCTTCCAACCTCTGCAAGGAAGACTCCTCAGCATTGGTCTTGGACTCCCTCCCTGCATCTCCAGAAGAAGTTGGCAGCTGGCAGGCCTAGGTGGCAGCCTCTGCTTTCTTGGTCCCATTGACAAGAATATCCCCAGCTGGTTTGCCACAAGGTGGCACCTGTTCCTCACGGTGGCTACCCCCCCCCCCCTGCTGTGTGACTTGCTGCTGGGGTCCCGGTCTCCATTCTTGCTGCCCAAGGTTGATGAAGGATTCTTGCATTTGGTGACACACTGGCCCATGGTGATTGTAGCCTGGCCTTCTAGAGTGGCCCACTCTGGATCAGATTCCTTCGCTGCCACTGGTCCATGTACTTCAACATGCCATCAGTTAGAGGAGCCAGCCAACAGCTGCTCCAGAGGTTCCTCCAGTCAAACCCTTTCTGGAAACGACAGCGGCCCGGCGGGTCCAAACTACCTACCATCCCCGCTTGCGTTTCCAGGCTCCCTACCCCCGCCGCCGCCGCCTTTTCTGCCACCGCGGCCGCCGCCTCCTCCTCATCTGCAGCCCACCGGCGGCGGCCGCCCCGAAGCCCCGCCAAGATGATATTTTCTAGTTCCATCCATTTGCTTAAGAATTTCATGAAACCATTGATTTCAAAAGCTTAGTACATTGTGTAAATGTACCATATTTTCTGTATCTATTCCTCTGTTGAAGGACAATATGAGCTCTTTTCAGCTTCTGGCTATTATAGATAAGGCTGCTATGAAAATAGTGGAAAATGTGTAGTTGATATACTTTGGAGCATCTATTGGGTATGTACCCAGGTATGATGTTGCTTAAGAGCCTGCAACACATAGGCACAGAGGAAAATTCCCTGAGCATAACACCAATGGCTTATGCTCTAAGATAAAAAATAGACAAATGGGACTTCATAAAATTACAAGACTTCTGTAAGCAAAGGACAAACCAGCAACATACACATTGGGGCAGGATCTTTACAAATCCTATATCCCATAGTGGATTAATAACTAATAAATACAAAGAACTCAAGAGTTGTGTTCCAGAGCATGAAATAATTCTATTAAAAATGAGGTATAGATCTAAACAAAGAATTCTCAACTGAGGAATATTGAATGGCCAAGATGCACCTAAAGTAATGATCGACAACATCCTTAGACATCAGAGAAATGAAAATCAAGCAATCTTTAGATTCCATTTCACACCAAGTAAATGGTTAGAATCAAAGCCTCAGGTGACAGCAGATGCTTGCAAGGACACAGAGAAAAAGGAGCACTCCTTCACTGTTGTAGAACATATAAGTTAGTACAACCACTCTGTAAAACTGAGTGGCAGTTTCTCATAAATGCATTTTTATATAAAAATAAGTAAAACACTGGAAGCACATCATCACTATCTCCAAATATTCCAAGATGTTGCAATAATGTTTCTCTTTTTTCTTTATTTTCAAAAATTTTTTAAATTTATTTATCCTTTTTTTAAAGTCCAGATTTCATTTCCCTCCATGTGGTCCAACCTCTCTCTGATGTTCCATATCACATATCTCCCCCTCCCCTTATCATTGAGGATATTCCCTGCTCCTACTATGCACCCTACCAGAGCTCTCCACTTCCTGACACCTCAAGGCTCTTGAGCGTTAAGTGCATCTTCTCTCTCTATGACTAGACCAGGCAGTCCTCTAATGTTTAAATGTCTGGAGTCACATACCAGCAAGTGTATGTTACCTGGTTGATGGCATGGGGTCTGTGGGATATCAAGGATCCAAGTTTGGTGAAACTGTTGGTCTTCCTATGTGGTCACCCTCATCTTCGATATCTTTCACCCTTTTCATAATTCAACCTCGTGGGTCCCTAACTTCAGTCCATTTATTGAATACAACTATCTGCTTCTGTTTCAGTGAAGTGTTTCTGGATTTTTTCATAAAAATAGACATTATTTAAAACAATATTTGTACTAAGTGAGTAGGTTACAGCACTTTTATGATGTCCATGGCACTGATCACTCACAACTTCTTGATCTACAGAGATTCCCACAATGAGCAGAAATTCTAAGTCCCCTATCCTGTCAATGTCTGCAATGAATTATAGCAGAATGAGTCTAGTTCCCAATTTCTAGTCTCCAGGTTTGTGTTTGGAAATAGGTTTAATAAAAACCTGAAAATTTCAAATTCCTATCCTAGCCAGTAGTCTTTATTCATCATCATTTCATAATTTGTATCCCACACCATTTTCCATTTGTGTTCAATTCTCTGCATTATTTCCTTCATGTAAAGTCATTTATTCTGTGTCCTATACTTTAACTCTTGAAAACTTAGTGATATTACACATGTATAAACTGCACACACACACACACTAAACATTTCTTATGACAACAGAGGAACACAAATATACATGAGTGTGCTGTCTTTCTATAGCAGATCTGTGGTGACTGAATTTCTTTAATGCACATTGGGATGAACAGAATCTAGAGCATTCCAAAGTCCACAGTTAAGGAAATATTTTAGAAGTGTTTTGCAATAGTTTTTTATCTTTTCATATGTATATTAGGCACAAAACAGTAAGTACATATCTGAGTACTAATTTCTCAGTTGTAGTCAAAGAGATGTCAAATTTGTGTTCCTACTTGATTCCAATTTCAATGTTATCTACACTGCCAATGACATATTTGGGGTTCCAAAATATTTGTGGATATCTACCAGGTGATAAATAAGAATAGATAAAACATTGCTGTAAATTTTACAAAGATACTGTGTTTTGAGTGGGCATAAGTTTTCATTATCTCTGAGAGCTGACAAGGTGACCTGTGAAGAGGCTAAAAGCTTTGAGAAATGTGAGTATGAAAGTGGGAGAAGTCTCAACATCTCATGGGAATAAAGTTTTAACGATTATTTCCAACAAAACCAAAGTACCTTCTTTTAATTAAAACTAGTTAAAATGATTAATACTTAATATTTCTTAGAATATCTTATATTTCCAAATGTGTTTTACTGAAGTTTGACTTCTATTATTGCTTTTCCAAATGATTGTCCACTACCAAAATTCCCTCCAAGTTTCATAAGTTCAAAGAAGAAAACCAAACAAATAAACAAAAACCAAGCAAAAAACCCCCACTTATTCTCCTTAATGAACTGAAATGTATTATTACTAGTGTGGAGGCATAAATTGAAGCATGGGTAGCTGTGGTAGACTCTAGATGTTATGATAGTTGTGTAATTTCCTGAAATTCTCCATTCCACTAAGATTTTTCTCGGTTGATTTTCGGAATATTTTATGCATATTGTTAAAACTAATGAATTTATGAGGAGCAATTCATTATTATGTCTGGAAAAAGTCTGCTTCTGTAGAGTCATATACAACCTATGGTTTTACCCACCTTCTGACTCTTCTTCCAGGATGATTCTGGAGTCCTGGGATGAAAAGTATGATACAGATATTGAGTTTTAGCTGGAGGGACCAATGTTTATGACTCTCACCATTTTGAATGATTGTGGGCCTATAAGATAATCACAGTATATTGTGAAATTTAAATCACCTGAAGAGAATTGAGGCATAGATTAATTCTCAATATAAAAATAAATTGCAAGGAAAATATTATGAATATGACAACACCCAGAGGAAACCCATTTCCCAGGTGTCTAAGCTCACCCAGGAACACAGGTGAGGAGGGCACAACATCTGCCCCAACACCCAGAGTAACTATGTCCCCCAGGATCAAGGAATGCAGGGACCCCAACCCAGCAAGTGGTATGGGTCAATTCTAGTCTGAACTTTTGCCCCGTGCAGTCCTTGGGCACTTTTTTCCACACAAATCCCCAAAATAAACAGAGGAAGCTCATCACTCAGATGTTCTAACACACCCAGGAACACAGGATCAAAGAAACACAGGATCATAGGATCACTGAGGAATCTTTCCTCTTAGGAGATTGCACACACCCAGGAGCACTGAGCTCTGTCATACTCAAGGTCATAGTTGAGATCATAATGTCTTCCCCAACACCTAGCATAACTGGAACATACATAGGAACCAGGGGAAACAAGCACCTACCCACCCAGAAACAGTTCATTCCAGCTTGTATCTGTTCCCAGATCAAACTCAAGGCTCTGGCCTCTGCCCACCCACTCCTGTGACACCAAAAGACAGTTTTACTCCCAGAAGTTCTGACACAACAAGACCTCAGGAGCTTGGTCACACAAGGATTTCAATATCTCAAGGTCAGTTTGACTCCCAGGAACTTTGACACATTCAGGATCCCAGGATCCCAGGATACCATAATCATAGGATAACAAAGACACCTGGACTCTGAGGAGTTCTGGGGCAACCAGTATCACAAAAGGAGATCCTCTAATCAGAGACAGCTAGGGCAGGCAGTAGAGATTACCAGATCACAAGAGGCAAGCTCAGGAACATAAACAGCAGAAACCAAGGCATCTTGGCATCATCAGAACCCAGTTCTCCCACTACAGCAAGTTCTGGATTCCCCATCACAACTTAAAAGCAAGATTTGGAGTTAAAATCATATCTCATGATAATTATAGAGGACTTTAAGAAGGAGATGATTAACTCACTTATAAAAATACAGGAGAACAAGTCCAAACTAAAAAAGAAAAACCATGCAGGATCTAAAAATGGAAATAGAAACAATGAAGATACAAAAAAGGGAGAAAACACTGGAGATAGAAAACCTAGAAAATATATCAAGAATCACAGATGCAAGGGTCACCATCAGAATAAAACAGATAGAAAAGAGAATCTCAGGTGCAGAAGATAACATAGAAATCATTGACACAACAGTCAAAGAAAATGGAAAATGCAAAAAGCTCTAAACCCAAAACATCCAGGAGATCCAAGACACAATGAGAAGAACAAAACTAAGAATAATAGCTATAGAAGAGAGCAAAGATTCCCAAATTAAAGGGTCAGTAAATATTTTCAAAAAAGTATAAAGGAAAATATCCCTAACCTAAAGAAAGAGTTGCCCATGAATATATAGAAGCCTAGAGAATTCCAAATAGAAATGTCTCTTGTCACGTAATAGTCAAAATACCAAATGGACAAAACAAAGAAAGAATATTAAAAGCAGTAACAGACAAAGATCAAATAACATATAAAGGCACACCTATCAGAATTACACCAGACTTTTCAACAGAGACCATAAAAGCTGGACAGATGTCATTCAGACCCTAAGAGAAGGCAATGGCGAGCCCAGGCTCCTGTACCCAGCAAAACTCTCAATTTCCTTAGGTGGAGAAAGCAAAATATTCCATAACAAAAGCAAATATAGACAATATCTTTCCACAAATCCAGCATTACAAGTGATAATAGAAGGAAATCTCCAACATAATGAGAGAAACTACACAGTAAGAAAATAAAGTAATCTTGTAACATACCCAAAGGAAGATAGGCACAGAAACATAATTCTACCTTTAACAACTAAAATAACAGGGAACAAAAACACTACTTATTAACATCTCTTAACATCAATGGACTGAAATCCACAATAAAAAGACCTAGACTACCAGACTATATGTAAACAGGACCCAGCATGTTGCTGCTTACAGGAAATGCACCTCCTTGACAAAGACAGACACTAACTCAGAGTAAAAGGCTAGAAAAAAAATTTCCATGCAAATGGTTCCAAGAAAGAATTATAAGTAGCCATTATAATTTGAATAAAATTGACTTTCTACCAAAAGTTATCAAAAAGGATAAGGAAGGGAACTTCATACACATCAAAGGAAAAATCCCCCAAGATGAACTCCCAATTCTAAATAACTATGCTGCAAACGAATGGACATCTACATTCATAAAAGAAACCTTTCTAAAGCTCAAAGCATATATTGCACCACACACAATATTAGTGTGAGATTTAAACACCCTATCAAAGCAATGGAAAGATCATGTAAACAAAAACTGAACAGAGACACAGTGAAAATAACAGGTTATGAAACAAAATGAATTCACAGTTATCTATAGAACATATATTTGTAAACAAAAGAATATACCTTCTCCTCAGGAGCTTACAGTACCTTCTTGAAAATTGAACATATAATTGGTCACAAAACAGATAAAAGAGACCGAAATAATCCCATGCATCCTATCAGATCACCACAGACTCAGGCTGGCTTCAATAACAACAAAACAAAACAAAACAAAACAAAACAAAACAGAGAACCCACATACATATGAAAACTACTGAACAATTATCTACTTACTGATAACTTGATCAAAGGAGAAATGAATAAATTAAAGACTTTTTTAGAATTCAATGAAAATGAAGGAACAATATACCCAAAGTTATGGGGCACAATGAAAACAGTGCTAAGAGGAAAACTGGTAGCTTGAGTGCCTCCAAGAAGACACTAAAGAAAGCAAGCACTGGCAACTTTACAACACAACTGAAACCTCTATTTAAAAAAAAAGCAAAGACACCCAAGAGGGATAGAAGTCAGGCAATAATCAAACTCAAGGTTGAATTCAACCAAGTAGAAACAAAAAGAACTATACAAAGAATCAACAAAACGAGGACCTAGGATCTTTGAATAAATCAATATGGTAAATAAACCCTTAGCCAGACTAACTAGAGGGCACAGGGAAAGTATACAAATTAAGAAAATCAGAAACAAAAGAGAGACAGAACAGAAACTGAGGAAATTCCAAAAATCATCTGATCCTACTACAAAAGCATATACTCAACAGAACTGGAAAATGTTGAGGAAATGGTCATTTTTCCAGCAGATACAGGTACCGAAATTAAATGAGGATCACATAAATCATCTAAACAGTCCCATACCCCCTAAAGAAATAGAAGCACTCATTAAAATCTCCCAACTAAAAAAAATAGCTCAGGACCAGATGAATTTAGTGGAGATTTTTATCCTATGTACAAAGTGACTTCATTCATCTGAGAAAAGCATGTTTCAACATATGAAGATCAGTCCAATGTGGTACATCACATGAATAAACTCAAAGATAGAATTGTATTTTTTGTCAAAAAGTTTTGCAGAAAGATATCTTTAAAAAGCTTATAATCCATCCAGACTCAAAAAAGAACAAAACAAACAAAAACTGATGAAACTCAAGAATCATGTCTTGACATAATAAAATTTTCTATTGTGGAACATGAAAGAATACACAAAGGACTTCCATTAAATTCAGAAATGAGGGCATGCATGTTGGGTGGTGCCTATCTTTAAAAAACTTTCAGACACAGAGTAAGGCTAAAACAAGTTTGGTTGTGGCCAGCCTAGCCTACATATTGACTCCAAGCAAAGAAGGCTTGCTGATACCAGACCTCAAAAGAAATTAGCAAAAATTAGAAAAGGATAGAGATCTTCCATACTTTTAAAAAATGGTCATTAAAAATCTTAGCAAATCAAAAGAAAAAAGGAGTTATAAATATGAACTTCCAAAATAAAGGGAGCCAATCACAGCACACACGTTTAATCCTAGCATTTAGTTGGTAGAAGGAGGCTGATATCAGTGAGTTTTAATCCAGCCTGGTCAAAACAGAGGGTTCAGTTCTTCCAACACTTCAGTAGGAGACCTTGTTTTATAAAAAACAGAAACAAAAACAAACACAAGGAAAACACAAGAAAACAGGAAGAGGAGTAGTTAATAATACATGTGGTGAGTTTGAGACTATCCTGTGAATAAGAGATACTGTGATTTAAACATAAGACTGAGTACAAAACAGAGGATAAAAAGTGGTCATTCAAAACATGGATACCGATGATATACCCACTATATCAAGTATCTGTCAGCATGCACATCTTGGAATCCACAATATTGTCTGGGTTTGATGGATGTATATGGGATGGATCCCGAGGTGGGCAGTCTCTGAAAGTCCTTTCCTTCAGTCTCTGCTTCACATTTTGTCTCAATATTTCCTCCCATGAGTAATTTTGTTACCCTTCTAAGGACTGAAGCATCCACATTTTGGTCTTCTTCCTAAGCTTAATGTGGGCTGTGAATTGTATCTCTGGCATTCTGATCTTTAAACCTAATACCCACTCATCTGTGGGTACATACCATGAGTTTTCATTTGTGTTTGGGTTACCTCACTCAGGATGATATTTTCATTTTTAAAATTTTCTTTTGATATTTAATCTACATTTCTAGTATTATCCTCTTTCCTAGTTTCCCCTCTGGAAACCCCATACCCCCCCACCCAACCTCCTGAGTCCATGAAGGTGCTTCTGCACCCACTCACCAACCCACTCCCACCTGCCTCCTGGCCCTGGCACCCCCCTATACTGGGGCATCAATCCTTCCCAGGACCAAGGGCCACTCCACAAATTGATGCCAGACAAGGTCATCATCTGCTACATATGTGGCTGGAGACTTGCATTGCCTTGTGTAGTCTTTGGTTGGTGGTTTTCTAGTTCCATCCATTTCCCTAAATCATGAAGTCATTGTTTTTAAATAGCTGAGTAGCCCTCCATTGTATAAATGTACCACATTTTCTGTATCCATTCCTCTGTTAAAGGATATCTGGGTTCTTTCAGCTTCTGGCTATTATGAAAAAGGCTGCTCCAAACATAGTGGAGCATGTGTCCTTATTGGTCCCCGCCCTCAGGAACATCAAAGGAGACCATGGAGAGGGGAGTGGAAATGTATGTGACAAGAAGCATGATAAATGGAGACAAGACAGTATTCTGACCAAATCTCATTTAATAAAGCAAAAAGCACTTGCTAATAAGCAGAAAAATCCCACCACACAAACTGGTAGTCAGGGAAACAATAACACACGTCACATCAGAAACCAATGGCATAAGTTCCAGTTTCCCCCAAACTTCCAACCTACAATAAGTTTCAATTTCCTGAAGCTTCTAAATAACAATAGACTAAACTCATTCTAGTTTAGAAGGAAACTACCAGGGAATTATGAATATTATTGGCTGGTGGTAAACCCCACATATGTTACTTAGAAAGAAGGGCCCATGAAGTGGAAAACACCTATCTCAGGCAAAGAAAGGCATAAGCAGGCTGGGTGGCCCCAAACAGGTCCCCCCTTTTTATTATATCAAGCCAGGTGACAGCCCCTCAGGAACTGGGCCCGTCTTAGGTTGGAGCAAGACATTCTTCTCTAGGCCCGTCTTTGGATAAGGCAGCAGCTTACGGGAGCCCTCCTGTCTTAGTCCACAAATGGTCACAGAATGTTGCTCTTTTATCCATCATTGACTGCCCAGTTCAGCTCACAGGGGAGATGGTTGTAGCAGTAGACAAACCTAGATCATTCATCTCAAGGCGATGATAATGGACCTGTATAGGCCTAGCCTGAATGGATTCGATTTGTTGTTTAATAAAAGCCATGAACTTGTGAAAATCACGGGTCCCAGTGTAACCAAAAGCAAAATACTAACCAGGGGTCCCACAAAGGGCATCAAAAGAGAAAACAGATGATCTCTAAGAATTATTGGTGGCAGAGGAAATATTCTGTCTCTGCAATTCAACACTGAGCTTATGTAATTTATTACCTTGCGTTTCCACCAAGACAGATTTGTTGATATAGAAATAGCATTCTTCTCCCAGGAACAGGCCTGTTCTCCCCTTTTCTACAGTCAAGAGATCTAAGCCTCATCAGTTCTGTAAGGCGGCCTGAGCAAAGGAATTCATCTGTCCTTGTAGGGAAGCCAGAGATTCTGCTGAGGCCTGTATTGGTAATTGAAACTGTCCAGAATGCTTCACCATTGTGAGAAGGGAATGTCCTAAAGCTCCTCCTGCCAAGCCAGCGGCCACAATGGACATAGAAAGGGAGAAGCCAGCCACCAGGTAAGAAGACCAACAGTTTCATCCTTCAGGATGGCAGGACAGCCCAACCTAGATATTCGGTGGCTGGAAGAGGGGGTGCTCAAAAGGTTAACTGCTGTACTAAGGTAACAGGAAGGCACAGCAACTTCTTGTTTACAGGAGCTGAAAGATTTTTGGAAAGAGTACCATTACACCAGGAAAAGATCCCCTCAGGGGCAAAAAGATCTGTATTTGGGACAATAGTCAAATTACACAACCTAGTGCTAGCATTAGAATAACAAAAGCTAAAGTGTTCCCAATCAAGAGCCAAAAATAATGATATAGCGGAGATGGAAAGAAAGCCTTTACATTATTACTAGAGCCTTTAAATGAGGTGGGATATGGGATTGCTGTCAAAGGAGAATGTCCTAGCTCAGCAAAAAGGAAGCATGCAGAAACATTGGCGAGACCTGTAACGTTGACAATCATGAGGCCTTCTCTGAGAAGAAAGAGCCAGGAAAAAGGATGTTGTGAAGACAGGGATGCAAGTTGTGCATTTAAGTTTTTCTTGTTTTTGGATTTCTGCATGAAGTGTGGTTCGTATTAGTATTATATTTGTATTTGTATTTGTATTCGAAAAAGCAATGTAGTAGGTGGGAAATAACATGTTTGGTGGCTTCACCAGTTTATAGGGTAGCAACAATGAAGTCACTATAGGTATCTATACAAACATGAATACATTGTAAATTACCAAATTCTGATTACTGTGTGGCATCCGTTGGCCAGATCATATATGGTACCAAGCCTTTGAGATTGACTCCCAAGTGTGGAGTTGGGAGGTGATTCACACAGGAAGGACATTGTTTGATTATCTGTCTGGCTTGTTCTCTGGTAATATTAAACATCAATCTTTTTTTTCTTTTTTTTATTAACTTGAGTGTTTCTTATTTACATTTCGAATGTTATTCCCTTTCCCGGTTTCAGGGCAAACATCCCCCTAACCCCTCCCCCTCTATATTGGTGTTCCCCTCCCCATCCTCCCCCCATTACTGCCCTCCCCCCAACAATTACGTTCACTCAGGGTTCAGTCTCGGCAGGACCAAGGGCTTCCCCTTCCACTGGTGCTCTTACTGGGCTATTCATTGCTACCTATGAGGTCAGATTCCAGGATCACTCCATGTATAGTCTTTAGGTAGTGGCTTAGTCCCTGGAAGCTCTGGTTGGTTGGCATTGTTGTTCATATGGGGTCTCGAAACCGTTCAAGCTCTTTCAGTCCTTTCTCTGATTCCTTCAACGGGGGTCCTGTTCTCAGTTCAGTGGTTTGCTGCTGGCATTCGCCTATGTATTTGCTGTATTCTTGCTGTGTCTCTCAGGAGAGATCTACATCTGGTTCCTGTTGGCCTGCACTTCTTTGCTTCATCCATCTTGTCTAATTGGATGGCTGTATATGTATGGGCCACATGTGGGACAGGTCCTGAATGGGTGTTCCTTCTGACTCTGGTTGTTTGTTTGTTTTTTTTTTATTAACTTGAGTATTTCTTATATACATTTCAAGTGTTATTCCCTTTCCCGGTTTCCGGGCAAACATCCCCCTCCCCCCTCCCCTTCCTTATGGGTGTTCCCCTCCCAACCCTCCCCGCATTGCCGCCCTCCCCCCATAGTCTAGTTCACTGGGGGTTCAGTCTTAGCAGGACCCAGGGCTTCCCCTTCCACTGGTGCTCTTACTAGGATATTCATTGCTACCTATGCGGTCAGAGTCCAGGGTCAGTCCATGTATAGTCTTTAGGTAGTGGCTTAGTCCCTGGAAGCTCTGGTTGCTTGACATTGTTGTACTTTTGGGGTCTCGAGCCCCTTCAAGCTCTTCCAGTTCTTTCTCTGATTCCTTCAACGGGGGACCTATTCTCAGTTCAGTGGTTTGTTGCTGGCATTTGCCTCTGTATTTGCTGTATTCTGGCTGTGTCTCTCAGGAGCTATCTACATCCGGCTCCTGTCGGTCTGCACTTCTTTGCTTCATCCATCTTGTCTAATTGGGTGGCTGTATATGTATGGGCCACATGTGGGGCAGGCTCTGAATGGGTGTTCCTTCAGTCTCTGTTTTAATCTTTGCCTCTCCCTTCCCTGCCAAGGGTATTCTTTTTCCTCATTTAAGGAAGGAGTGAAGCATTCACATTTTGATCATCCGACTCGAGTTTCGTTTGTTCTAGGGATCTAGGGTAATTCAAGCATTTGGGCTAATAGCCACTTATCAATGAGTGCATACCATGTATGTCTTTCTGTGATTGGGTTAGCTCACTCAGGATGATATTTTCCAGTTCCAACCATTTGCCTACGAATTTCATAAACTCATTGTTTTTGATAGCAGAGTAATATTCCATTGTGTAGATGTACCACATTTTCTGTATCCATTCCTCTGTTGAAGGGCATCTGGGTTCTTTCCAGCTTCTGGCTATTATAAATAAGGCTGTGATGAACATAGTGGAGCACGTGTCTCTTTTATATGTTGAAGCATCTTTTGGGTATATGCCCAAGAGGGGTATAGCTGGATCCTCAGGCAGTTCAATGTCCAATTTTCTGAGGAATCTCCAGACTGATTTCCAGAATGGTTTTACCAGTCTGCAATCCCACCAACAATGGAGGAGTGTTCCTCTTTCTCCACATCCTCGCCAGCATCTGCTGTCACCTGAGTTTTTGATCTTAGCCATTCTCACTGGTGTGAGGTGAAATCTCAGGGTTGTTTTGATTTGCATTTCCCTTATGACTAAAGATGTTGAACATTTCTTTAGGTGTTTCGCAGCCATTCGGCATTCCTCAGCTGTGAATTCTTTGTTTAGCTCTGAACCCCATTTTTTAATAGGGTTATTTGTTTCCCTGCGGTCTAACTTCTTGAGTTCTTTGTATATTTTGGATATAAGGCCTCTATCTGTTGTAGGATTGGTAAAGATCTTTTCCCAATCTGTTGGTTGCCGTTTTGTCCTAACCACAGTGTCCTTTGCCTTACAGAAGCTTTGCAGTTTTATGAGATCCCATTTGTCGATTCTTGATCTTAGAGCATAAGCCATTGGTGTTTTGTTCAGGAAATTTTTTCCAGTGCCTATGTGTTCCAGATGCTTCCCTAGTTTTTCTTCTATTAGTTTGAGTGTGTCTGGTTTGATGTGGAAGTCCTTGATCCACTTGTACTTAAGCTTTGTACAGGGTGATAAGCATGGATCGATCTGCATTCTTCTACATGTTGACCTCCAGTTGAACCAGCACCATTTGCTGAAAATGCTATCTTTTTTCCATTGGATGGTTTTGGCTCCTTTGTCAAAAATCAAGTGACCATAGGTGTGTGGGTTCATTTCTGGGTCTTCAATTCTATTCCATTGGTCAATCTGTCTGTCTCTGTACCAATACCATGCAGTTTTTATCACTATTGCTCTGTAATACTGCTTGAGTTCAGGGAGAGTGATTCCCCCCGAAGTCCTTTTATTGTTGAGGATAGCTTTAGCTATCCTGGGTTTTTTGTTATTCCAGATGAGTTTGCAAATTGTTCTGTCTAACTCTTTGAAGAATTGGATTGTTATTTTGATGGGGATTGCATTGAATCTGTAGATTGCTTTTGGTAAAATGGCCATTTTTACTATATTAATCCTGCCAATCCATGAGCATGGGAGATCTTTCCATCTTCTGAGGTCTTCTTCAATTTCCTTCTTCAGTGTCTTGAAGTTCTTATTGTACAGATCTTTTACTTGCTTGGTTAAAGTCACACCGAGGTACTTTATATTATTTGGGTCTATTATGAAGGGTGTCGTTTCCCTAATTTCTTTCTCAGCTTGTTTCTCTTTTGTGTAGAGGAAGGCTACTGATTTATTTGAGTTAATTTTATACCCAGCCACTTTGCTGAAGTTGTTTATCAGCTTTAGTAGTTCTCTGGTGGAACTTTTGGGATCACTTAAATATACTATCATATCATCTGCAAACAGTGATGTTTTGACTTCTTCTTTTCCGATCTGTATCTCTTGACCTCCTTTTGTTGTCTGATTGCTCTGGCTAGAACTTCAAGAACTATATTGAATAAGTGGGGAGAGAGTGGGCAGCCTTGTCTAGTCCCTGATTTTAGTGGGATTGCTTCGAGTTTCTCTCCATTTAGTTTAATGTTAGCAACTGGTTTGCTGTATATGGCTTTTACTATGTTCAGGTATGGGCCTTGAATTCCTATTCTTTCCAGGACTTTTATCATGAAGGGGTGTTGAATTTTGTCAAATGCTTTCTCAGCGTCTAATGAAATGATCATGTGGTTTTGTTCTTTCAGTTTGTTTATATAATGGATCACGTTGATGGTTTTCCGTATATTAAACCATCCCTGCATGCCTGGGATGAAGCCTACTTGGTCATGGTGGATGATTGTTTTGATGTGCTCTTGGAATCGGTTTGCCAGAATTTTGTTGAGTATTTTTGCGTCGATATTCATAAGGGAAATTGGTCTGAAGTTCTCTTTCTTTGCTGTGTCTTTCTGTGGTTTAGGTATAAGAGTAATTGTGGCTTCGTAGAAGGTATTCGGTAGTGATCCATCTACTTCAATTTTGTGGAATAGTTTGGATAATATTGGTATGAGGTCTTCTCTGAAGGTTTGGTAGAATTCTGCACTAAACCCGTCTGGACCTGGGCTCTTTTTGTTTGGGAGACCTTAATGACTGCTTCTATTTCCTTAGGAGTTATGGGGTTGTTTAACTGGTGTATCTGTTCCTGATTTAACTTCGGTACCTGGTATCTGTCTAGGAAATTGTCCATTTCCTGCAGATTTTCAAGTTTTGTTGAATATAGGCTTTTATACTAAGATCTGATGATTTTTTGAATTTCCTCTGAATCTGTTGTTATGTCTCCCTTTTCATTTCTGATTTTGTTAATTTGTACGCACTCTCTGTGTCCTCTCGTTGGTCTGGTAAGGGTTTATCTATCTTGTTGATTTTCTCAAAGAACCAACTTTTGGTTCTGTTGATTCTTTCTATGGTCCTTTTTGTTTCTACTTGGTTGATTTCAGCTCTGAGTTTGATTATTTCCTGTCTTCTACTCCTCCTGGGTGTATGTGCTTCTTTTTGTTCTAGAGCTTTTAGGTGTGCTGTCAAGCTGCTGACATATGCTCTTTCCTGTTTCTTTCTGCAGGCACTCAGCGCTATGAGTTTTCCTCTTAGCACAGCTTTCATTGTGTCCCATAAGTTTGGATATGTTGTACCTTCATTTTCATTAAATTCTAAAAAGTTTTTAATTTCTTTCTTTATTTCTTCCTTGACCAGGTTATCATTGAGTAGAGCATTGTTCAATTTCCAAGTATATGTGGGCATTCTTCCTTGATTGTTATTGAAGACCAGTTTTAGGCCGTGGTGGTCCGATAGCACACATGGGATTATTTCTATCTTTCTGTACCTGTTGAGGCCCGTTTTTTGACCAATTATATGGTCAATTTTGGAGAAAGTACCATGAGGAGCTGAGAAGAAGGTATATCCTTTTGTTTTAGGATAGAATGTTCTATAAATATCCGTTAAGTCCATTTGGCTCATGACTTCTCTTAGTCTGTCTACATCTCTGTTCAATTTCTGTTTCCATGATCTGTCCATTGATGAGAGTGGGGTGTTGAAATCTCCCACTATTATTGTGTGAGGTGCAATGTGTGTTTTGAGCTTTAGTAAGGTTTCTTTTACGTATGTAGGTGCCCTTGTGTTTGGGGCATAGATATTTAGGATTGAGAGTTCATCTTGGTGGATTTTTCCTTTGATGAATATGAAGTGTCCTTCCTTATCTTTTTTGATGACCTTTAATTGAAAATTGATTTTATTTGATATTAGAATGGCTACTCCGCTTGCTTCTTCTGACCATTTGCTTGGAAAATTGTTTTCCAGCCTTTCACTCTGAGGTAGTGTCTGTCTTTGTCTCTGAGGTGTGTTTCCTGTAGGCAGCAGAATGCAGGGTCCTCGTTGCGTATCCAGTTTATTAATCTATGTCTTTTTATTGGGGAGTTGAGGCCATTGATGTTGAGAGATATTAAGGAATAGTGATTATTGCTTCCCGTTATATTCATATTTGGATGTGAGGTTATGTTTGTGAGCTTTCATTCTCTTTGTTTTGTTGCCAAGACGATTAGTTTCTTGCTTCTTTTAGGTTATAGCTTGCCTCCCTATGTTGGGCTTTACCATTTATTATCCTTTGTAGTGCTGGATTTGTAGAAAGATATTGTGTAAATTTGGTTTTGTCATGGAATATCTTGGTTTCTCCATCTATGTTAATTTAGAGTTTTGCAGGATACAGTAACCTGGGCTGGCATTTGTGTTCTCTTACGGTCTGTATGACATCAGTCCAGGATCTTCTGGCCTTCATAGTTTCTGGCGAGAATTCTGGTGTGATTCTGATAGGTCTGCCTTTATATGTTACTTGACCTTTTTCCCTTACTGCTTTTAATATTCTTTCTTTATTTTGTGCGTTTGGTGTTTTGACTATTATGTGACGGGAGGTGTTTCTTTTC
The DNA here is from genome assembly GCF_021556685.1 of Rattus norvegicus. Taxonomy (NCBI): domain Eukaryota; kingdom Metazoa; phylum Chordata; class Mammalia; order Rodentia; family Muridae; genus Rattus; species Rattus norvegicus. The sequence goes on from NC_141534.1 coordinate 77,763,561, forward strand.
TGGCCTAATCTATTTGGAGTTCTGTAGGTTTCTTGTGTGCCTATGGGTATCTCTTTTTTTAGATTAGGGAAGTTTTCTTCTATGATTTTGTTGAAGATATTTACTGGTCCTTTGAGCTGGGAGTCTTCACTCTCTTCTATACCTATTATCCTTAGGTTTGATCTTCTCATTGAGTCCTGGATTTCCTGTATGTTTTGGACCAGTAGCTTTTTCCGCTTTTCATTATCTTTGACAGTTGAGTCAATGATTTCTATGGAATCTTCTGCTCCTGAGATTCTCTCTTCCATCTCTTGTATTCTGTTGGTGAAGCTTGTATCTACAGCTCCTTGTCTCTTCTTTTGGTTTTCTATATCCAGGGTTGTTTCCATGTGTTCTTTCTTGATTGCTTCTATTTCCATTTTTAATTCCTTCATCTGTTTGATTGTGTTTTCCTGGAATTCTTTCAGGGATTTTTGCGATTCCTCTCTGTAGGCTTCTACTTGTTTATTAATGTTTTCCTGTGTTTCCCTAAGGGAGTTCTTCACGTCTTTCTTGAAGTCCTCCAGCATCATGATCAAATATGATTTTGAAACTAGATCTTGCTTTTCTGGTGTGTTTGGATATTCCATGTTTGTTTTGGTGGGAGAATTGGGCTCCGATGATGCCAAGTAGTCTTGGTTTCTGTTGCTTGGGTTCTTGCACTTGCCTCTCGCCATCAGATTATCTCTAGTGTTACTTTTTTCTGCTATTTCTGACAGTGGCTAGACTGTCCTATAAGCCTGTGTGTCAGGAGTACTGTAGACCTGTTTTCCTCTCTTTCAGTCAGTTATGGGGACAGAGTGTTCTGCTTTCGGGCGTGTAGTTTTTCCTCTCTACAGGTCTTCAGCTGTTCCTGTGGGCCTGTGTCTTGAGTTCACCAGGCAGCTTTCTTGCAGCAGAAAAGTTGGTCTTACCTGTGGTCCTGAGGCTCAAGTTCGCTCGTGGGGTGCTGCCCACGGGCTCTCTGCGGCAGCAGCAACCAGGAATACCTGTGCTGCCCCTTCCGGGAGCTTCAGTGCACCAGGGTTCCAGATGGTCTTTGGTGTTTTCCTCTGGCGTCCGAGATGTATGTACAGAGAGCAGTCTCTTCTGGTTTCCCAGGCTTGTCTGCCTCTCTGAATGTTTAGCTCTCCCTCCCACGGGATTTGGGTGCAGAGAACTGTTTATCCGGTCTGTTTCCTTTAGGTTCCGGTGGTGTCTCAGGCAGGGGTCCTGCCGCTCCTGGGCCCTGCCCCACGGGAGCCCAGAGGCCTTATACAGTTTCCTCTTGGGCCAGGGATGTGGGCAGGGGTGAGCAGTGTTGGTGGTCTCTTCCGCTCTGCAGCCTCAGGAGTGCCCACCTGACCAGGCGGTTGGGTCTCTCTCTCACAGGGTCTGGGAGCAGAGAGCTGCTGCGGGCCGGGATCCACGGGTGTGGGACTTCCGGTAAACACAGAACGTGCCCGGTCCTAGAGGAATTCTGCTTCCGTGTGTCCCAAGCTCACCAGGCAGCTTTCTTGCAGCAGAAAAGTTGGTCTTACCTGTGGTCCCAAGGCTCAAGTTCGCTCGTGGGGTGCTGCCCACGGCTCTCTGCAGCGGCAGCAACCAGGAAGACCTGTGCCGCCCCTTCCGGGAGCTTCAGTGCACCAGGGTTCCAGATGGTCTTTGGCTTTTTCCTCTGGCGTCCGAGATGTGTGTGCAGAGAGCAGTCTCTTCTGGTTTCCCAGGCTTGTCTGCCTCTCTGAAGGTTTAGCTCTCCCTCCCACGGGATTTGGGTGCAGAGAACTGTTTATCCGGTCTGTTTCCTTCAGGTTCTGGCGTGTCTCAGGCAGGGGTCCTGCCGCTCCTGGGCCCTCTCCCACGGGAGCCCAGAGGCCTTATACAGTTTCCTCTTGGGCCAGGGATGTGGGCAGGGGTGAGCAGTGTTGGTGGTCCTGACTCTGTTTTAATCTTTGCCTCCCTATTCCCTGCCAAGGGTATTCTAATGATCCAGCGTTTAAATGATGTAAGGAATGAGCAGTCTGTGCCCTTTGACTATTTTCAGGTGTGGGGGGGAAACAGTGGCTATTAACTTGGTGGCCCCATCTGCCACTTCATTGCCTCATGTCAAAGGTACTGGCAGACCAGAATGGGCCCAAATATGGGCCAAGAAAAACTTCTTGGCCTATTTTTGAACAAGTTTTTGACAACATAAAAACCAGGTGGCTGGGGGTTGGGGATTTAGCTCAGTGGTAGAGCGCTTGCCTAAGAAGCGCAAGGCCCTGGGTTCGGTCCCCAGCTACGAAAAAAGAACCAAAAAAAAAAAAAAACCAGGTGGCTGTTTATGAGACATATCAAATCTGTCCCACAGTTTCTAGCACAGGTATAGAATGGGCTAAATAAGTACTATGAGTATAAACATTCAAGGACACACCAGGAAATGAGGAAAGGACTGCAATAATGGCTTCTAATTCAACCAATTGGGCAGAGGAATTTTGAGTCTGAAATTTAACTATTTTATCTTTAAAAGTATAGGTTGCAAGTCTGTTAGAGGATCCATCCAGTAAAGCTGGATTTAAAGGTTGTTTACTAATAATTTGGGGAAATATAGTAACATGTAACTTCCAGAATTGAGTTAGCCTATCAGGTTGATAATGATTATCTAAATCCCCTGTAAATGAGGCACAGGCAATTGGCCAAGTATCTGTGTTTTGTAAAAGCCAATTAACCTGAGGTCAGTTGTAAGGCTGAATAATTTTTGCTGGCTCAATTCCAAAATATTTTTTAGCATTTTCTCTTCCTAAAATAATTAAACCTGCTATAGCTTCATAATAAGTTAATAAAATCTTTTTCAGGGAGGAAGGTAAATGAATCCACATAATAGGCTTACTCTGCCTAAAAAGGCCAGTGGGTGTCATGGTAGTATTAAATATGATAAGCACTAAAGGTTGCTTATAATTAATATGACTAACAAATTGTTTGGCAATGGCATCCTCAACCTTTTATATCACCAAAAGTGCTGATTGAGAAATTGTTTTGGGTGATTTAGGGTTAGGATCGCCTTTTAATACATCAAACAAGGATGTTAATTCTCTGGTGGCAAGTTTTAAATAAGGTCAAAGCCAATTAATATCACCCAACAATTTTTGGAAATCATTAAGAGTGTAGAATTGATCCTTGAGAATGGTAGATTTTTGAGCAATTATCTTTGGACTATTCATTTGGAATAAAAAATAAGTATAGGGTTCTTGTAACTAAAAGTTTTCTGGAGCTATCTGAAGTCCTGAAGCTGTTAGTGCTTGTTTTGGCTGTGAACGGCATTGTAACATTTGTCCACCTCATTATCATGCTATTAAAATACCACCCATGTAATGGACAATATACATGGTTTTCCAAGTATTTCTGATTGTTTGTTTTGGGCCATAGCGACATATTTTTGGCATAGGGCAGGACTATTTATCATTCCTTGAGGTAAGCCTCACCACTGATAGCACCTCATAGGTTCTTTTAAATTTATAGATGGTAGATTAAAGCCAAACCTTTTCTGATCATCAGGATATAAAGAATTGTAATAAAGCAATGTTTTAAATCAATTATTACCTTAAAATAACCCAGAGTTATAGCCTTGGGAGAAGGCATTCCAGGTTGGAGGGCACCCATGAGTACTATGGTTGCATTACAGTTCTTAAATCTTGTAACAGCATCCATTTCTCCGATTTTTTCTTAATAACAAAGTTAGGAGTATTCCACAGAGAGTTACTCTCTTGAAAATGTCCTGCTTCCAATTGTTCCTGTACTAACAATTGTGCTACTGCTAATTTTTCAGAGATTGATAGACCCATAGGAGCTCATCAGACGTCCAGACAATTGGATCAGCATATCCTTGGGGTGCAGGCATGTCAATGGTCAAAATAAAATATGTCCCAATCCTTTTTTATCCTTCTGAACTCTGGCTGAGATAGGTTGTAGCACACCATTTTCTTGCTTTCCCACCTTTACCGGGGCCATATCCCTGGCCAACTTCTGTGTGGCAATCACCTCACTAGGGGTACATACTATAACTTTCATTTGGGAAAGCAATTTCCTCCCATATAAATTCACAGGCAAATGAGAAATTACAAAAGGCTTAATAAGGCATGAATTATTTTCCTTGTCGCTCCCAGTAAGGTATTTTGAACTTTGTCTTGGGTTGCTACTCTGAACAACCCCCCTCAAATTAGTTAATGTGCCTACAGTAGGCCAACTGGAGAGCCAACCTTCATGTTTAATAATTGTCACATCAGCTCCTGTATCAATTAATCCTGTAAATAACTTTCGATCTAGCCAAAGATTGAGGGAAGTTTTCTGAGCAGTAATCTCCTGTACCCAACAAGTGTTTGATGATATAAAACCCCTATCTCCTCTTTTGGAATGTTAAATTTTATTATCAGTTTTAATTAAGGGAAGCAATATTGATTGTGCTCTCCTCTTATGCTGGGGAATGGTTGTAACATTGCCTATAGCTTTGGCCATAACTTTTCTTTGTCCTGTACTCCAGGATAAATCTGCAGCCCTTTCATGGTCATGCAACTTCTTCCTATAATTAACCCAAATATTTAGACGGCAGAGGACCATAGATTCCAGTATTAAGAATCTGAGCCCCCATATCCGGGGTCAATATTGTGTGGGAGGTGAAACAGAAGTTCAGTCAAGAAATTGCTGGGGTTGATCTACTAAGTTTTGCAATGGATTATTGGAGCTTGCTGGAACAAAACTGACTTGATTTGGGGGACCTGGGTCTGGACCCTTTCCCTCACAACTTAGCCTATACAAAACATGATGAAGAAACAAGGCTTCATCTCAGGGAGAAGATTCGACAAAAATTTACAAGACAAACCTCATAGTGTAAGTAAAGAGTTAAAAATAAATAAATATCCTCATGATAAAACAGGCTTGAGAAATTTATCCTAAGCATCACTGTTAATAACCCTACTTACGTTAACATTTGCCCATCATCTTGAAGTTAAATGATCAGGTATGGATTCCACAGTGGCCTCTGTCCAAGGAAAAATTGGAGACAGCTCATCAAATATCAGAGGAACAATTACAAGCTGGTCGTATGGTTCCTTACACTTCCCCTTGAAATACACCCATTTTTGTGATTAAAAGAGTCTAGAAAGTGGAGATTATTACAAGATTTAAGAGAAATTAACAAACCTATGATACCAAGAGACCTACTCAGCCTGGTCTCCCTTCTCCTGTATCTATAACAAAAAAATTGACATATGAGTTATTGACATAAAAGATTGTTTCTTTACTATTCCACTAGAACCTAAAGATTGTGAGAGACTTGCTTTTAACATTCCTTCCATAAATTTTCAGGAGCCTTCTCCTCACTATCATTGGGTTGTGTTCCCTCAGGGGATGGCCAATAGTCCTATTATGTCAGGTGTACATAGCCTCTGCCCTAAAGCTTTTCAGGCAGAAGTACCCATAGTTATATATACTGATGGTTATATATCAGTACTGTATATGATAAAGGTTTTCACAATAGAGTAACTAAAGAACAAACAGCCCAAATAGTCAGTCAATGTGCCCAGTCTGCCCCATTTTTTTTGCTTTCCCAATTTTAGATTTAACCCAAGAAGGTTACAGCCTACTAATATTTGACAAGTACATGTTACCCATATTATTGAGATACCTTATAATACTCAAGGAGAATATATTACAAAACAGGTATTATGGCTCCAGACACCTCCGGGACCTGAAGGGACCGGATCAACAGACCTCTGCACCCAAACCCCATGGGAGGGAGAGCTAAACGTTCAGAGAGGCAGACACGCCAGGGAAGCCAGAAGAGACTACATTCTGCCCACATTTCTGACTCCAGAGGAAAACACCTAACACCATCTGGGACCCCGGTGCACGGGGGCTCCAAAAAAGGTGGCGCAGGCCCTCCTGGTGGCCGCCCTCATGGAGAGCTCAAAATCAACACCCCACAAGCAAACTTGAGCCGTGGGACCACAGCTTTTCTACTACAAGCGACCTGCCTGGTGAACTCAGGACACAGGCCCACAGGAACAGCTGAAGACCAGTAGGCAGGAAAAACTACACGCCCCAAAGCAGAACACTCTGTTCCCATAACTGGCTGAAAGAAAACAGGAAAAGAGGTCTACAGCACTCCTGACACACAGGCCTATGGGACAGTCTAGCCACTGTCAGAAATAGCAGAACAAAGTAACACCAGAGACAATCTGATGGCGAGAGGCAAGTGCAGGAACCCAAGCAACAGAAACCAAGACTACATGGCATCATCGGAGCCCAATTCTCCCACCAAAGCAAACACTGAATATCCAAACACACCAGAAAATCAAGATCTAGATTTAAAATCATATTTGATCATAATGCTGGAGGACTTCAAGAAAGACATGAAGAACTCCATTAGAGAAATGAAGGAAAACATAAACAAGTAGAAGCCTGTAGAGAGGAATCACAAAAATCCCTGAAATAATTCCAGGAAAACACAATCAAACAGTTGAAGGAATTAAAAAATGGAAATAGAAGCAATGAAGAAAGAACACAGGGAAACAACCCTGGATATAGAAAACCAAAGGAAGAGACAAGAAGCCATAGATACAAGCATCACCAACAGAATACAAGAGATAGAAGAGAGAATCTCAGAAGGAGAAGATTCCATTGAAATCATCGACAAAACTGTCAAAGATAATGTAAAACGGAAAAAGCTACTGGTCCAAAACATACAGGAAATCCAGGACTCAATGAGAAGATCAAACCTAAGAATAATAATAGGTATAGAAGAGAGTGAAGACTCCCAGGTCAAAGGACCAGTAAATATCTTCAACAAAATCATAGAAGAAAACTTCCCTAACCTAAAGAAAGAGATACCCATAAGCATACAAGAAGCCTACAGATCTCCAAATAGATTGGAAACTCCAAATAGAAAAGAAACTCCTTCCGTCACATAATAGTCAAAACACCAAATGCACAAAAGAAAGAAAGAATATTAAAAGCAGTAAGGGAAAAAGGTCAAGTAACATACAAAGGCAGACCTACCAGAATCACACCAGACTTTTCGCCAGAGACTACGAAAGCCAGAAGATCCTGGACAGATGTCATACAGACCCTAAGAGAACACAAATGCCAGCCCAGGTTACTGTATCCAGCAAAACTCTCAATTAACATAGATGGAGAAACCAAGATATTCCATGACAAAATTTACACAATATCTTTCTACAAATTCAGCCCTACAAAGGATAATAAATGGTAAAGCCCAACATAATGAGGCAAGCTACACCCTAGAAAAAGCAAGAAACTAATCGTTTTGCAACAAAACAAAGAGAAGACAAGTACACAAACATAATCTAACTTCCAAATATGAAGATAATAGAAAGCAACAATCACTATTCCTTAAAATCTCTCAACATCAATGGACTCAATTCCCCAATAAAAAGACACAGATTAACAAACTGTAAATGTAATGAGGATCCAGTATTTTGCTACAGGAAACACCTCAGAGACAAAGACAGACACTACCTCAGAGTAAAAGGATGGAAAACAATTTCCAAGCAAATGGTCTGAAGCAGCAAACTGAAGTAGCCATTCTAATAGCGAATAAAATCGATTCTCAACCAAAAGTCATCAACAAAGATAAGGAAGGACACTTCATATTCATCAAAGGAAAAAATCCACCAAGATGAACTCTCAATCCTAAATATCTATGCTCCAAATAAAAGGGCACCTACGAACATAAAAGAAACCTTACTAAAGCTCAAAGCACACATTGCACCTCACACAATAATAATAGGAGATTTCAACACCCCACTCTCATCAATGGACAGATAATGGAAACAGAAATTGAACAGAGATGTAGACAGACTAACAGAAGTTATGAATCAAATGTACTTAACAGATATTTATAGAACGTTCTATCCTAAAACAAAAGGATATACCTTCTCCCACTTCATGGGACTTTCTCCAAAACTGACCATATAATTGGGCAAAAAACAGGCCTCAACAGATGCAGAAAGATAGAAATTATCCCATGCATCCTCTCTTACCACCTCGGTCTAAAGTTTGTCTTCAAAACAATAAGGGAAGAACGCCCACATATACATGGACGTTGAACAATGCTCTACTCAATGACAATCTTGCTGTGATGTGAAACAATGGAGATCATTTGAACTCTTAGTATAAACTAATAAATTCATATAATGAATGCATGAAGATATTCTGGAAAATTGAACTTTTGTAACTTTTTAAATGTTAGGAAGTATTCTTTAGAATTTTTAATATAATTACATCATTTTCCCTTTTCATTCAATACTTCAATCCTTCCCATGTTTACTCCTCAAAACTCTCATATTCATAATGTTCATTTATGAATGTTGTAAATATATGAATAGAATCTTCATTGTCCATACAGCAAAACTTATACATACAATATTTTACAGTTTAACTTTTGGTGTTAGATTACCTACTAGAAATCTCTTGCCTCAAATAGATTATTTCTCCCAATTCCTGCATGCCTTGGCTGTCTGTAGTTCTATGCATATGGTTGAGTCCTCATGAAATACAACACACCCAGGCTAGTATGCCTATCAATATCACGCTTTTTCTATCTTCGTTTAGGAAGCCAAATGTATGAGACCTCATGGATGCCATCTCTCTACCATGTTTTGGAGAGTATTTTCAGAGCACACTTTCTGTACCTCTGGCTCTTGCAACATTTACAAGCTTTCTTCCACTTTCATCCCTAAGCCTAAGATGCCGTGTGTTGTAGAGGAATCAGATAGGGATATGCATCACAAGGTCTTTTATTCTCTGAAGTTTGTTCAGTTTGATTCTTAGTAACAGCACCCACCTGCCTCAGCCCATACTTCTCTCAGGTGTGAGAGATGTAGTTTCTATGTGTATAAGGATAAATATTTACAAGGTAGTGAGGAACCATGTTGCTTTAGTAAAGAAGCTGAAACAGATTCTCTTCTAAGCTCTATGATTTCCCATGTTCTGGAGAGTTGTCTAGGCTTCCAACAAAGCTTTCATTTACTCCACAAAGCACAAAACATTCGTAAATTAATTTGTTCAACCAATTCTAATATAAAATCAAAACAAGACAAGTATCCAACAAAATTTGATACATACCTGTATGCTAGGATTTTATTTTACAAATACGACCTAGGAAAAAGGGATGTTACTTGAAGCAAAAAGAGATAGCAAGAGAAAATTGTATTAAGCAATAAAATCTAGTCATACAGAAAACAGTTTCCATTCTAAAGCAGTGGCACACGTCATTAATCCTGGACTAAGAAGGCAAGGAGGAAGATTATGTGCCCAAGACCAGTCTTTTCTAAAGACTGTGTTCCAGTACTGACATTTCCAGGAATGTGTAATGATGGCAGGTCATATAGACCTGGTGTCACAACCCATGTCCTTCTGATAATATAACAAACCTTCATCCATTGACAGAACATTCAACCCCACAAATGCATTTTCAAGCCATCTATAAAACAATTGCTGTAAATATTTGTAAAACCTGACTGTAGGAGGGAAAAATCTAGTTGTAGCCTAATAATTGTCCCTCAGTATATGTTCTCTACAGTACAAGCTTTGTCTGATTTCCTGCCCAGCACTTGCTCAGTTCCTAACACCACTAGAGTGAAGGGTCACTACCCACTTCTAACCTTTCACTCTGAGATGCTCACTGCTCTGGTAAAGCATTTTTCTGGCTTAATGATGTGAACAAGTATTTCCAAGAAGTGATTCATTCCCATCAGCAGTCACCCTGTGACATGGTTTTGTAATCCTTTAGGGGCATGAGACTTGAGGTATTTTAAATGTAAGATTTAGTTTAATCAACTTAGACGAGTTTTCCGCAGAGTGAAACATGTGGGTCTACTTGAATTCTTCCACATATAGACATCCAGTTAAACCAGCACCAGTTCGAGAAGACACACAGCTTTGTTTCTGGAATTATTTTGGATTCTTTGTTAAAATCAATAGCCTGCAACTATGGAGTACTATTTTGGGATCATAATATAAATCCACTGATCAGCCTGTCTGCTCCTATACCAATGCTATACATTTTTATCATTCAATCTCTGTAGACAGTTGAAATCAGATTGTGAGGTCTCAATGAATGTTTCTGTTTCCACCAGGATTACAGGTTTATTTGAAATGTCACTTTGTTTTTGAACAAAATTTTCTAAGTAATAACTACTAAGAATATTAAATATTTCTCTTCGATTTTCCAATTTAATTGAATGCAGAATTTTAATGAATGCCTTTACTAACCTTGGTTATTTGGTGTTTCTTGTGATGCCCCCCTTCAGTTCTGATTTTATTAATTTAGATTTTCTCATGGACTTTTATTTAGCTTTGCTAATGTTGTGTCTGTCTTAAGTCTTTTTTTTTAAAGAAGAAACACTTCATTGTCTTTGATTCTTTGGGTTCCTTCCTTTGTTTCTATTTTATTTTTCATCCCTCTCAATGTTGATTATTTCTTATAATTTACTCCTCTTATGTTTCCTGAGATCTTTTTGTTCTAAAGATTTTAATTGTGGTGTTAACTTGTTGTAGGCACTTAGTGTAATGAAGATTCCTCTGGTCCCAGCTTTCATTTTGCCCCATACATTTGGGTATGTTTTACATTATTTTCAAAGAATTATAGGAAGTATTTAATATCTGTTTATTTTTGTCTTGCTTCAGTCCACATAACAATTTTTCAGCTTACATACCTTCAAAGGGTTTCTGTTTATTCTTTTATTTTTTATACTTAGTAATTATACATGCCAGAATCATAATATAAATGGGTTTTCTAATTTCCTGAATCTGTACAGGTTGGTCTTATAACAGAGTATGCTATACTTTGGAAAAATAATCCATGCATAACTGGAAGAAATTTTAATTAATTTGTGATCATTTGTAATGTGATTGTTCGTATTTACATGTTTGTTTGGACATTTTATTTGAAAATATTTTTTTACCAGCATTTTTTTTATTAACTTGAGTATTTCTTATATACATTTCGAGTGGTATTCCCTTTCCCGGTTTCCGGGCAAACATCCTCCTCCCCCCTCCCCTTCTTTATGGGTGTTCCCCTCCCCATCCTCCCCCCTTACCACCCTCCCCCCAACAATCTAGTTCACTGGGGGTTCAGTCATAGCAGGACCCAGGGCTTCCCCTTCCACTGGTGCTCTTATTAGGATATTCATTGCTACCTATGAGGTCAGAGTCCAGGGTCAGTCCATGTATAGTCTTTAGGTAGTGGCTTAGTCCCTGGAAGCTCTGGTTGCTTGGCATTGTTGTACATATGGGGTCTCGAGCCCCTTCAAGCTCTTCCAGTTCTTTCTCTGATTCCTTCAACGGGGGTCCTATTCTCAATTCAGTGGTTTGCTGCTGGCATACGCCTCTGTGTTTGCTCTATTCTGGCTGTGTCTCTCGGGAGAGATCTACATCCGGCTCCTGTTGGCCTGCACTTCTTTGCTTCATCCATCTTGTCTAATTTTTCCAGCATTTTTTAATATTTGCTTATTATTAGTTTATTTTTCTTGGATATTTGATACATTTACATTTCAAATGTTATCCCCCTTCCCCCATCTCCCATACCTCCTTCACCCTCCCCTGCCTCCACGAGGATGCTCCCACCCACACCCATCCACTCCCACCCCAATGCCCTGGCATTTCCACAAATTGGGAAAACCAGCCTTCACAGGGCCGAGGTCTTTTCCCTCCATTGATTCAGGACACTGCCATCCTCCAGTACATATGTGGCAGCAGTCATTGGACCCTCCACATGCTCTCATTTACTGGTGGTTTAGTCCCTGGGAGCTCAGGTGTAGTCTGGTTGGTTGATAACCTTGTTCTTCCTATGGTGATATAAACCCCTTCTGTTACTTCAGATTTTTTTTCTAACTCTTCCATTTGATCAGTCTAATGGTTAGCTTCAAGAATCCTTTGACTCTGACAGTGGCTTGACCCTCCTGTAAGCCTGTGTGTCAGCTGTTTTCTTTTAGCTAGATCTGGGAACAGAGAGCTCTGCTCTCAGGTTTGTAGGCACTCCTGGTTTTCAACATTCAGTGCAGGCAGAAACCCGAAGGGTCCTGCCTCTGACTGATCCTTGGTCTCTCTGCCTAAAGGTCACAGATGGCTCTAGGTGATTTCCAATTTGGCAAAAAGTAGTTGTCTCTTCTGAGTTCTCTGGATTGTCTACATTTCTAAGAGTCCAGCTCTCTCCCACATGCGATTTCTGTGCAGGGAGCTTTGGGACTGGGTCAGTTTAAATCTGAGCGCATCAGAAATGAGCAGGTTCCTGCCGCTGACTGCTCCTATATTCCTGTATGCAGAGGCACTATGCAGTTTCTTCTTGGTCCAGGAATGTGAGCAGAAGTTAGAACAAGTGATGGTCTGTCCTGAGGTCTCAGGATTGTCTGCCCTTCTGGGAGATCAGCTTTCTCTCCCCTCCCCCAACACCCCCAGGATTTGGGTACAGAGACTTGAAATTACACTTGCACTCCTCTTCTTCCTTTTTTTTTTTACTGGTTATTTTATTTATTTACATTTCAAATGTTATTCCTCTTCTAAATTTCTCCTCAGCAAACCCCTAACTCATCCCTATCACCCTGCTTCTATGATTGAGCTGCCCCATCCATCGACCCACTCCTGACCCACTGCCCTAGCATTCCACTATGCTAGGGTATCAAGCCTTCACTGGAACAAGGGCCTCCTCTCCCACTGATGCCTCCACTCCAACATATGCAGCTGGAGCAATTGGTTCCTCCATGGGGTCACTCTGATAGTTTGTTTAGTCTGTGGGAACTCTGGAATTTCAGGTTGGTTGGTATTGTTGTTCTTCCTATAGCGTTGCAAACCCCTTCAACTCCTTCATTCTTTCCATTAACTCCTCCATTGAGGTCTGCATAGTCAGTTTGATGGGTTGTTCCAAGAATCTGCATCTGTATCAGTCAAGCTCTGGCAGAGCAGTTCAGAGGAAAGCTATTATCAGGATGATGTCAACAAGTACTTCCAATCAGCAATAGTGTCTGGTTTTGATGGATGATTTAAGATGAATCTCCAGGTGGCACAGTATCTGAATGGCCCTTCAGTCTCAGTTCCAATCTTTGTTCTTGTAGTTTCTTTAGACAGGAACAATTCTGGCTTAAAATTTTTGAGAAGGGTGGGTGGTCCCATTCCTCCCTCTTTAAAGACAACTTTATTCTTTATGCTTATGAAAGATTTCACATTCCTCTAGATACAAGTCTCATCACTCAAGGACAGCTTCTCACAGAATCAAAAGTCTTACTATGAGAAACACTGACATTTCAATGCACAGCAATATCCACTGGCAAACAGTAAACTTGTTTCCATCACTAAAACACAAAATAGGGAAGATCATCACCCAAACCAATGGGTGGTCTACATAGGCTCTGCCTACTTTCAGACTAACTCCACTGAAAGAAGTTAATGAGTGTACAATCTTCTGTAAACTCTCTGATTATCAATGTTGATTTGAGACTGCAAACAATATTACATGGGTAGAAAGATTTTTATAAGAAAAATTACATATCAAAACACTGTCTTGCTTCACAGTCATTAGTTGCTTCTAAGATGCTGAAGAAAAAAAATTCTAACAAACAATTCCTCACAGCCACTATTGCATTTAAAAATGAGATAAATAAAATTACAATGCAATTAAAAATATAGGAAAATAAAGGTAATGTAGAATAGATGGGTTAGCACACGTTATTAAATTGAATAAAATTGAACATAGAGAGAATGATCATGATTTCAAATTCAAAGATTAAGATTACATTATTTTCTCATTATTATTGAATGTTTGGAAGGTAGATTCACACAACTAAACCCCAAACCAAAGAGTACAAATGAGGGAACCCATGGCTCCAGCTGGCTTTGTAGCAGAAGACTCCCTTTTATAGCATCACTAGAAGGTGTGTTTCTTGGTCCTATGTAGCCTCGATTATTCAGTGTAGGGGAATGCTAAGTAGCTGAGGTAGGAGTGGTTGGGGGGGTGGGGAGAGCACCCTCATAGAAAAGGGGTGAGTAGGGAAGCATAAGAGGGTTATAAAGGAGACACTGTGAAGGGGATTAAAATTTGAAATATAAATAAATAAAATCATCATTAAAAAGAAAGAAAAAAAGCATGCACACAGAGTGGCATTTTCTTTGCTTCTTGCTGAACCTTAAAAACTCAATCTTTATCATGTAAATTAAATGTGCATCTGTGAAGAACTGAATGATTTCAGATAGTGCTGGATTAAATCTATATTTATGACTTGGTCTGATTATTGATTCTAAAGACAATGGAAACAGAGACATTAATTAGATATTCTGTTCATATTACTGGTGTGACATAGCCCACACTGTACATGGCCTGTGTATCTCAGTGACTATACACATGACACTGCCTCTCTGACTTGGACTTTGTAATACAATGTCCTGTGTGTCCCCAGTAGCTCTGATTGTACCATTACTGGATTTCTCACTGTGGACGTTCTGATACAACCCACTTACCTCATTTCAAATGTGGTTCACGTGAACACCTTGTTGAAATTTTACAAAGATCATATTTGAACAAAAGGTCATTCCTCATGTGTCTACAAACATGAGTGATATCATGGAGCCAGAGAATGAATTATCCTCCTAAGCATATACTGTTCAATGTTTATTACATGGGCTGTGAACACCAGTTGCAGAGCCCCAGGGAAGAAAGTGTTTTAGATTCCTCAAGGGCTTAGGAGCACTCTGAAAAACAAAATGAATCATGAGTATGTAACAAAGCTCTCCTTTGCCCAGAGAAATAAAAGATGGTAGAAATTTGATATGCTGATATGCATGGCACTTCACATCCATACTGCACGGGTTTAAGGCAGGAAAAATGTTCATTTTGATAGTAGTCTTCTTCTTCCACAACATTCCACTTCTCATGGCAAATTTCATTGATCCCAAGTGCTTTTGGAGAATAAATTTGAATGAAGTCAGGGATGAAGACTTGAGCATAACTTGTTCCTTCATCCTTGAAGCAGTTCAGATGCCTGTGGAAAAAGATTATTTCAACCAGACTCTGAATATCCTGTAAGTGCCTTTGTATTTTACATGTAAATGACAACTTGAATATTTGATGAGTGCTCTGAGGATGAAGATTAGGCAAATTCTTGAGTCTTCTGTCCTGTTTCTAATCTGAACACCAAGAAACAAGCTTAATTCTTTGACAGACTCTATCCTATTTTCTCCTTTTAATTAATTCAGTGAAGGTTTTGTTTTTCTTCCAGGTAGCCTCTGACTTAAACCCTGGAAGCTGAGGAATAAAAGTCTATGTACACTGATACTTCTCATAAAGCCCTCCTAATAACAGTTTATGTTGCTAGACAGTGATGACTTATTGAAATAGATCCTGTAATAATTCAGTGTGTTTAATCCCAACTATGTTCAAATAAATGAACTCTGCCGACAGTCCTTCCATCAGTGTGTTTCTCCTAGAGAATATGCTGGTTTCGGTAATATTCCTGGGGCATATAATTATCAAGGACTTTACATACATGCAAACTTACTCTATCAAATTCATTTCATGTGATCCTTCTTCCTTCTAATACTTCATCATGTTTGGGAAGAGATTTTTACACTCAGAAATTCATACTTCATATGAATGCCTGGATATATATTTAATGTCATTAGTGGGCAATGCATCCAAGTGTTTTAAAATATAAATCCAAAAGTACTTTAGCTTAGTGTTTCACATTGATCATGTACAATCATTGGTTTTTTATATTTCATAAAGTTCAGTTTGACCCTCCCTCTTTAGAATAAAACCTTTTTACCATATGGAATTAAATTATATGTTTGCATTATTTGAATAGTGAGGCCATCAATAACAGTGGTGACTTTTTATGTCCCTTGTCACAGCCATGGATAACAGTTGTGGTGTAGGATAGTGGGAACATGTGAGAACAGTGATACAGGAGTTCCCTATTATGGTTTTCTGTCATTATTTAAGAAGCATATCTTCTCTTTTCATGTCTAAGTTGGTTAATCTCTGACCCTTTACATTATATTTATATGTTGTGGGACGTTTTCAGGAATTTCAGCAAATATAAGATCACATTTGTGGTATCAATATCCATTTTGTGGATTGCATATAGTTGTTTTAAAACAAAGCCTTGGAATGCTAGACAACACAAGAATCTTAAGTAACATATACTTCTTTAACTTTAGTTGTACGAGGGGTTTGAGCATTGCACAAGATCTATTCTCAAATTTCTCTTATGTATTACTAAAGTTTTTAATTGAGATTTTTCTCTCTGTGGTAATAAAGAATATCCTAAAATGGCCTATTTTATAGAGTGTAGAAGGAAAACAATACAGGAATACAATTTTTGGTGAAATGCTTATTGTATTTACCTTAAATGTAATTATTAAATTTATAGGTGTCTATTCGGTGTTTATTGATCAAATTATATGAAATGGCAATGATGTTACAGGAGATGTTTTATTTTCGTTTTTATTTTTGGATTTTTTTTTAATTAGTATGTCAAATTTTATAGTGTTTCCTGGATCCCTGTCCATAAAACCTTTCCCAACCCCACTACCCAGCTTCTATAATGGAGTTCCCACACTCAAGCAACTACATTGGGGCATTGAACCATGGCAGAACCAAGGTCTTCTCATCCCATTGATACCCAACAATGTCTTCCTCTGTTATATAAGCAGCTGGAGCTATGGGTCTGTCCATGTGTACTCTTTGGATGGTGGATTAGTCCCTGGGAGCTCTGGTTGTTTGGTATTGTGGTTTTTATGGAGTTATAAACCAGTTCAGATCCCTCAATCCTTTCTCTAACTCCTCCATTGGGGACACTGTACTCAGTTCAATGGTGGGGTGTGAGCATCTGCCTCTGTATTTGCCATGCTCTGGCAGAGCCTCACAAGAAAAAGCTATAGAAGGCTCATGTCAGCTTATGCTTCTTGGCATCAGCATTGTCTGGGTTTGTTGACTGTGTGAGGGCTGTTTCCCCAGGTGTGGCAGTTTCAGGATGTCCTTTCCTTCAGTCTCTGCTGCAAACTTGTCTCCATGTATCCTCCTATGAATACTTTTGTTCTCCATTCTAAAATAAAGGCAGAAACAGCCACACTTTGTTTGTCTTTCTTCATGAGCTTCATATGATCTGTGGATTGTATCTTTAGTATCCAGAGCTTTTGAGCTACTATAAACTTATCAGTGACATGTTTGTTTCTGTGTTTGGTTTACCTCACACAGGCTGATATTTTCTAGATCCATACATTTGCCTATGAATTTAATGATGTTTACATGAACATAAAGACAATATAGTATTATTTCCATTGTCATGTGGCCTACTTTTATTACAAAACATGAATATATTCTATACAACGTACAGCGAAATCTCTTCTATTTTTTAAACATATAATACTGGAACATGCAAATATCACAATAATTTCCTTATCTTCCTAGCTCCCAATAGGATGTTCGTGTTATTTTAATGTAATTGGAAAGATTATCAAAGATGTTCCCTAGAATTAATTTATAATGATGAGAAGTTTCCAGAGTGAATATATTACATTCCTTTGTAAATAGAAAGTAGGTGAATGATAAGTGGAGGATGGGACAAATCCTTAATCTCTGCACTAAGTACTTAGCACAAGTGCATACCTGCATATCCTTTGCAGGGACAGTGTACAGCAAAGTATCTTATAAAACACTTGGATGTATTGTCCTCTGTAAACCTACATATTTCTTGCTAAAATACATACAACCATATGCATAGGCATCTATCCTTTACCAAATGCATGTTTGGTATTTGAATTTAATTAAAAGTAAAACTTTAGAAAAGATTTTCTTTCAGCAAAATATTGAAAGAAAAAATTAACAGGCTCTGGATAAATGTGAGGTGACATGTTAAGAATATTGGCTCCTAAATGTAAGTGATTGTAAGTACAGGAACCAAATGCTGCAGAAAGACTATTCTGTACTGATAAATCATGTTTTCACTTCCTTTACCAATTCAGTTAATTTCACAAGAAAATATCATGAACTCAATGGCTCTCATAACACATGTTTTTTTTTTTTTTTTTGGTTCTTTTTTTCGGAGCTGGGGACCGAACCCAGGGCCTTGCGCTTCCTAGGCAAGCGCTCTACCACTGAGCCAAATCCCCAACCCCCACATGTGTTTTTATATTACTCAATAATTTTTAAATGAAGCCATGATCAGAATTACTATTTTGTTCTTATCTATGGTATTCGTTTTACCTTCTGATCAAGCACTCAAAAATAGAGATGAAAATATGTCTTTGGAAGAGGTCAATACCATTTTTATGTATGGGAGACACAGTGTAAGAAATTATAAAGTGTTTGCTGTTTTCTAGGTTCTCATGTCCACCCAATCTCACCACAAAGCAATTAGGTTCCATCTTTAGTGTTTAGATGCACAAATTTCCAGTACAGCATGGTGCTTTTACTGAGATCGAATGATCATGCATAGATATCTGGCAATAATAAACACTCTACTCTTTTACAGAAAAACAATGAAAAACCACAAATACGCTATGGCATTGGCCTTTTCAATTGATGAAATCAACAGGAATCCCGATCTTTTACCAAATATGTCTTTGATCATAAAATACCCTTTGGGCCATTGTGATGGACAAACTGAATTACTTACACCCTATTTATACAGTAAAATATATTTTAGGCCTATCCCTAATTATTTCTGTAATGAAGAGAATATGTGTACATTTCTGCTTACGGGACCGCATTGGAGGACATCTTATCATTTCTGGATACACTTGAACATCTTCTTATCTCCTAGTGTGAGTTATTATAAACCACAGATTTTATTTTTGCAGCTTTAAGAAGAGGTCAAATTAACTGTATTTTTAATAATTTCTCATTTTGATTTCATAAAAAATTTTACATTACATCCAAGGAAGAAGGGGAAGAGGAGCAATCAAACAAAAAGCAAAACTGAGAAACACATGTTGGGGAGGAAGCGGTTCAGGTGGAAGAGATCTACAGTTGGGTATGTGTACTGCCCAGTGCAAATGCAATTGCTTTGTTACTGAGCACTACTTATGGGAAGAGAACATCCCAACTCATGTTCTATAAAATGCTGTTAGAGAAAGTTAGGCACCCAGGTGGAAAGATGACTGGGAATTGGAAGACAGAGAGCAGTAAAAGTCAAGTAGACACTGAGAGTCACTGGCAGGCTAACTGCAGAGACCAACACTCACTTAAAAAGCTGGGAGCTGGTGGAGTTAATAAAAACATCATAACAAGGGAGATCGCTGGAAGATTAAAGAGAGGTTGCAACTCTTCAATGGGTTTAACATTTGCATCGTATTAATACACATATGTAAACACACACACACAGAAACACATACATGTGCACATGTGTATGTGAACACACATATATACACATGAATTACTTCTTGGCCCTGGAAGCACAATACTAAAAATATGAGAACTATTTCCCAAAGGGAAAGCATAATGAGGAGCAGCAGCCTCTGGGCCTCACAATTGACTGCTACCTAGCCAGCACACAGCCTAGTCTAAAAGAAGGACAAGTAGGGAACAGGGACCAGTTTTGCATAACATCAAAAAGAACCTGAGTCATAGAAAGAAGGCCTTCATGAGAACTCTGCTGCTTCAATCTCAGTTCTCCTTCAAGTTACCCTGGCAACAAGGGCTACATTATCAGAAGAGGATGGGCCTGTGCCTTCTGCTTTGTGGATGACTAAGACAAATATCACCTGCTAAGGTGTTGTATGTAACAGGAGTTTGAGGGGTTGGTGGTGCAACAAGGAAAGTATGTTCCATAATGGAGCAGGAAGCATGTATGCATGTCCCTATGTGTATGTACATGTGTACACGTTTATGTGAAAAGTGCAGCTATATATACATCGAAAGAAGTTGTAGGCATGCACTTAAAGGCCTAAGGTCTTTGTCCTTTGTCATGGTTAGTATCGAGGTGGGAAAGATATAGCTGTCAAGACCTAAGGTATCACCAGGGCAGGCAGAGAGGACAAAAAGTTCCACACATACAAGAGACACTAGCCTAGGACAAGAAAAGGTATCCTTTCCACCTTCACTCCCCTTGTTCCTAAAAGACACCTAACACTTTCCCTGTAGTCCCTCCAGCTTTTAACCACTTAATCATCAAAATGTAGAAAACATAAAACCTAAAACATGGAAAGAGTGTGAGTAAAGAAGTAAAAACAGAATCCCACAATTATTTGTGTGCCAGTATGATGCACATACTTGGAGGTATTCAGAAATTATGACAGACTGAGTGGGGGATGTTTGGGTAGGAGATAAAAGTGTTCCTGAGCCCTGAAAAAAAGAAGTAATCACATCACAGAACTAGATGAGACTTTCATTAGACTCCAACTAATAGCAGAGACACATGAGCAGGGAAATCAAGGAAGGAGAGAGAGAGGGAGAGGGAGAGGGAGAGGGAGAGGGAGAGGGAGAGGGAGACGGAGAGGGAGAGGGAGAGGGAGAGGGAGAGGGAGAGGGAGAGGGAGAGGGAGAGGGAGAGGGAGAGGGAGAGGGAGAGGGAGAGGGAGAGAGAGGGGAAGGGAGAGGGAGAACTAGCAGGCAGCAGGCAGGCAGGTGGCCAGCTTGCACAGAGGGAGGGAACTAGAAAGTAGTGAGCAAGCCAACAAGCATAGCCAGGTCCTAGGTCCTGAGGAGAGGGGAGATTCTTCAGGATCCTCTGGGGCCCTTCCTCAAGTCCATAGCACCTCCAGTACCCAGTGGGTCAGGCATGATCAGGCCTGGCCATGGTCTATTTGCTGAAGGTGGATCAGGAAGTGAAGCTTGATTTTTTTAAGAGAGCAGATCACAAATGAGGAAGAAGACTTGGTATCAAAATTTTTCCCAAAGATGTAGTTAGAACATGAAAGAACCAATCCTAAATATCTATGACCTAACTCAAATTCACTCAGAAAAGATTATTGCAGTTCTTGATCCCATTCTCCTCACCAATAGCCATGATGTACTGGATGGACCCACTAGCAAGAAGTGCAGACTGGATGAATGTAAAGAGGGAACCAAGGTGTTTGTAGTGACCAATGGGATGTTGAAAAACAACCAGGAGACTGTGGACATTATTGACAAAGAAAAACCCGAGTTTCAGCTGCTGATCTCGAAGTGTCACATGATCAAAATATGGATTCATCTTTATTCCCAGAATAGAAGGGAACAATTTCAGAGTGTCAATTCAGGAGAAAACAGTTGCATAGCTAAGAACTGTCGAGAGTGATGCTGTGTCTTATCTGGACTAAATTTTGACATATTGTATTACAAGAGCAACTTTGTTTTCTAAAATATCTAAATATTCCCATGTGGAGGACTATCACCACACTGCCACAGAAATTGATAAGAATGGGTACATCATCCTCTGCCTATCATCTCAGTGCTGAGCAACCAGTATGGCATTCTACATGACATGATCCTGAAAATCTTTGAGATCAAATGGCCCTGGAGCAGTAATGCAGAGACACTGTATAGTGGACAAGGCTAGGGCCAGGGTCACTTGTGAGTCTGCCTCATAGCCTATATTGC
Source organism: Rattus norvegicus (assembly GCF_021556685.1). NCBI lineage: Eukaryota > Metazoa > Chordata > Mammalia > Rodentia > Muridae > Rattus > Rattus norvegicus. The sequence goes on from NC_141534.1 coordinate 77,785,123, forward strand.
CTTGTTTTGTTATATGAGTATTGTGAAGGGGAAAATGGCTGGAAATGGGCCAGGAATTATTAACATCATATCTCTTTGGGAGACTTTGATAGATTTTAAGAAAGTTAATGAATAAGATTGGACTTATGTGCATGTCAAGATATGTAGTTCCAGGGTACTTACTAAGCATAGACATTATAGGACTTTCTGCAAGGCACCACCTCCAGAACTCCACAGATTCCAGAAAGGAGGAATAGAAGAAGAATTCGCTGGTGTGGTGGTAGAGAGAATCTTGTAGCTTGACTGACTGGCAGTGAGAGAATTTCTTTATTTAAACAAATCTCAGTAAGCAGAGATTGTTTCATGTTGTTGAAAACATAGAACACACCATTTCAGTCAGAGTGCCAGTTCTCATGAGAACCTCTGGCAAAAATTTCAGCAAATACTGCTACAATTATTTTTTTCAAACTTCTATTTTTTTACATTTTCCTTAAATTTATTACTATTTTTTTCATCTTTTAAAATTTTTTTAAATTTTCTTTTATCTTTATTAACTTGAGAATTTCTTATTTACATTTTGATTGATATTCCCCTTCCCGGTTTCCGGACCAACACCCCCTTACACCTCCCCTCCCGTTCTTTATGTGTGTTCCCCTCCCCATCTTCCCCCCATTACAACCCTCCCCCCAACAATCACGTTCACTGGGTGTTCAGTCTTGGCAGAACCAAGGGCTTCCCCTTCCACTGGTGCTCTTACTAGGCTATTCATTGCTACCTATGAGGTTGGAGCCCAGGGTCAGTCCATGTATAATCTCTGGGTAGTGGCTTAGTCCCTGGAAGCTCTGGTTGGTTGGCAATGTTGTTCATATGGGGTCCCGAGCCCCTTCAAGCTCTTCAATTCCTTTCTCTGATTCCTTCAACAGGGGTCCCGTTCTCAGTTCAGTGGTTTGCTGCTGGCATTCGCCTATGTATTTGCTGTATTATGTCTGTATCTCTCAGAAGACATCTATATCAGGTTCCTGTCAGCCTGCAGTTCTTTGCTTCATCCATTTTATCTAATTGGGGGGCTGTATATGTATGGGCCACATGTGGGGCAGGCTCTGAATGGGTGTTCCTTCTGTCTCTGTTCTAAATTTTGCCTCCCTCTTCCCTGCCAAGGCTATTCTTCTTCCCCTTTTAAAGAAGGAGTTAAGCATTCACATTTTGATCATCCGTCTTGAGTTTCATTTGTTCTAGGCATCTAGGGTAATTCAAGCATTTGGGCTAATAGCCAGTTAATAATGAGTGCATACCATGTGTGTTTTTCTATGATTGGGTTACCTCACTCAGGATGATATTTTCCAGTTCCATCCATTTGACTATGAATTTCATAAAGTCATTTTTTGATAGCTGAGTAATATTCCATTGTGTAGATGTACCACGTTTTCTGTATCCATTCCTCTGTTGAAGGGCATCTGGGTTCTTTCCGGCTTGTGGCTATTATAAATAAGGCTGCTATGAACATAGTGGAGTATGTGTCCTTGTTATATGTTGGGGCACCTTGTGGGTATATGCCCAAGAGAGGTATAGCTGGATCCTCAGGTAGTTCAATGTCCAATTTTCTGAGGAATCCCCAGACTGATTTCCAGAATGGTTGTACCAGTCTGCAATCCCACTGACAATGGAGGAGTGTTCCTCTTTCTCCACGTCCTCGCCAGCATTTTCTGTCACCTGAGTTTTTGATCTTAGCCATTCTCACTTGTGTGAGGTGAAATCTCAGTTTTTTTTTGATTTGCATTTCCCTTATGATTAAAGATGTTGAACATTTCTTTAGGTGTTTCTCAACCATTTGGCTTTCATCGGCTGTGAATTCTTTGTTTAGCTCTCAACCACATTTTTAATAGGGTTATTTGTCTCCCTGTGGTCTAATTTCTTGAGTTCTTTGTATATTTTGGATATAAGCCCTCTATTTGTTGTAGGATTGGTAAAGATCTTTTCCCAATCTGATGGTTGCCGGTTTTTCCTAATAACAGCATCCTTTGCCTTACAGAAGTTTGCAGTTTTAAGAGATCCCATTTGTCGATTGTTGATCTTAGAGCAAAAGCCATTGGTGTTTTGTTCAGGAAATTTTCTCCAATGCCCATGTGTTCAAGATGCTTCCCCACTTTTTCTTCTATTAGTTTGAGTGTATCTGGTTTGATGTGGAGGTCCTTTATCCACTTGGACTTAAGCTTTTTATAGTGTGATAGGCATAAATCAATCTGCATTCTTCTATATGCTGACCTCCAGTTGAACCAGCACCATTTGCTGAAAATGCTCTTTTTTCCATTGGATAGTTTTGGCCCCTTTGTCAAAAATCAAGTGACCATAGGTGTGTGGGTTCATTTCTGGGTCTTCAATTCTATTCCATTGGTCTATCTGTCTGTCTCTGTACAAATACCATGCAGTTTTTATCACTATTGCTCTGTAATACTGCTTGAGTTCAGGGATAGTGATTCCCCCAGAAGTCCTTTTATTGTTGAGGATACTTTTAGCTATCCTGGGATTTTTATTATTCCAGATGAATTTGAAAATTGTTCTAACTCTCTGAAGAATTGGATTGTTATTTTGATGGGGATTGCATTGAATCTGTAGATCGCTTTTGGTAAAGTGGCCATTTTTATCATATGAATCCTGCCAATCCATGAGCATGGGATATCTTTCCATCATCTGAGGTCTTGAATTTCTTTCTTCAGAGGTTTGAAGTTCTTATTGTACAGATCTTTTACTTGCTTGGTTAAAGTCACACCAAGGTATTTTATAATTTTTGGGACTATTATAAAGGTGTCGTTTCCTAATTTCTTTCTCAGCTTGTTTCTCTTTTGTGTAGAGGAAGGCTACTGATTTACTTGAGTTTATTTTATACCCAGCCACTTTGCTGAAGTTGTTTTTCAGCTTTAGTAGTTCTCTGGTGGAACTTTTGGGATCACTTAAATATACTATCATATCGTCTGGAAATAGTGATATTTTGACTTCTTCTTTTCCAATCTGTATCCCCTTGACCTCCTTTGGTGTATGATTGCTGTGGCTAGAACTTCAAGAACTATATTGAATAAGTAGGGAGAGAGTGGGCAGCCTTGTCTAGTCCCTGATTTTAGTGGGATTGCTTCACTTCTCTCCATTTAGTTTAATGTTAGCAACTGGTTTGCTGTATATGGCTTTTACTCTGTTTAGGTATGGGCCTTGAATTCCTATTCTTTCCAGGACCTTTATCATGAAGGGGAGTTGAATTTTGTCAAATGCTTTCCCAGCATCTAATGTGATCATGTGGGTTTGTTCTTTTAGTTTGATTATATAATGGATCACGTTGATGGTTTTCCGTACATTAAACCAACCCTGCATGCCTACTTGATCATGTAGGATGATTGTTTTGATGTGCTCTTGGATTCGGTTTGCCAGAATTTTATTGAGTATTTTTGAGTCGATATTCATAAGGGAAATTGGTCTGAAGTTCTCTTTCCTTGTTAGGTCTTTGTGTGGTTTAGGTATAAGAGTAATTGTGGCTTCATAGAAGGAATTCGGTAGTGCTCCATCTGTTTCAATATTGTGGAATAGTTTGGATAATATTGGTATGAGGTCTTCTATGAAGGTCTGATAGAATTCTGCACTAAAGCTGTCTGGACCTGGGCTCTTTTTCGTTGGGAGACCTTTAATGACTGCTTCTATTTCCTTAGGAGTTATGGGGTTGTTTAAGTGGTTTATCTGTTACTGATTTAACTTTGGTACCTGGTATCTGTCTAGGAAATTGTCCATTTCCTGCAGATTTTCAAGTTTTGTTGAATGTAGGCTTTTGTAGTAAGATCTCATGATTTTTTAATTTCCTCTGACGTTGTACTTATGTCTCCCTTTTCATTTCTGATTTTGTTAATTTAGACACACTCTCTGTGTCCTCTTGTTAGTCTGGCTAAGGGTTTATCTATCTTGTTGATTTTCTCAAAGAACCAACTTTTGGTTCTGTTGATTCTTTCTATGGTCCTTTTTGTTTCTATTTGGTTGATTTCAGCTCTGAGTTTGATTATTTCCTGCCTTCTACTCCTCCTGGGTGTATGTGCTTCTTTTTGTTCTAGAGCTTTTAGGTGTGCTGTCAAGCTGGTGACATATGCTCTCTCCTGTTTCTTTCTGCAGGCATTCAGCGCTATGAGTTTTCCTCTTAGCACAGCTTACATTGTGTCTCATAAGTTTGGGTATGTTGTACCTTCATTTTCATTAAATTCTAAGAAGTCTTTAATTTCTTTCTTTATTTCTTCCTTGACCAGGTTATCATTGTGTAGAGCATTGTTCAACTTCCATGTATATGTGGGCATTCTTCCCTAATTGTTATTGAAGACCAGCTTTAGCCCTTGGTGGTCTGATAGGATGCATGGGATTATTTCTATCTTTCTGTATCTGTTGAGGCCTGTTTTATGACCAATTATATGGTCAATTTTGGAGAAAGTACCATGTGGTGGTGAGAAGAATGTATAACCTTTTGCTTTAGGATCGAATATTGTATAAATATCTGTTAAGTCCAGTTGGTTCATGACTTCTCTTAGTCTGTCTATGTCTCTGTTTAATTTCTGTTTCCATGACCTGTCCATTGATGAGAGTGGAGTGCTTAAATCTCCTACTATTATTGTGTGAGTTGCAATGTATGCTTTGAGCTTTAGTAAGGTTTCTTTTATGTGTGTAGGTGCCCTTGTATTTGGAGCATAGATATTTAGGATTGAGAGTTCATCTTGGTGGATTTTTCCTTTGATGAATTTGAAGTGTCCTTCCTTATCCTTTTTGATGACTTTTCATTGAAAATCGATTTTATTTGATATTAGAATGGCTACTCCAGCTTTCTTCTTTAGACCATTTGCTTGGAAAGTTGTTTTCCAGCCTTTCACTCTGAGGTAGTGTCTGTCTTTGTCTCTGAAGTGTGTTTCATGTAGGCAGCAGAATGCAGGGTCCTCATTGAGTATCCAGGTTGATAATCTATGTCTTTTTATTGGGGAGTTGAGACCATTGATGTTGAGAGATATTAAGGAATAGTGATTATTGCTTCTTGTTACATTCATATTTGGATGTGAGGTTATGTTTGTGTGCTTTTCTTCTCTTTCTTTTGTTGCCAAGACGATTAGTTTCTTGCTATTTCTAGGGTGTAGCTTGCCTCCTTATGTTGGGCTTTACGATTTATTATCCTTTGGAGCACTGGATTTGTAGAAAGATATTGTGTAAATTTGGTTTTGTCGTGGAATATCCTGGTTTCTCCATCTATGTTAATTGAGAGTTTTGCAGGATACGGTAACCTGGGATGGCATTTGTGTTCTCTTAGGGTCTGTATGACATCTGTCCAGGATCTTCTGGCTTTCATAGTCTCTGGAGAGAAGTCCGGTTTTATTCTGATAGGTCTGCCTTTATATGTTACTTGACCTTTTTCCCTTACTGCTTTTAATATTCTTTCTTTATTTCACATAACACTATTATGTGACGGAAGGAGTTTCTTTTCTGGTCCAATCTATTTGGAGTTCTGTAGGCTTCTTGTACATTTATGGGCATCTCTTTCTTTAGGTTAGGGAAGTTTTCTTCTATGATTTTGTTGAAGATATTTACTAGTCCTTTGAACTGGGAGTCTTCACTCTCTTCTATACCTATTATCCTTACTTTTGATCTTCTCATTCAGTCCTGGGTTTCCTGTATGTTTTGGACCAGTACCTTTTTCTGTTTTACATTATCTTTGACAGTTGTGTCGATGATTTCTATGGAATCTTCTGCTCCTGAGATTCTCTCTTCTATCGCTTGTATTCTGTTGGTGATGCTTGTATCTACAACTCCTTGTCTATTCCTTTGGTTTTCTTTTTTTTCTCCATCTTATTAAATTGGTTATTTCTTATTTACATTCAATTGTTATTACCTTTCCAGGTTTCTTGGCAAAGAGCCACATAACCTCTCCCCCTCTTCTTCCATATGTGTGGTCCCCTCCCCATCCTCCTCCCCTTACCACCCTCCCCCCAACAGTCCTGTTCACCGGGGATTCAGTCTTGGCAGGACCAAGTGCTTCCCTTTCCACTGGTGCTCTGATTAGGCTATCCATTGCTGGGTACGCAGTTGGAGTCCAGGGTCATCCATGTATAGTCTTTGGGTAATGGCTTAGTCACTGGAAGCTCTGGTTGGTTGGCATTGTTGTTTATATGGGGTCTCAAGCCCCTTCAAGGTCTTTCAGTCCTTTCTCTGTTTCCTTCAATGGGGGTCCCTTTCTCCGTTCAGTGGTTTTATTGTGGTATTCGCCTATGTATTTGCTGTATTCTGGCTGTGTCTCTCAGGAGAGATCTACATCCAGTTCCTGTCGGCCTGCACTTCTTTGCTTCATCCATCTTATCTAGTTTGGTGGCTGTATAGGTATGGGTGACATGTGGGGCAGGATCTGAATGGGTGTTCCTTCTGCCTCTGTTCTAAACTTTGCCTCCCTATTCCCTGCCAAGGGTACTCTTGTTCCCCTTTTAAAAAGGAGTGAAGCACTCGCATTTTGGTCATCCTTCTTGAGTTTCATGTGTTCTGTGCATCTAGGCTAATTCAAGCATTTGGGCTAATATCCACTTATCAAAGAGTGCACACCATGTGTGTTTTTCTTTGATTGGGTTAACTCACTCAGGATGATATTTTCCAGTTCCATCCATTTGCCAAAGAATTTCATGAAGTCATTATTTTTTATAGCTGAGTAATATTCCATTGTGTAGATGTACCACATTTTCTGTATCCACTTCTATTTTTTATTTAATCCTTTTTAAATTAGATATATTTCTTTACTTACATTTCAAATATTATTCCCTTTCCCTGTTTCCTGTCCATAAGCCCCCAGCCCCTTCCCCTCTCCCTTATGAATATTCCCCCCCATTACCCCTCTTACCACCCACCACCACGACATTTGCCTGCACTGGGGGCCCAACCCTGGCAGAACCACTGGCTTCTCCTTCCACGGGTGCCCCAATAAGTATATTCTATGCTCCACATGCAGTTGGAGCACTTATAGTCTTTCGATAGTGGTTTAGTTCCTGGAAGCTCTGGTTGGTTGGCATTGTTGTTCTTATGGGGTTGAAAACTCCTTCAACTCTATACATACTTCCTCCAATTCCCCCAAAGGGGGTCCTGTTCTCTGTTCAGTGGTTTGCTGCTAGAATTGACCACTGTATTGGACATGCTCTGTATGTGCCTCTAAGGAGAGATCTATATCCACTCCCTTTCAGCATGCAGTTTTTAGCTTCATCAATCTTATCTAGTTTTGGTGTCTGTATATAAATGGGACACATGGGCTATCTTTGGGGCACACTCTGAATGGCCATTACTTCAGTCACTTCTCTAATCTTTGCTTCCATATACCCTCCGATAGATAGTTTTTCACGTATTAAGAAGGAGTGGACGTATTCGAATTTTGGTCATCTTTCTTCTTGAGCTTACTGTGGTCTATAGATTGCATCTTGGGTAATTCAAGTTTTTGGGCTAATATCCACTTTTCTATGAATGCATACCAAGTGTATATTACTGTGATTGGGTTAACACATTCAGGATGATATTTTCTAGTTCATTCCATTTGCCTATGAATTTCATGAAGTCATTGTTTATGATAGCTGAATAGTACTCGATTGTGTAGATGTACCACATATTGTTGAATACATTCTACTGTTGAAGGGCATCTGCGTTCTTTCCATCTTCCAGTTATTATAAATAAGGCTGCTATGAACATAGTGGAACATGTGTCTTTGTTGTATGTTGGACCATCTTTTAGGTAAATGACCAGAAGAGGTATAGCTGGGTTCTCAGCTAGTGCAACATCCATTTTTTCTGAGCAATATCCAGATAGATTTCCAGAATGTGTACCAGTTTGCAATCCTGCCAACAATATAAGAGTGTGTCTCTTTCTCCACATCCTCACCAGCATCTGCTGTCACCTGAGTTTTTTATCTTAGCTCTTCTGACTGATGTGAGGTGGAAACTCAGTGTTGTTTTGATTTACATTTCCGTGATGACTAAGGAAGTTGAACATTTCTTTAGGTGCATTTTGGCCATTCAATATTTCTCAGCTGAGAATGTATTGTTTAGCACTGTACCCCATTTTTAATAGGGTTATTTGGCTCTCTGTAATCTAACTTCTTGAGTTCTTTGTATATTTTGGATATTAGACCTCTATCAGTTGACGAATTGGTAAAGGTCTTTTCCCAATCTGTTGGTTGCCATTTTGTCCAAACAACAGTGTCATTGGCCTTAGAGAAGCTTTGCAGTTTTATGAGGTCCCATTTGTTGGTTCTTGATCTTTGAGCATAAGCCATTGATGTTTTATTTGGGAAATTTTCCCCAGTACCCATGTGTTCAAGAATCTTCCCTAGTTTTTCTTCTATTAGTTTGAGTGTATCTGGTTTGATGTGAAGGTCCTTGATCCACTTGGACTTAAGCTTTGTACAGGGTGATAAGAATGGATTGATCTGCATTCTTCTACATGCTGACCTCCACTTGAACCAGCACCATTTGCTGAAAATGCTTTCTTTCTTCCATTAGATTGTTTTATCTCCTTTGTCAAAGACCAGGGGACCACAAGTGTGTGGGTTCATTTCTGGGTCTTCAATTCTATTCCACTGGTCTATCTGTCAGTCTCTGTACACAAAACATACCACACAGCTTTTATGACTATTGTTCTGTAATACCGGTTGTAGTCAGGGTGGTGATTTCCCCATAAGTTATTTTATTGTTAAGTATACTTTTCGCAATCCTGGGGGGGTTTTTTGTTTGTTTGTTTGTTTGTTTTTCCAAATGAATTTGCAAATTGCTCTTTCTATCTCTATCAAGTAGGTATTTTGATGGGGATTTCATTGAATCTGTAGATTGCTTTTGGCAAAATGGCCATTTTTACTATATTAATCCTGCCAATTCATGAGCATGTGAGGTCTTTCCATCTTCTGTGATCTTCCTCAATTTCTTTCTTCAGAGACTTGAAGTTCTTGTCAACTGATCTTCTACTTGCTTAATTATATAAAGTCAGAGCAACATATTTTATATTGTTTGGGAATATTGTGAAGGGTGTCATTTCCCTAATTTCTTTCTCGGCCTGTTAATCCTTGAAATAGAGGAAGGCTACTGATTTGTTTGAGTTCGTTTTATACCCTAACACTTTGTTGAAGTTGTTTATCAGGTTAAGTAGTTCTCTGGTGGAACATTTGGGGTCACTTAAGTATACTATCATCTGCAAATAGTGATATTTTTATTTATTCCTGTCCAAATAGTATCCTTGACATCCTTTTGTTGTCTGATTGCTCTTGCTAGGACTTTGAGTACTATATTGAATAAGGAGGCAGAGAGTGGGCAGCCTTGTCTAGTCCCTGATTTTAGTGGGATTGCTTCAAGTTCCTCTCTATTTAGTTTGATGTTAGCTACTGGTTTTCTGTATATTTTTTTACTATGTTTAGAAATGGGCCTTGAATTCCTGATCTTTCCAGAACTTTTATCATGAAGTGATGTCAAATTGTGTCAAATGCTTTCTCAGCATGTAATGAAATAATTTTCTTTAATAATAAAATGAATATGTCCTATCTGTATGAACTTATTGCTATGTCTTATCTTTTACTCCTTTGCTTCCTCATCAGAATATACAAGAGTGGACCTTCACAAGTCAAGTTTTATAGGAAAGAGTGATTTGGGGTTCTGATACCTGCTTCTTTCATATTTTTCCACCATTAGAAGATACTTTGTTTAGAGGAGATAAATCCGTCCAATCTAACTTTGTTTCTGTAGAGTTTCCTCAAGAGATACAATTATGAGTTCTTTTTTTATTTCACCCCATAATTGCCTGGGTATTTAATAAGAAGACTTCTTAATCTGATCTGCTGCTAATATTTTGGTCTGCCAAATCTTGTTTATATTTTTAAATTTACTTTGTTCTGATGAACTGTTTCTGGAGTAGGCATAAAAGCAGAAATTCCAAGTGTATTTTTGAGCTTGATCCTAAAAAGGAGAACTCTGGCATCTTTACCTGAATCATAACATCTAGTATACAAGGAGTACCATGAAGTAGGGCAAGATAAGAATATTTGTCCCTAAAAGCTAAAGCATATTATGCATAGGACTTTCCTGTTAAATCTTAGAAACAGTGTGTCTGGATTAAGGCACAAATGGCTTTTTAAAAAAAATAGTCAAATATCCCCAATTTGTAAAAATGTTAAAGTCCCTCCAAACAGTGAAAATACTGATATCAAGACTAAAACTGAAAGACAGAAAGGCAGTAATTATAATACGCAGTTATATCTATGTCAAAGAACTATGCTTGCTAGTGATCCCATTAGATGTTGATGTGCCAGGCTTCCAAATTTGCTTATTTGAATCAGAAATGAGAGGAAAAGTCACAGATAATGAATTGTTTTGATGTAAATATGATTACAAGATTGTTAAGTTTACTACACTTCATGCTGCTCTCTGTGTTGTAGTTCCTTCAGCTTACCTATGGACCTTTCCATTCCATCTTCAGTGATAGTGAACAATTTCCATATCTCTATCAGATGGCCCCAAAGGACACATCAGTAGCATTGGCAATGGTCTCCTTCCTACTTTACTTCAAGTGGAACTGGGTTGGCCTTTTCATCACCGATGATGATCAAGGCAACCAATTTCTCTCTGAGTTGAAAAAAGAGAGCAAAATCAAGGAAATTTGCTTTGCCTTTGTGAGCATGATGTCAATCCATGAGGTTTCATTCAGTCAAAAAACTGAAATGTACTACAAACAAATTGTGATGTCATCTGCAAATGTTATTATCATTTATGGGGAAATAGACAGTATTATTGAATTGAGCTTCAGAATGTGGGAATCCCCAGTTATCCAGAAGATATGGGTCACCACAAAAGAAAAGAATTTTCCTACCATTAAGAGAAATTTAACTCATGACACATTCTATGGGACTCTTAATTTTTTACACCACCATGGGGAAATTTCAGGCTTTAAAAATTTTGTACAGACATGGTACCATGTCAGAAGCACAGATTTATATCTAGTAATGCCAGAGTGGAAATACTTTAACTATGAAGCCTCAGCATCTAACTGTAAAATACTGGAGAACTATTCATCCAATGCCTCACTGGAATGGCTATTGGAACAGAAGTTTGACATGGCTTTTAGTGATGGAAGTCAGAACATATATAATGCTGTCTATGCCATGGCTCATGCACTCCATGAGATGAATCTGCAACAGGTTGATAATCAAGCAATAGACAATGGGAAAGGAGCCAGTTCTCACTGCTTGAAGGTAGAGTTTCTTTTATTGGATGATGTCTGGTGTCGTCAATTGCACAGCCATTTAGAGACTCTCAGATGCCCACAATTAATACAACAGGAAGTATTTTCCAAAATAAATAGGCTTCTGAACATTTTTCCTAAAGAAAAAGAAATTGATAAATGAGGGTTGAAAAAGAAGGCAGAGCTGATCAATGAAAATTTGTGGTTTCATACAGAGTATCTTTAATGTCCATCAGCATGCCCTTCCAATATTGGATGGATATAAACAGTCCTTCCTCATGAATTTTCTCCATGATGAGAAGATGATTTTATGTATGTATACATTTGTCAGTTATATGGATATCATTTTAAGGAATGGTTTTCATTACTGTTCTCCAGTGATTCTGCCCATAGTGTAGGCTCTGGGTAACTTAATTGGATTTCTGAGAGTAATTAAGCATGAAAAAGTATTTGTATTCAATTCCATCTATAGAAATGTGTTTATATGTGTGAATGTATCTTTCTTGCTGTGTGCATGAATAAGTTTTACTCTTTCTGTGTATCTTGGTTCATCTTTGTGCTGCTTTGTACATACATGTTTATCTCTCTATGACCATAGAAGTGAGTAACGATTTGTCTATGTTTGAAATTTTTTCTGTGTGTTTATATATGTGTTTGTTTCCTTGTATGTTTGTCAGAGTATGTGTTTTTGTGTACCATGGCATGTATTTTGTGAGTTTATCTATGTGCTTATATGTATTTATATCTGCTTTACTGTGTATGTATCTGCTTAATCTTTGTCTTGTCTTGGCCTTTTCCTGCCTTTTTCCATTAGGTGTGAGTATAAATTTCTCTATGAGTCAATTTCATTCTGGGCTGATGCTTATATATTGATACTTCTCCTGGTGTGTTGCTGTATGTATGTGTGGAGTAAGGGGGGCATTTGTGTGTGTGTGTGTGTGTGTGTGTGTGTGTGTGTGTGTACATTTCTGTGTGTCTGTGTGTGTGCTTGTATGTGTGCCTCTGTATGTATTTTGCATGATTTCATATTTGTGTTTTTAGTTGAGTACATATCTATGTCTTTTTTCTGCCTGAATGTTTACATGTTTGTCTACATGTATGTGTTTTTTATGGAAAGAAGCATCTTACTGTAGTATATGTGTCACTCAGAAAAGATGTGAGCCTCTCTCTTTGCTACTGTGTGTGTGTGTGTGTGTGTGTGTGTGTGTGCGTGTGTATTGCATATCTTTGTTTGGTTCTACTCTTTTGTTTACTTGTGTTTGGTAGTCATCTCGGAAAGAATTGAAATATTATGGTAATTTCATTTATCCAATTGCTTTTGTTGTGATTTTTCTTTCATTCTTTAAATAATGTTGTCTTTACTATGAAATTGGAATTCATTTTCCGACTTGAAGTAACTGTATAGACTTAATTGTGCAATGCTTGCATTTTAGCTAAACTCCTTTCTGAGAAAGACCCACTTCACTAATCCTCTTGGGGACAGAGTGATTATGAAAGAGAGAGAAATCCTGCAAGAAGACTATAACATTTTTCACATTTGGAATTTCTCACAACACATTGGTTTTAAGGTGAAGATAGGAAAGTTCAGCCCATATTTTCCACATGATGGACACTTTCACCTATATGTAGACATGATTGAGTTGGCCACAGGAAGTAGAAAGGTGGGTGTGTACTAACTTATTGATTTATATTATACAACAGGAAACCCTGTCAGGTAGATTCACTGCAGCACATTGTAATGAAACATTTTGTCACAATAGGAACCAATTTCTATTCTCCTCTATTATATTTCTTTTTTCATTTTTTCTGGGATATGTCCCTTTATTTACATTTCAAATGTTGTTCCCTTTCCTGGTTTCTTGTCCACACACCCCTTATCCCCTCCTTCTCCCCAATAAGGGTCCCCCCCAACTACCCTCCCCCTCTTACCACCACCCTCCCAACACTAGGGGTCCAAACTTGACAGGACCAAGGACTTTCCTTTCCACTGGAGCCCAACAAAGGCCATCCTCTGCTACATATGCATTTGGAGCCCTGGGTCATCCATGTATAGACTTTGTATAGTGGTTTACTCCCTGGGAGCTCTGGTTGTCTGGCAGCATTTCACACATGCATAGAATATACATTTGTCATATCAGAAACATTTCTGAAATTTAATAAATATAAACTGTTCTTCACCAAAGTCTGATATTATCTTCTTTAAAATGTACAATATTCTCTTCATATTATTATTGTGATTGCACAGTAATCTCCTCCCTTTCCTTAAACCTCTGGAACATATGTACATAAGGGTGTGATTAATGTTAAAGATAGGAAATACTAAGTCATAAATGCTAACACCTTTATTATACCCAAAAATTGTATATTAGGAAGTTACTTATCAAGTTCATTGATGAACACAATTACAGCAATTCATATTCATAGAAAAATCACTTTTAAATAAAATTGAAAAAATCCTTGACTCTTTAGGTAAGATGAACAAAAGATGAAAGGAACATATAGACAGAACTAGAACAATAGACAAAGAAAGAGCTTTTAAAACACATCATATAGAGCAATAATAGAAAGCAGACAAAAGTAACAAATAATTTTCCATTATACTTGAATATTTTTGTTAACATTCTCTAAAGATATCAAAGACAACAGGCTGATTTATTTTTTAAGGCATGCCTTGGTTGACTGCAGAGAATGGGAGAGTCAGTCACATACAAGATGAGAACTTTTCTTTACAAAATTAATGGATGAAAACATTTTATTGGGAAATAAGAGGGAAAATGGAAATTAGAGAACATCAACTTGGGTGGATATGTCAGGAATAATTCTTAACTATAACACATACCAAAACAATACAACACAAAACAGAAAGATCATTGTCTGATAACAGGCAGAATTTCATCAAGGATATAATGCATGGTCCAAAGAATAAGTCATCTAAAATATTCAGAAATAGCTCTTAACCAAGCCCAACACTCATGCAGAGTTAAGGAAACTAAACAAGTGATAGAACAGGAGGAACCCATATTGATATGACATGTTTTTTTTCACAAACCAACTGACAATACTATAATACATGCAGAGAAAATTATTATCCATGAAAGTCAGAAATAATGCCAAGTAATTTTCATGGTTCATGTTTTTATCCACACACTTTAAAGACAGAGTTCTGAAAATCTCTGTCTGCTTCTTGCCCGTCTGCTCTATAATATGCATCCAAACCAGCCAAGTGTGATATGGAGACACTACCTTAAAATAAATTAATATAAAGTACAAAAGTAAGCCCATTTTCCTTACTTAAACTCAAGGTAATCTTTAAAATATTACAAAGTGTTAATGTAAATTTAAAGAAAATTATGGGGGGAAAGGAAAATGTAAGCTGATCTTCATTCGGAGTATTAATCTACCAGTGCTTTATAATAAAGTCCTGTTTCAATAATATAAAAACACAGGAAGAATTCTGTAAAAAATCAATTTATTTAAGAGCAACTAATTTATCCAGTCGTTTTCCAGAATTTGCAGCCACTGTAGAGCATTTTGACCCAATGAAGCACTCCATATTCAAGGTCATTACACATCAATTTATTATTCCCAACCACATTAAACCAGTGTCAGCTTATTCCACTGTTTTTATATACAGTATATCATCCTTTGCAATAATAATTTATTAGAGATCATATTTTCTATCTGTGGTTTTAGGATATATATTTCCTTTTTCAAATGTCTTCAAATACTAACCTGCTTCTCTGTTGCTTGAATAAACTTATCATAACCAAAGTGAAGAGGAAGGGATGATTGGACTTAGGGCTTTTAGTCATAGAAAACAAGTGTGGACTTATTTGTGGACTCTTATGGAGACTTACCTGAAGCATGGATCTTAAAAAAAAAGCCAGTACTTACTGGCTGTAATTACCACAGTGAGATGGGTACTCCTACATCAATTAATAATTAAGAAAATGCTTCAGAGGTATAAGGATAGGCTAGTGTTGGCTGATAGCATATCTCAGTTCATGATTGTTCACAGTACTTAGCGCTGAATTAAAAATTATTACCTAAAAACATCAGCTTACAATCTCTGTAGTTTGTGCACACAGCTCGCTATCTTTTTTTCCCCGTGTATTACTAGACATTCAGCAACTATCCAACACTTCTTCAATGTATTTCCAATACTCATAGCTGGTCACAATAGACAAAATGAAATGGCAATCACTTCGTGTAGATAAAATAAGCTGGTTGAATTGTTAATGTGCTAATATAAAACATAAAAAAATAGTGAAAACTCATGTCAGAATGTACCTCATTTTTTTCTCAGATGCCATCCTCCGTGTGCACTGCAGATTGTAGTTCTGGATACAGAAGATTCTGGAAGGAGGGAATGGCAGCCTGCTGTTTTGTTTGCAGTCCCTGCCCTGAAAATGCAATTTCTAATGAGACAAGTGAGTGTTTGCTGCTCTGATAAATCCAGAGAATATGTTCTTTGTCTGCCACACTGGCATGATAAACTCAACTAAAAGGCAACTGCAAATATAAAGTATATCACTTTTATAATTTACTAGTTATAGATACAAAAAATTAACAAAATCCCGACAAACACACACACACACACACACACACACACACACACACACACACACACACACACACACAAACACTCTTTGTGCCGAGAACCACATATTGATTCATTGCAAATTGATGGCAAGTTGCATTTTCACAAAGAAATAGTTTAGAAAATGAAACTGCAATTTGAGGGAATTCTCCACAAGATTTTTCAAACAATTCATCCATTGTAAAATGACATGTACATTAGATTTTAGTCACAATTTTTTAATCTAATTTTTCACATTTCATTAATACTTCTGATATACATATGATTATGCACACCGTAAAGGTATAGGAGAACATGAAGAATTGAATATAATATCAAATCTACTGGACTACATCATGAGTCTGCTAGGTACAAAATCCATGTTCTCTCTAAAATTAATATATAATATAAATGTAGTTGTAAATTCATGAGAAACTGATAAGTACTGTAATATTCTGATGGCCATGTTCAAAGCCAGATGGGATATGACTCTAGGAAGTATGTGATAAGATTCGATGCTCAATTAAATCATTTAAATAATTTGTTGCTAAGGCTTACACTTTGAGTTTATTTCCATGATACATGTAGTAGAACCAAGCAACATACTCAGAAGATGTCTTTTGAAGGCATGCAATCCAATATACATTTTGCTTGAAAATATTTTTAAAAGTATAC
Source organism: Rattus norvegicus (assembly GCF_021556685.1). Lineage (NCBI taxonomy): Eukaryota > Metazoa > Chordata > Mammalia > Rodentia > Muridae > Rattus > Rattus norvegicus. Next base: position 77,801,607 of record NC_141534.1, read on the forward strand.
TGAAATTATTTTCAGTGTAAAAATGAGTATTAATATTTACATCAATGAATTCCACAAAAATTCCATAAAATATTTTTATTACACTAATTGCTTATATGTGTAGGATGGGTAACATAGGTTAAGGTACATATGAGCAAATAACACCCCTATAGTTACATTTACATGCCCTTGTGAGATACCTGACATGGTGCTGGGAAGTAAACTCAGGTTCCATGGTAGAGCAAAACATAGTATTTACAGCTTATTCAACTTCTTGGACTTTTAGGCAACTTATCAAAACATACCTCTCCACAAATGCCTTGTTCTAGACAAGAATTATGAAAACCATGAAATCAACATTTTCTGAACTGACATACAAATTAAGTGCAATTACAATCACAGATCATACTATGCAAGTTTCTTTCATTGGATTTTTTAATTTACATTTCAAATGTTATTCCCTTTCCCAGTTTCCTATCAATAAGCCCCATATACGCCCCCCTTACCTGCTTCTATAAGGGTGTGCACTACTTCACCCAGCCACCTTTCATGCCACCTCCCAACATTCCCCTTCACTGTGGGTCCACCCTTTGCAGGAACAAGGGCTTTTCATCCCAATTGATGGTCCATCCATGTCTCTGGGTGGTAGTTTAGTCCCTGAGCGCTCTATTTGGTTGACATTGGTTTTCTTCTGAGGGTGCAAGCCCCTTCTACTCTTTCAATCCTTTCTCTAATTCCTCCATGGGGATCCCATTCTCAGTTCAATAGTTTGCTGCTATCATTCGCCTCTGTACTTGACATGCTCTGGCTGTGTCTCTCAGGAGACACATCATGCATTTCTAAGCTTTAACAATCTTATCTGGTTTTGGTGGCTATATACGCATGTGGGGCAGGCTCTGAGTGGCCATTACTTCAGTCTCTGATACAAACTTTGCCTCCATATCCACTCCTATAAATATTTTTGTTCCCCCTTTGAAGATAGAGTGAAGTATCCACACTTTGGTCATCCTTGAGCTTCATGTGTCTGTGGATTGTATGTTGGATAATTCGATATTTGGGGCTAATACTTCTCAGTGAGTGCATACTATGTGTGTTTTTCTGTGATTGGGTTACTTCACTCAGGATGATATTTTCTAGTTCAATCCATTTGCCTATGAATTTCATGAAGTCATTGTTTTTGATAGCTGATTAGCATTCCATTGTTTAGATGTGCCACATTTTCTTTAGCCATTCATCTGTTGAAGGGCATCTGCATTCTTTATAGCTTCTGGCTATAATAAATAAGGCATAGAGTGGTTTTACCAGTTTGCAATCCCATCAACAATGGAGGAGTGTTCCGTTTTCTCATCATCCTCGCCAGCATCTGTTGTCACCTGAGTTTTTATCTTAGCTTTCTGAGTGGTGTGAAGTGGAATCTCAGAGTTGTTTTGATTTGCATTTCCTTGATGACTAAAGATACTGAGCAGTTATATAGGTACTTTTCAGCCACTCTTTATTGCTTAGCTAAGAATTCTTTGCTTAGCTATATACACCATTATTAATAGGGTTATTTGGTGCTCTGGGTATAAATTCTTGAGTTCTTGATATATGTTGGATATTAGTCCTGTATCAGATGTAGGATTGGTAAAGACCTTTTCCCAAGCTGTTGGTTGCCATTTTATCCTAATGATACTGTCCTTTGCCTTACAGAAGGTTTGCAGTTTTATAAGGTCCCATTTGTGGATTTTTGATCTTAGAGCAGAAGCATTAGTGTTTTGTTCAGGAAATTTACCCCAGTGCCCATGTGATAGAGACTCTTCCCCACTTTTTCTTCTATTAGTGTGACTATATCTGGTTTAATGTGGAAGTTCTTGATTGACGTGGACTTAAGCTTTGTACAGAGTGATACAAATGGAATGATTTGCATTCTTCTACATGCTGATGTCCAGTTGAACAAGCACTACAATTTGTGCTGTTGAAAATGTTGAAAATGCCATCTTTGTTCCTTCCATTGGATGGTTGTAACTCCTTCGTCAAAGATCAAGTGACCATAGTTGTGTGGGTTCATTACTGGGTCTTCAATTCTATTCCATTGATCTACCTGCCTGTCTCTGTACAAATACCATACAGTTTTATCACTATTCCTTTGTAATATTGCTTGAGGTCATGGATGGTAATTCCCCCTGAAGTTCTTTTGTTGTTGAGTACAGTTTTTGCTATCCTGGGTTTTTTGTTATTCCAAATGAATTTGCATGATCATGATGGATGATCCTTTTGATGTGTTCTTGGATTGGATTTGCAAGAATTTTTTTGGGTATTTTTGGATCAATATTCATAAGGGAAATTTGTCTGAAGTTCTCTTTCTTTGTTGGGTCTTTGTGTCATTTCGGTATAAGAGTAATTGTGGCTTCATAGAAGGAATTTGATAGTACTCCATCTGTTTCCATTTTATGGAATAGTTTGGACAGTATTGGTATGAGGTCTTCTATGTAGTTCTGATAGAATTCTGCACTAAACCCATCTGGTCCTGGGTTTTTTTTTTGGTTGGGAGACTTTTAATAACTGCTTTTATTTCTTTAGGAGTTATAGGATTGTTTAGATGGTTTATTAACTTTGGTACCTGATATCTTTCTAACTCTATGTAGAATTGATTTGGAATTTTGGTGGGGATTGCATTGAATCTGTAGATTGCTTTTGGCAAAATGGCCACTATTACTACATTAATCCTGCCAATCATGGGCCTGGGAGATCTTTCCATCTTCTAAAATATTCTCAAATTCTTTCTTCAGAGACTTGAAACTCTTGTCATAAATATCGTTCACTTGCTTGGTTAGAGTAACACCTAGGCATTTTATATTATTTGGGATTACTGTGAAGGGTGTCATTTCCCTAACTTTTTCTCAGCCTGTTTATCCTTTGAATAGAAGAGGGTTACTGATTTGTTTGAGTTAGTTTTATACCCCAACACTTTGCTGAAGTTGCTTATCAGGCTTAGTAGTTTTCTAGTGGAACTTTTGGGGTCACTTAAGTACACTATCATACCATTTGCAAATACGGATATTTTGACTTCTTCTTTCCAATTTGTATCCCTTTCACCTCCTTTTCTTGCCAGATTGCTCTGGCTAGGACATTGAGTACTATATTGAATAAGTAGGGCAAGAGTTGACATCCTTGTCTAGTTTCTAATTTTGGTGGGATTGTTTCAAGTTTCTCTCCATTTAGTTTAATGTTAGATACTGGTTTTCTGAATATTGCTCTTACTATGTTTAGTTATGGACCTTGAATTCCTGATCTTTCCAGGACTTTTATCATGAAGGAGTGTTGAATTGTCTCAAATGCTTTTTCAGCATCTAATGAAATGACCATGTGTTTTTTTTTTTTTTGAGTTTGGTTATATCCTGGATTACATTGATGGATTTCCTAGTATTGAATCATCCCTTCATCCATGGGATGAAGCCTACTTGATCATTATGAATGATCATTTTGATATGTGCTTGGATTCAGTTTCCAAGAATTTTATCAAGTACTTTTGCATCGATATTCATAAGGGAAATTGATCTGATGTTCTCTTCCTTTGTTGGGTCTTCATGTCATTTCACTATAAGAGTAATTGTGGCTTCATAGAAGGAATTGGATAGTGCTCCACCTGTTTCTATTTTGTGGAATGATTTGGACAGTATTGGTATATGGTCTTCTATGAAGATCTGCCAGAATTCTGCAGTGAACCCATCTGGTCCTAGGCTCTTTTTGGTTAAAAGATTTTAATAACAGCATACATTTCTTTAGGAGTTATGTGGTTGTTTTGATGGTTTATCTGATCCTGATTTAAATTTGGGACCTGGTATTTGTCTAGAAAATTGTCCATTTCCTCCAGATTCACCAGTTTGTTGATTATAGGCTTTTTAGTAGGATCTGATAGTTTTTTTTTAAATTTCCTCAGATACTGTTGTTATGTCTCCCTTTTCATTTTTGAGCCTTGAGTTTGATTATTAGATGACTTTTTCTCCTCTTGAGTGTATTTGCTTCTTTTTTTCTAGAGCTTTTAGGTGTGCTGTCAAGCTACTAAAATATGTTCTGTCCTGCTTTGTTTTGGAGGCATGTGGAGCTCTGATTTTTTCTCTCAGCACTGCTTACTAGAAAAGAATTTGGAAAACCAAGGAAGAACATCAACATATTTTGAAATGACTTAAAAACTGAGTGCAATTAAATTCTCAGTTCATACTATAGCCATGATGGATGTTAAAACATAGAAATAGGGTACCATTGCTTAATACATACAATCTTGTTTACCATACTTGCTTAAGGATTCTTCTTAAGGATTGTTCATTCTGTTTGTCAATACTGATGCCATCTTTGAGTACATTCACAGACACAGAGTCCCATAGGAAGGGAGATGAGGCAAGAATGAAATTTGGTCAACTTTCCAAAAGAAGGATTCAAAGTGAAGGACTTCTTAGTACAAAGTATCTACTGAATTTTTGTCAACATTGTTAATATTAGTGCTGCTCATGAACAATAACCAGACCTTTTGTTTACTTATTGCCAGATGAGGATACATCTGAGGGCTTATTTCTTTAATATTTTCTACATTTCAAACGTTAATATTATATTACCTCACATTCTACAAATTCTTCTTATGACGTAGGATAGAAAGCACTTAAATTTAAAAAATGCAATTGTTACGTTTACATGAACACATGCATATAAATATATACACATACACACACATGTTAACTGTTCAATTTAATGTTGTTTCTTTGTTAAAAATTTGAGCTAGTGAATTCTTGAGTACCTGTTACAGGACTTATTCCAGTAGATGTCACAGTCTCAATGTTTCATACGGAACATATTCATAAAAGAGTCAATGAGCTCAGAAAAGAGTATGTGTAAGGATATATATATATACATATATATATTATATATACATATATATCCAACTACAGTGCAGTTGCTGAATGTATCTTTTCTAAATTCAATAATACTTGATATCCACATAGAAACAAAATATAGTTTAGGTAATCTTTATTTCTGATATTGTAAACAATATGATGAACAAAGTTAAATAAACAAAGAAAATATTGCTTGGTTTTCTTTTCGCTTAAATCTTATGAACATTATGAATTAAAAGCAATGCTGTGCAGCAGTGTTCTTCAAATTAAATTCTCAGCATCAAAAGCAGCAATACAAGGATTGTTTCAGGATCCTTACTTGAAATACCCTGTCAAAAAATTTAATTGCAACACTAACTAAACTTTCCTTTGGACATCAGATATGGATCAATGTGTTAATTGTCCAGAATACCAATATGCCAACACAAAACGGAACAAATGCATTCAGAAAAATGTGATGTTTCTAAGCTATGAAGACCCCTTGGGGTTGGTGCTTGCCATAACAGTCTTTGTTTTCTCTGCATTAACAGCTGTGGTTCTTTGGGTCTTTGTGAAGCACCATGACACTCCTATTGTGAAGGCAAATAACAGAATCCTCAGCTACATATTAATCATATCACTCATGTTCTGTTTTCTGTGCTCCTTTCTTTTTATTGGCCATCCTAACATAACAACCTGTATCTTACAGCAAATCACATTTGGAATTGTATTCACTGTGGCTGTTTCCACAATTCTGGCCAAAACAATCACTGTGGTTCTGGCTTTCAAAGTCACAAACCCAGGAAGAAGGCTGAGAAACTTCCTGGTATTAGGAATACCCAACTACATAATCCCCATATGTTCACTATTGCAATGTATTCTGTGTGCAATCTGGCTAGCAGTTTCTCCTCCTTTTGTTGATATTGATGAACACACTGAGCGTGGCCACATCATCATTATGTGCAACAAAGGCTCAGTTACTGCATTCTACTGTGTCCTGGGATACTTGGCCTGCTTGGCACTTGCAAGCTTCACTGTGGCTTTCTTGGCAAAGAATCTGCCAGACACATTCAATGAAGCCAAGTTCTTGACCTTCAGCATGCTGGTGTTCTGCAGTGTCTGGGTCACCTTCCTCCCTGTCTACCACAGCACCAAGGGCAAGATCATGGTTGCTGTGGAGATATTCTCCATTTTGGCATCCAGTGCAGGGATGCTTGGATGCATCTTTGCACCCAAGATTTACATCATTTTAATGAGACCAGAGAGAAATTCTATCCAAAAGATAAGAGAGAAATCATATTTCTGAACAAATTATTTCAGAATTTCTTTCAAATGTAAACATGGTACATACCCACCAAATATTGTTACGGTGCATGTATCTAGTTTTAGAATCACTCTCACTGATACCTAGTGATGTCCAGAAATACCATATATACCAATCTTGCATTCTTTATACATAAAATACTGCATTTATTCACTAGTTTAGTTTCTTCTGAGAAAACTAAAATTATCAAATTACTATTACAAATTTATTCATCATTTTGCTTCATGAAATAGAAAGTGAGTTCCAGGACAGAAATAGCTATACATAGAAACCAGCTAACAAATCAAACAATCAATCAGACAAGCAAACTAACTAAAGAATCAACAAAGACGAAATCAGGACTCATTTTCTGATTGCCAGTAACAGCACATACATGACAGAATGCTGACTTTTTTTCAGCTACTCTTTAAACTATTGGCCAATAGTCTAAGGTGGGAATTTTCCTTTTCTGAAACACAAAAACATAATAACACATACTACACAGAAGTCAGGGACCCCTGTGGAATAATTAGGGAATAGTTGGAAGAAGATGAGTAGAAGGGTGACCAATAGGAAGACCAGCAACCCCAACTAGCCTGGACACCCAAGATCTCTCTGATATTGAACCACTCACTACGCAGCATTCACCAGTTGATATGAGGCCCCTGACACATATGGAGCATAGGATTACATGGTCTGGCCTCAGTGAGAGAAAACAAACTTAAACCCCAAGATACTTGAGGCCCCAGGCATTGGGAAGGTATGGGGGTTTTGAACATTGGGAATATTGTCTTGGAAATGGGGAGGAGGTATGGGATGAGGGAGAGTCAGGGGGCAGACTGGTAGGGGTATAGTGACTGGACTGTAAAAAAAGATTAACAACCAATAAAATAAAATAAAATGACTTAAAATAAAATATAGATATATCAACATGACATTGTTTTGTAGTTGTAGAAAAGATGGGTAAAATTACTGATATTGGCATTTACCTAATTTTTCTCAGAAACTGCCCTTAGTGTACATTTCTAATTGAGTTCCTGTATTCAGAAAATTCTGCAATGATGAATTGGGAGCTAGATGCTTTGATTATGCTGCTTCCTTGAAAATGTAATTTCCAAAAAGAAAATTGTGTGTTTGCAGCTGCACTAAGGCATTTAGAATTGTCAATTCTTCTCCCTGATCTGGGATGGTGAATGGGTCTAAAATGTATCAGCATGAACGAAATTATCATTTGACTAAGTTAGTCTAGTTAGTCTTTGTAGAAGTCTGTTCATTAATAATGTCCCTTTAAGGAACACATTCCACATTAACATCCATATTTTACTCGTGGAAAAACCATGGAAAATGTCATGATGGCAAAGAAAGATTTAATATTCAAACTATGATTGAAGGGAATTCCTCACAAATCTTTATACTAACTGATCTATAAAATTACATTTATATTATATTACAATCAGAATTTTGGTATTTACTTTTTTTTACATTTATGTATGTGACTGTATTTATTTTCTGGTCAGCATGTAAGTTCAGAATCCAGTGGAGAAAAGAAAATGTCAAAATGTCAACTAGATAATATTTGTTGGATGCTAGAAATTAGAAATCAAGGTCTCTGTTAGATTAATGTAGAGGATAAATGTTTACTTGTAACATAAAATTATGCTGAAGAAGGTACTGAGCACATTATTCATGAACCAGACACCCCAACTTCAAAAATTCAAATGACTTGATACAAACAGATTGGGACAAGATCTTTACCAAACTTATTTCGCATAGTGAGCTAACATCTAATAAGTACAAAGAACTCAGGAGTGTGACTCCAGAACATGAAATAATTCTATCAGAAATGAGGTACAGGACTAAAAATGGAATTCTCACCTGAGGAATATTGAATGGCTAAGATGAACCTAAAGTAATGATCAACATCCTTACACATCAGAGAAATGAAAATCAAGCAATCCTGAGATTCTATCGCATACCAGGTGAATGGACAAAATCAAAACCTCAGCTGACCGCAGATGCTTGCAAGGATGAAGAGAATGAGGAGGACTCCTCCACTTTTGTTGGAATTACAAGTTAGTACAACCACTCTGTAAAACTGGCTGGCAGTTTCTCATAAATGCATTTTGAAGAAAAAAAATAAATAAAACCCTGGAAGCACATCATTACTATCTCCAAATATTTCAAAATTCAGTGCAATTGCAATAATGTTTCCCTTTTTTCTTTTTATTTTTTTTAAATTTACTTATTCTTTTTTTAAAGTCTAGATTTCATTTCCCTCCAGGTGGTCCACCCTCTGTCTGATTGTTCCATATCTCATATCCCCTCCTCTTCTCCATGTGGATATTCCCAGCGCCATACTATATACCCCACAATAGCTCTTCATTCCCTGGAACCTCCAATCCCTTGAGGGTTAAGTGAACCTTTTCTCTCTATGACTATACCAGGGAGTCCTCTACTGTTTATATGTCTGGCATAACATGCCAGCTAGTGTATGTTGCCTGACTTGACTTGTGGCATGGCGTCTGAGGGATCTCAAGGATCTCAGTTTGGTGAAACCATTGGTCTTCCTATGTGGTCACCCTCAATCTCAATGTCTTCCAGGCTTTTCCTAATTTAACCTCATTGGTCCCTGACTTCAGTCCATTGGTTGGGTGTGAGTATCTGCTTCTATTTCAGTGAAGTGCTTCTTGGAGTTTTTTCATAAAATAGACATCATTTAAAACAATATTTATACTGAGTAGGTTACAACCCTTTTATTATGTCCATGGCATGATCACTCATACTTCTTGATCTACAAAGATTCTGCAGTGAGCAGATATTCTAATTCCCTTATCCTGTCAATTTCTTCAACAAAATATGAAGTAGTCTTTATTCATCTTCATTTCATAATTTGTATCTCAGATGTCCCTTCACTTTCCCTTACTTTGTGTTTACTTCTCTGCATTGTTTCCATCATGTAAAGTCATTTATTCTGTGACTTATAATTTAACTTTTGAAAGCATAGTTATATTACAGTTATATAAATTGCACAACACACACACTGAACATTTCTAATGACAATGGAGGAGTCCACCCACTCCTGCCACACCAAGAAAAACTTAACTCCCAGCATCTCTGACACAACAGGACTTCAGGAGCTTTGTCGCACAAGGATTTCAGTATCTCTTCAGTCATCTTGATGCACAGGAACTCTGACACTCAGGATCACAGTATCACAGGACACAAGAATCATGGGATCACAAAGTCACCTGGACTCTGAGAAGCTCTGACATAACCAAGATCACAAAAAGGACAAACTCTAGTCAGAGACAGCGAGAGCAGACAGTAGAGATAACCATATGGCAAGAGGCAAGCACAGGAACATAACCAACAGAAACCAAAGCAACTTGGCATTATCAAAACTCAGTTTTCCCACTACAGCAAGTCCTGGATTCCCCCATTACAACTGAAAAGCAAGATTTGGAGTTAAATTCATATCTCATAATAATGATAGAGGACTTTAAGTGGGAAATGGATAACTCCCTTATAAAAACACAGGAGAATAAATGCAAACTGGTAAAGAAAATGAAAACCATCCAGTATCTAAAAATGGAAATGGGAAAAATTTTTAAAAAACACAAAAAGGAGAAAACACTGGAGATAGTAAATCTAGAAAATACATCAGGGATCACAGATGCAAGCATCACCAAAAGAATGAAAGAGATAGAAAAGAGAATCTCAAGTGCAGAAGATTCCATAGAAGTCATTGATACAACAGCCAAAGAAAATGCAATATACAAAAACCTCCAAACCCAAAACATCCAGGATATCCAGAAGAAAATGAGAAAATCAAATCTAAGAATAATAGGTATAGAAGAGAACAAAGATTCCCAACTTAAAGGGTCAGGAAATACCTTTTAAAAAGTGTCAAAGAAAACATCCCTAACCTAAAGAAATATTTGCCTAAAAACATACAAGAAGCTTAGAAAACTCCAAATAGATTGGCCCAGAAAAGAAATGCCATCTGTCACATAATAGTCAAAATACCAAATGCACAAAACAGGGAAAGACTATTAAAAGCAGTAACAGAGAAAAGTCAAGTAACATATAAAGGCAGACCTATCAGAATTGCACCAGACTTTTCAACAAAGACCATAAAAGCCTGGACAAATGTCATGCAGACCATAAGAGAACACAATTGCCAGCCCAGGCTCCAATACCCAGCAAACTCTCAATTCCCATAGGTGGAGAAAACAAAATATTTCGTAATAAAAACAAATATACACAATATCTTTCCACAAATCTGGCACTACAAATGATAAAAGAAGGAAATCTCCAACACAATGAGGGAGTCTACACAGTAGGAAAATAAAGAAACTAATCTTGAAACAAACCCAAAGGAAGATAGGCACAAAAACGTAATTCTACCTTTAACAACCAAAATAACAGGAAACAAAAAAAAACTACTCATTAATATCTCTTAACACCGATGGACTCATTTCCCAATAAAAAGACATAGACTAAGAGACTGCATATGTAGACAGGGCTCAGCATTTTGCTGCTTACAGGAAATGCACCTCCTTGACAAAGACAGACACTAACTCAGAGTAAAAGGCTAGAAAAATTTTTTCCATGCAAATGGTTCCAAGAAACATGCTAGAGTAGCCTCTGTAATATCAAATAGAATTGACTTTCTACTAAAAGTTATCAAAAAGCATAAGGAAGGGAAATTCATACTCATCAAATGAAAAATCCACCAATATGAGCTCAGAATTCTGAATAACTATGCTGCAAATCCATGGGCATCTACATTTGTGAACCTTCCTAAAGCTCAAAGCATAAATTGCACCACACTCAGTAGTAGTGCGAGACTTCAACAACCCACTCTCAGCAATGTAACAATCATGGAAACAGAAACTGAGCAGAGACACAGTGAAAATAACAGAAGTTATGAAACAAATTGTATTCACAGATATCCTTAGAACTTATCTTTGTAAACAAAAGAATATACCTTCTTCTCAAAAGCTCATAATACCTTCTTGAAAATTGAACATATAATTGGGCACAAAACAGGACTCAACAGATAAAGGAGATTGAAATAATCACACGCATCCTATCAGATCACCACAGACACAGGCTGGTCTTCAAAAACAAAGAAAACAACAGAGAGCCCACATACATACTAGAGCATTGTTCAATTTCCACGTATATGTGGGCATTCTTCCCTTATTGTTATTGAAGACCAGTTTTAGGCCGTGGTGGTCCGATAGCAAGCATCGGATTATTTCTATCTTTCTGTACCTGTTGAGGCCCGTTTTTTGACCAATTATATGGTCAATTTTGGAGAAAGTACCATGAGGAGCTGAGAAGAAGGTATATCCTTTTGCTTTAGGACAGAATGTTCTATAAATATCCGTTAAGTCCATTTGGCTCATGACTTCTCTTAGTCTGTCTACATCTCTGTTTAATTTCTGTTTCCATGATCTGTCCATTGATGAGAGTGGGGTGTTGAAATCTCCCACTATTATTGTGTGAGGTGCAATGTGTGTTTTGAGCTTTAGTAAGGTTTCTTTTACGTATGTAGGTGCCCTTGTATTTGGGCCATAGATATTTAGGATTGAGAGTTCATCTTGGTGGATTTTTCCTTTGATGAATATGAAGTGTCCTTCCTTATCTTTTTTGATGACTTTTAATTGAAAATTGATTTTATTTGATATTAGAATGGCTACTCCAGCTTGCTTCTTCTGACCATATGCTTGGAAAGTTGTTTTCCAGCCTTTCACTCTGAGGTAGTGTCTGTCTTTGTCTCTGAGGTGTGTTTCCTGTAGGCAGCAGAATGCAGGGTCCTCGTTGCGTATCCAGTTTGTTAATCTATGTCTTTTTATTGGGGAGTTGAGGCCATTGATGTTGAGAGATATTAAGGAATAGTGATTATTGCTTCCCGTTATATTCATATTTGGATGTGAGGTTATGTTTGTGTGCTTTCATTCTCTTTGTTTTGTTGCCAAGACGATTAGTTTCTTGCTTCTTCTAGGGTATAGCTTGCCTCCTTATGTTGGGCTTTACCCTTTATTATCCTTTGTAGTGCTGGATTTGTAGAAAGATATTGTGTAAATTTGGTTTTGTCATGCAATATCTTGGTTTCTCCACCTATGTTAATTGAGAGTTTTGCAGGATACAGTAACCTGGGCTGGCATTTGTGTTCTCTTACGGTCTGTATGACATCAGTCCAGGATCTTCTGGCCTTAATAGTTTCTGGCAAGAAGTCTGGTGTGATTCTGATAGGTCTGCCTTTATATGTTACTTGACCTTTTTCCCTTACTGCTTTTAATATTCTTTCTTTATTTTGTGCGTTTGGTGTTTTGAGAATTATGTGACGGGAGGTGTTTCTTTTCTGGTCCAATCTATTTGGAGTTCTGTAGGCTTCTTGTATGTCTATGGGTATCTCTTTTTTTAGGTTAGGGAAGTTTTCTTCTATGATTATGTTGAAGATATTTACTGGTCCTTTGAGCTGGGAGTCTTCACTCTCTTCTATACCTATTATCCTTAGGTTTGATCTTCTCATTGAGTCCTGGATTTCCTGTATGTTTTGGACCAGTAGCTTTTTCTGCTTTACATTATCTTTGACAGTTGAGTCAATGATTTCTATGGAATCTTCTGCTCCTGAGATTCTCTCTTCTATCTCTTGTATTCTGTTGGTGATACTTGTATCTACGGCTCCCTTGGTTTTCTATATCCAGGGTTGTCTCCCTTTGGGCTTTCTTTCTTTCTTTTTTTTTTTTTTTTTTTTTTTTTTTTTTTTTTTTTTTTGGAGCTGGGGACTGAACCCAGGGCCTTGCTAGCCTTTGGGCTTTCTTTATTGCTTCTATTTCCATTTTTAATTCCTCCACTGTTTGATTGTGTTTTCCTGGAATTCTTTCAGGGATTTTTTTTGATTCCTCTCTATAGGCTTCTATTTGTTTATTTATGTTTTCCTCCGTTTCTCTAAGGGTGTTCTTTATGTCTTTCTTGAAGTCCTCCATCATCATGATTAAATGTGATTTTAAATCTAGATCTTGCTTTTCTGGTGTGTTTGAATATTCAGTGTTTGCTTTGGTGTGAGAATCGGGTTCTGATGATGCCATGTAGTCTTGGTTTCTGTTGCTTGGGTTCCTGCACTTGCCTCTTGCCATCAGGTTGTCTCTGGTGTTACCTTTTTCTGCTATTTCTGACAGTGGCTACACTGTCCTATAATCCTGTGTGTCAGGAGTGCTGTAGACCTGTTTTTCTGTTTTCTTTCAGCCAGTTCTGGGAACAGAGTGTTCTGCTTTCGGGCGTGTAGCCTTTCCTGTCTACTGGTCTTCAGCTGTTCCTGTCGGCCTGTGCCCTGAGTCTACCAGGCAGGATGCTTGGAGCAGAAAAGTTGGTCTTACCTGTGGTCCCAACACTGAAGTGGCTCCTGGGCGGCTGCTTTTGAGCTCTCTGTGAGGGCAGCAACCAGGAGGGCCTGCACTGCCTTTCCCAGGGCCCCCGTGCACCAGGGTCCCAGATGGCATTAGGTGTTTTCCTCTGGAGTCAGAAATGTGGGTAGAGTGTAGTCTCTTCTGGCTTCCCAGGCCTGTCTGCTCCTCTGAAGGTTTAGCTCTCCCTTCCTTGGGATTTTGGTGCAGAGAACTGTTAGCTGATTCCCTTCCAGTCTGGGCGGTGTCTGGACTGTGGGCGGTCTGCCGTTCCAGTGCCACTATCTTCCTGTTCCCAGAAGCCCTATACAGTTTCCTCTTGGGCCTGGTATGTGGGCAGGGGTGGGCAGTATTGGTGGTCTCTCCTGCTCTGCAGTCTCAGGAATGCCCACATGTCCAGGTGGCATTTGGGAGTAGTGAGTCTTGTCTATTTTTCTTAATTATCAACTAGAAGATGGTCATAAATAATTTGAATTCCAAATCTAATTCTGTCACTCCCTTTGTAGATGACATTAAAATTGCAATCGAGTAGAAAATCAAATTTGGCATCTTGAGAAATTAACACCCAGATATCTTCTCTTATTAATGTGATGCAGAATATACGTATGAAAAGATATAAAACTGATCCAAAACAGTCTTTTTTTTTAAAGATTTTATTTATTCCGGCCTGCAGCAGCTCTCTGCTCCCAGACCCCGTGAGAGAGAGACCCAACCGCCTGGTCAGGTGGGCACTCCTGAGGCTGCAGAGTGGAAGAGACCACCAACACTGCCCACCCCTGCCCACATCCCTGGCCCAAGAGGAAACTGTATAAGGCCTCTGGGCTCCCGTGGGGGAGGGCCCAGGAGCGGCAGGACCCCTGCCTGAGACACCGCCAGAACCAGAAGGAAACAGACCGGATAAACAGTTCTCTGCACCCAAATCCCGTGGGAGAGAGAGCTAAACCTTCAGAGAGGCAGACAAGCCTGGGAAACCAGAAGAGACTGCTCTCTGCACATACATCTCGGACGCCAGAGGAAAACACCAAAGGCCATCTGGAACCCTGATGCACTGAAGCTCCCAGAAGGGGCGGCGCAGATCTTCCTGGTTGCTGCCACTGCAGAGAGCCCATAGGCAGCACCCTGCGAGCGAACTTGAGCCTCGGGACCACAGGTAAGACCAACTTTTCTGCTGCAAGAAAGCTGCCTGGTGAGCTCGGGACACACGGAGGCAGAATTCCTCTAGGATCGGGCACGTCCTGTGTTTACTGGAAGTCCCACACCCGCGGATCCCGGCCTGCAGCAGCTCTCTGCTCCCAGACCCCGTGAGAGAGAGACCCAACCGCCTGGTCAAGAGGGCACTCCTGAGGCTGCAGAGCGGAAGAGACCACCAACACTGCCCACCCCTGCCCACATCCCTGGCCCAAGAGGAAACTGTATAAGGCCTCTGGGCTCCCATGGGGGAGGGCCCAGGAGCGGCAGGACCCCTGCCTGAGACACCGCCGGAACCTGAAGGAAACAGACCGGCTAAACAGTTCTCTGCACCCAAATCCCGTGGGAGGGAGAGCTAAACCTTCAGAGAGGCAGACAAGCCTGGGAAACCAGAAGAGACTGCTCTCTGCACATACATCTCGGACGCCAGAGGAAAACACCAAAGGCCATCTGGAACCCTGATGCACTGAAGCTCCTGGAAAGGGCGGTACAGATCTTCTTGGTTGCTGCAGCCACAGAGAGCCCGAGGGCAACACCCCGAGAGCGAACTTGAGCCTCAGGACCACAGGTAAGACCAACTTTTCTGCTGCAAGTGACCTGCCTGGTGACCTCAAGACACAGGCCCACAGGAACAGCTGAAGACCTGTAGAGAGGAAAAGCTACACGCCCGAAAGCAGAACACTCTGTCCCCATAACTGACTGAAAGAGAGGAAAACAGGTCTACAGCACTCCTGACACACAGGCTTATAGGACAGTCTAGCCACTGTCAGAAATAGCAGAACAAAGTAACACTAGAGATAATCTGATGGCGAGAGGCAAGCGCAGGAACCCAAGCAACAGAAACCAAGACTACATGGCATCATCGGAGCCCAATTCTCCCACCAAAACAAACATGGAATATCCAAACACACCAGAAAAGCAAGATCTAGTTTCAAAATCATATTTGATCATGATGCTGGAGGACTTCAAGAAAGACGTGAAGAACTCCCTTAGAGAACAAGTAGAAGCCTACAGAGAGGAATCACAAAAATGCCTGAAAGAATTCCAGGAAAACATAATTAAACAAGTAGAAGCCCATAGAGAGGAGTCACAATAATCCCTGAAAGAATTCCAGGAAAACACAATCAAACAGTTGAAGGAATTAAAAATGGAAATAGAAGCAATCAAGAAAGAACACATGGAAACAACCCTGGATATAGAAAACCAAAAGAAGAGACAAGGAGCTGTAGACACAAGCTTCACCAACAGAATACAAGAGATGGAAGAGAGAATCTCAGGAGCAGAAGAGTCCATAGAAATCATTGACTCAACTGTCAAAGATAATGTAAAGCGGAAAAAGTTACTGGTCCAAAACATACAGGAAATCCAGGACTCAATGAGAAGATCAAACCTAAGGATAATAGGTATAGAAGAGAGTGAAGACTCCCAGCTCAAAGGACCAGTAAATTAACTTCAAAAAAATCATAGAAGAAAACTTCCCTAACCTAAAGAAAGAGATATCCATAAACATACAAGAAGCCTACAGAACTCCAAATAGATTGGACCAGAAAAGAAAATCCTCCCATCACATAATAGTCAAAACACCAAATGCACAAAATAAAGAAAGAATATTAAAAGCAGTAAGGGAAAAAGGTCAAGTAACATATAAAGGCAGACCTATCAGAATCACACCGGACTTCTCACCACAGACTATAAAAGCCAGAAGATCCTGGACAGATGTCACACAGACCCTAAGAGAACACAAATGCCAGCCCAGGTTACTGGATCCTGCAAAACTCTCAATTAACGTAGATGGAGAAACCAAGATATTCCATGACAAAACCAAATTTACACAATATCTTTCTACAAATCCAGCCCTACAAAGGATAATAAATGGCAAAGCCCAACATAAGGAAGCAAGCTACAACCTAGGAAAAGCAAGAAATTAATCTTCGTGGCAACAAAACAAAGAGAAAAAAAGCACACAAACATAATCTCACATCCAAATATGATTATAACAGGAAGCAACAATCACTATTCCTTAATATCTCTCAACATCAATGGACTCAACTCCCGAATAAAAAGACATAGATTAACAAATTGGATATGCAATGAGGACCCTGCATTCTGCTGTCTACAGGAAATACACCACAGAGACAAAGAAAGAAACTACCTCAAAGGCTAGAAAACAACTTTCCAAGCAAATGGTCGGAAGAAGCAAGCTGGAGTAGCCATTCTAATATCGAATAAAATCGATTTTCAACTAAAAGTCATCAAAAATGATAAGGAAAGACACTTCATATTCATCAAAGGAAAAATCCACCAAGATGAACTCTCAATCCTAAATATCTATGCTCCAAATAAAAGGGCACCTAGATACATAAAAGAAACCTTACTAAAGCTCAAAGCACACATTGCACCTCACACAATAATAGTAGGAGATTTCAACACCCCACTCTCATCAATGCACAGATCATTGAAACAAAAATTAAACAGAGACATAGAGAGACTAAGAAAAGTCATAAACCAAATGGACTTAACAGATATTTATAGAACATTCTATCCTAAAACAAAAGGATATACCTTCTTCTCACCACCTCATGGTACTTTCTCCAAAATTGACCATATACTTGGTCATATAACAGGACTCAATAGATACAGAAGATAGAAATAATCCCATGTGTCCTATCAGACAACCATGGGCTAAAGCTGGACTTAAACAACAATAAGGGAAGAATGCACACATATACATGGAAGTTGAATAATGCTCTACTCACTGATAACCTAGTCAAGGAAGAAATAAAGAAATTAAAGACTTCTTAGAATTTAATGAAAATTAAGGTACAACATACCCAAACTTATGGGACACAATGAAAGCTGTGCTAAGAGGAAAACTCATAGCTCTGAGTGCCTTCAGAGAGAATTGGGAGAGAGCATATATTAGCAGCTTGAGAGCACACCTAAAAGCTCTAAAACAAAAAGAAGCAAATACACCCAGGAGGAGTAGAAGGCAGGAAATAATCAAACTCAGAGCTGAAATCAACCAAGTAGAAACAAAAAGGACCACAGAAAGTATCAACAGAACCAAAAGTTGGTTCTTTGAGAAAATCAGAAAGATAGATAAACCCTTAGCCAGACTAACAAGACAACACAGAGTGTATCCAAATTAAAAAATCAGAAGTGAAAAGGAGGCATAACTACAGAATCTGAGGAAATTAAAAAAATCATCAAATCCTACTACAAAAGCCTATATTGAACAAAACTTGAAAATCTGCAGGAAATGGACAATTACTTGGACAGAACCAGGTACCTAAGTTAAATCAGGAACAGATAAACATTTAAACAACCCCATAACTCCTAATGAAATAGAAGCAGTCATTAAAGGTCTCCCAACCAAAAAGAGCCCAGGTCCAGATGGGTTAAGTGCAGAATTCTATCAGATCTTCATAGAAAAGTCATACCAATACTATCCAAACTATTCCACAAAATTGAAACAGATGGAGCACTACCGAATTCCTTCTCTGAAGCCACAATTACTCTTATACCTAAACCACACAAAGACCCAAGAAAGAAAGAGAACTTCAGATCAATTTCCCTTATGAATATTGACGCAAAAATACTCAATAAGGGGCTAGGGATTTAGCTCAGCAGTAGAGCGCTTGCCTAGCGAGCCCAAGGCCCTGGGTTCGGTCCCTAGCTCCGAAAAAAAGAAAAAAAATACTCAATAAAATTCTGGCAAACCGAATCCAAGAGCACATCAAAACAATCATCCACCATGATCAAGTAGGCTTCATCCCAGGCATGTAGGAATGGTTTAATATACGGAAAACCATCAACGTGATCCATTATATAAACAAACTGAAAGAACAAAACCACACGATCATTTCATTAGATGCTGAGAAAGCATTTGACAAAATTCAACACCCCTTCATGATAAAAGTCCTGGAAAGAATAGGAATTCAAGGCCCATACCTAAA
Source organism: Rattus norvegicus (assembly GCF_021556685.1). Taxonomy (NCBI): domain Eukaryota; kingdom Metazoa; phylum Chordata; class Mammalia; order Rodentia; family Muridae; genus Rattus; species Rattus norvegicus. The sequence continues at coordinate 77,820,298 of NC_141534.1, forward strand.
CCATAAAAAGCCATATGCAGCAAACCAGTAGCTTACATTAAACAAAATGGAGAGAAACTTGAAGCAATCCCACTAAAATCAGGGACTAGACAAGGCTGCCCACTCTCTCCCTACTTATTCAATACAGTTCTTGAAGTTCTAGCCAGAGCAATCAGACAACAAAAGGAGATCAAGGGGATACAGATTGGCAAAGAAGAAGTCAAAATATCACTATTTGCAGATGATATGATAGTATATTTAAGTGATCCCAAAAGTTCAACCAGAGAACTACTAAACCTGAAAAACACCTTCAGCAAAGTGGCTGGGTATAAAATGAACTCAAATAACTCAGTAGCCTTCCTCTACACAAAAGAGAAACAAGCAGAGAAAGAAATTAGGGAAACGACTCGGTGTGACTTTAACCAAGCAAGTGAAAGATCTGTATGATAAGAACTTCAAGCCTCTGAAGGAAGAAATTGAAGAAGACCTCAGAAGATGGAAAGATCTCCCATGCTCATGTATTGGCAGGATTAATATAGTAAAAATGGCCATTTTACCAAAAGCGATCTACAGATTCAATGCAGGCCCCATCAAAATACCAATCCAGTTCTTCAGAGAGTTAGACAAAACAATTTGCAAATTCATCTGGAATAACAAAAAACCCAGGATAGCTAAAACTATCCTCAACAATAAAAGGACTTCAGGGGGAATCACTATCCCTGAACTCAAGCAGTATTACAGAGCAATAGTGATAAAAAACTGCAAGGTTTTGGTACAGAGACAGACAGATAGACCAGTGAATTGAATTGAAGACCCAGAAATGAACCCACACACCTATGGTCACTTGATTTTTGACAAAGGAGCCAAGACCATCCAATGGAAAAAAGATAACATTTTCAGCAAATGGTGCTGGTTCAACTGGAGGTCAGTATGTAGAAGAATGCAGATAGATCCATGCGTATCACCCTGTACAAAGCTTAAGTCCAAGTGGATCAAGGACCTCCACATCAAACCAGATACACTCAAACTAACAGAAGAAAAAGTGGGGAAGCATCTGGAACACATGGGCACTGGAAAAAATTTCCTGAACAAAACACCCATGGTTTATGCTCTAAGATCAAGAATCGACAAATGGGATCTCATAAAACTGCAAAGCTTCTGTAAGGCAAAGGACACTGTTGTTAGGACAAAATGACAACCAACAGATTGGGAAAAGATCTTTACCGATCCTACAACAGATAGAGGCCTTATATCCAAAATATACAAAGAACTCATGAAGTTAGACCGCAGGGAAACAAATAACCCTATTAAAAAATGGGGTTCAGAGCTAAACAAAGAATTCACACCTGAGGAATGTTGAATAGCTGAGAAACACCTAAAGAAATGGTCAACATCTTTAGTCATAAGGGAAATGCAAATCAAAACAACCCTGAGATTTCACCTCACACCAGTGAGAATGGCTAAGATCAAAAACTCAGGTGACAGCAGATGCTGGCGAGGATGCGGAGAAAGAGGAACACTCCTCCATTGTTGGTGGGATTGCAGACTGGTACAACCATTCTGGAAATCAGTCTGGAGGTTCCTCAGAAAATTGGACATTGAACTGCCTGAGGACCCAGCTATACCGCTCTTGGGCATATACCCAAAAGATGCCCCATATATAACAAAGACACATGCCCCACTATGTTCATAGCAGCCTTATTTATATTAGCCAGAAGCTGGATAGAACCCAGATGCCCTTCAACAGAGGAATGGATACAGAAAATGTGGTACATCTACACAATGGAATATTACTCAGCTATCAAAAACAATGACTTTATAAAATTCATAGGCAAATGGAGGGAACTGGAAAATATCATCCTGAGTGAGGTAACCCAATCACAGAAAAACACACATGGTATGCACTCATTGATAAGTGGATATTAGCCCAGATGCTCGAATTACCCTAGATGCACAGAACACATGAAACTCAAGACTGATGACCAAAATGCAAATGCTTCACTCCTTCTTTAAAAGGGGAACAAGAATACACTTGGCAGGGAATAGGGAGGCAAAGTACAGAGGCAGAAGGAACACCCATTCAGAGCCTGCCCCACATGTGTCCCATACATATGCAGCCACCAAACTAGACAAGATGGATGAAGGAAAGAAGTGCAGGCCAACAGGAACCAGATGTAGATCTCTCCTGAAAGACACAGCCAGAATACAGCAAATACATAGGCGAATGCCATCATTAAACCACTGAACTGAGAATGGGACTCTCGTTGAAGGAATCTTAGAAAGGACTGAAAGAGCTTGAAGGGGCTTGAGACCCCATATGAACAACAATGCCAACCAACCACAGCTTCTAGGGACTAAACCACCACCCAAAGTCTATACATGGACTGACCCTGGACTCCAACTGCATATGTAGCAATGAATAGCCTATTAAGAGCACTAGTGGAAGGGGAAGTCCTTGGTCCTGCCAAGACTGAACCCCCAGTGAACGTGATTGTTGGAGGGAGGGCGGTAATTGGGGGAGGATGGGAAGGGGAACACCCATGTAGAAGGGGAGGAGGAGGGGTTAGGGGGATGGTGGCCCGAAACTGGAAAGGGGAATAACAATTGAAATGTAAATAAGACATAGTCAAGTTAGTAAAGATGAAAAAAAAGTCAAAAAAAAAAGAAATACCCAATTTAATAAAGATGGAGAAAAGAAAAAATAAAAGAGTATCCAATAAATGCATTTATTCCATAAGATAATTGCCAATGAGAGTCTTAACCTTTTGGGTTATGAAATTTAATCACATCATTAGACACTGCATGGAAATACCTAACAACAGTAGCATCCCTTCTGTTCTTTGGGATATAAATTTTAACAAGTAGGTACTAAAGACATGGCACAATAATGAATACATAACACATAGCACAATTGACATGACTGCTTAATTCTAAAGCAATATCTGGGCTGGGAGTTTTGACACATGCCTCTAATCCCAGCATCTGGTAGCCAGAGGCCAGAGGATCTCTGAAAGTTTGGCCTCTGTGTCTGAGGAGTTGAAAAGGCAGAATGTGAGTTCTGATGTTTGGGTACTATGAGGTTGGAGTAATTCAGTTAGTCAAATGTCATTGGACTTGGAATTTACATATTGAACATCAAGTTATTTTTTGATCTTTTCCTAATCCCAATAATACCAGAGTCATAAAATGATATTAACTCCTCAGTATGCCACTCAACACAAATATTTTCTTCAAATGGGAAGAAAGAATCTGCATCCACATTGAGAAACTATGAAAAGCATAATTGTAAGAGTGCAGATGTCATCAAACGTGTCTCAAGTTACACTTTTGACTCACTAAATTTTGGAAGAGATTTTACCACCCATGTGAATGGAGTCATAGATTCCCAAGAAAAAAAATGAGTGGAAGTAAATTCTGACAAACAGTTACAAACCGTTTTAGTCATAAGGACCCCTTGATGCTGGAAACACATAGGCTGCCACTGTCTTGGCAAAGGGAAACAACAACCACTACAACAACAACAACAACAACAATAACAACAACAATAATAATCCAGGATAGCATCTTTCTCCTCAAGACTCTGTCCAGTCACGTTGGATCCACATCTTGCAGTGAACTTTCCCACTCTGAACATTCAACCTGTGCAGGCTTTCCCTAAAGGAGAATTATTTCAGAGATCTGTACTCACTCATCTTCCAGAGACAGCCCTCCTTCTGCACACTGCTGACCTGAAGGAGAGCAACTCACCTGAGCAGATAGGATGCAGCCATGATGCTGGCTGATAGATGGGGTTTTCATGGCAAACAGGACCTTAAAGCTTCATATAGCTGTAAAGTTAACAGCAAACCCCAAAGTGAAAGTTGAATTGCCCAGAGCTCATGGCCCAAGATGAGAGCATGTTCATGTCACAGAAAGAAGAATGACAGTTTACCAAGGATGTTGACTTCATCTCTGAAAAACACTTCTCCCCATTAACAAGGAAGGAAAACTTGTAACTGAGGATTGAGCATCAGAGAGGGACCAGCTGGAAGTTAATGGCACTCTTCTCCTGTGGTCAGAAGCTGAGAGTCTAGGTGGAAGAACCAGACAGAGATTTCATTCTAGGGATCAGGGACTGAGGCCAGAGGGGAGAGTTGCCAGTCCACTCTACTTGAGGCTGTATCACTATGAAAATATCTCACAGCCAAAGTTAATGGGCCTTGAAGTCATTTCAGGTTCAAGACTGCTATCCTACTGTGCACTCAGCCTACTTGTTCAACTTGCCTTCAAGCAAATCATACTTGCATTGAATTTCTGAGGTCATCAGCTTTTACAGCCTAAGATAAAGCATAGTTTTCATCCTAAAATATGTAGTCTTTCATGCAGATGTGTGTGGATTTTATGGTAATATATCCTGAAACAGCAAGTAGTTTGGAAGGAACCTTAGGAAACAAATATTCACCATAAATGTTAGAGGTGATATGGAAATACGTTGATAAACCGGTGATGTTTGCAACATGTTACCTGGCCACCTGGGGAGCAGTTGGAGACAGTGACTTAATCTCTTGTAAAACTCTTTTAAATTTTTCTGTAAAATATCCCTCGGCCCTTGCTGTATCAAGCTTCTGTGTTGTTCAATTAATACAAATCAAAGACTTCTGTCTGTCACGCCCAGACTCAGAGACAGGGACAAACAGATGCATACGTCATCATTCATATACAGAATTTAAATTTGCAAAGAAGCAGCAAAATTCAAATCTGGACTTACTCTTGGTTAAATGCCCAAGGAAAGGGATTCTTAATTCCTTTTCCTTAATGGGACTTTGACATATTTTGGATACTTTGGGGGTTATTAATCATTCATTCAGCTCTTTGATCTTTGCCCTTCTCTTCTCTGCTCTCCTGCCCTCTTTGTCCCTCTCCCTTCTCTCCTCATCCCCCCTTCCCTCCACATGCTCATGGCCGGCCTTTGTTCCTCCCCGCTTCTAATCTTCTTGTCTTATTAAACCTTTCCACGTGGAAAAAAATAATTCATTCAAATAAATACACTGTGATTCTTTCTCGTCTGTTTTTCTAAAATTTAACCAACAACTCTTCAAAAGAAACCTTATAAAGTTCACTTGTCACTAGATGTATAGCACAAGCCTTGATTCTCAGCACTCAAGATGTAGATGTAAGTGGATTTCTGTGAGTTGGAGGGCAGCCTGGTCAACCTAGCAAGTTCCAGAACAGCCAGGGCTACACAGTAAATAAATTAATGGTTTTTTAAAAATTGCCTTTCAACCTCATGGGGGCAATGAGCAGCATGTAAAGTGTTTAAGTAAAAAATTAAATTTAATTTAAAAACCACTTTTCACACAGAAAATGACTCTTATTAAATGTTTGCTACATAGTCTTAATATTATGAGTTGGAATCTCCAGTACACACACACATGCATGCACGGGCGCACACGCGCGCACGCGCACACACACACACACACACACACACACACACACACACACACACACACACACACACAGAAGTCATGGAGGCAATATGTGCCCATAACCTCACTTCTAGGGTGTCAGAGACAAGAGATCCTAGAGGCTTACTGGCTACCTAATGGAGAACTCCAGTTTCTGTGCGAAATGCTAGCTCAAAAAATAAGATGGGTAGTAATTAAGGAAAACACTGATCATCAACCTCTGCCCTCCATTTATGTGTGAGCATGCACACACACACACACACACACACAGAGAGAGAGAGAGAGAGAGAGAGAGAGAGAGAGAGAGAGAGACTAAGAAAAAGAGAGAGAGACTTGGAGACTTGTTAGAGGATTGTGAATAAAATATGAAGTCAGGCCCCTGGCACTGGGCAAAGGGTTCTCATGGCATTCAGGGCCAGAGCAGCTAGCAGTCCTTTGTTCATCCTAGTTTGATATGTAGCTTGGTGACCCAGCCTGTCTTATGCCTAGGACTCATAAAAATCAAATCAAATCTAATCCAGACAGTGTAGGCAGAGGGAAATAGAGACCTGTGGCCTCCCATGCCACCCATAGACGTGTCCTCCAGAGTATAGCACAATGGTCCATTAGACATCCACTTGCTACCATGCCATGCAGCATGGACGGAGGGTGTATCCCAGGATTACCCCAGCTGCATGGCCAGCCTGCAGCTGGAGCCTCTACAATGTGTGAATGTGTGGTGGTCAGAAAGGAAAGGAAGAGAAGTGAAGCAGCCTGAGCATTATGAAAAGAGATGATGGAGGAGATTATGGTGGAGAGGAGTAGCCCGTTGTAAGTGACAATCCTCACCACCTGGGGCCATACTGTGGTCCCAGGCCAAGTTTCCAATGAGGGCCATGTCTGAGTCCATAGCTATGCAGTGGTAGGAGTCAATGCCCATGTTCTTGGTTCATATTAATAGTGGAGATGATGGGGATGGCCTTGGTTAGGACCACTGTCAGAGACCATGTGGATGTCCAGGGGCTATGCATAACTGGTCAAGCCTTCATTGAATGTGCTCTGAAGAGTTGGCCCCATCTTTCACCAGTGGCAGCACTCTGGAAAGCAGGCCCTATTCCTTGCCCAGGCAGCACAATACAGCTGTCCTTGGTGGCTGGGGTATAGGTGAACATCCCTAGGGTCAATATGGGAGAGTTGATACCACCATTTGTCTCCCACATGGTGGTAAAGACTTAGAGGAGATCAAGTTCCTCACCACCTCCAGCATCTGGGAAAGCCCTCTATGGGGGTCATGAGTTCATGAGAGCTAGCCCTGACCCTCACTAACTGCAGCACTCTGGAAAGTGGGCCCTGCACCTCCCCTGGACAACACAGCAAAGCTGACCCCAGGTGAGTGAGCCCACTCATGTGGCATGAGCTGGCGTGGGGATGGGGTTGATGCCATTCCTTGACTCACCCCTTACCTCCTGCAACAGTCTGAAGCACTAGCCCTGAGGTCATGAAAGTATATGAGTTGCCATAGCTTCCACAGTCAATGGCACTTGGGAGAATAGGCTCTACACCTTGATTGAGCAGCACATAGGAGCTGGCTCTGGAGGCGTGGGTGCAGGTGAACCACCATGAGGGCATGAGAGCAGGAGAGATGGCCCTGCCTCCTGCCAGCGGCTCCATTGAGTGGCCTAGCCAGAGCAATCCTGAAAAGTCCTCATTGGTGGTGCAGATAAAAAAAGAGCTGGTGGGCTGACCAGTTCAGCTACTACCCAGGCCCAGATCCAGGGCTCTGAATTGGATCACCCCAAAATCTATATCACCAACTAGTGATTGAGATTTGTGAATGGGCCAGTCCTGCTGTTCCAAAGCTTTGGATCTTCATGACATCAGACAACAGGATAATCAAGAGGCGCCCCAATGAGGATCTGATATTGATAGAGTCACAGAAGCCAGAGATCTCAAACCAGACCAATGACTCATTACAATGAATATTTGGACAGAGGGATATACTGTTGTTCAAACTGTGACATACTGCAGCTTCAACAATGTGATGTTTTCTATGCTTAGTTTTGTTGCTGTTTGTTTGCTTGCTTCATTTGTTTTATTTTGGCAGGGGGGCTGCAAGGGCAAAGGGTGGATATGAGGAGACCGGGGGGTGAGCAGGGCTGAGATACATGATGTGAAATTCACGAAGAATCAGTATTATATATATATACACACACACACACATATATATATATATATATATATATATATATAGTTAGTTAGCCGTTAGATGGAACACTAAATTACATACTATTTCCTTAAATTAAAAACTCTGACAAGAGCTGACCATGCCTGCTGTGCTCAATGTCATGAGGGTAGGCTGCAAATTCTATCATGGAACAAGTAAATGATATATGAATGCATGGTCAGACAGTCAATATGAAGAGTAGAAATTGACAGTACCATTCATTTATTCATTAATTTTTCTTCTCAATTTTTATTATTCTTTTTACATACTGACCACAGTTTCCCCCTCCCTCCTCTTCTCCCAGTCCCTCACCACCACCTACACTCTGTCTCCTCTCCTCCCCACACCCACAATACTATCCAATCCTCCCTATCACTTCAGAAGAGGACAAGGTTCCCATGGATATTAAGCAAACATGCCATATCAAGTTGCAGTAAGACTAGGCACCTCCCCTCATATTAAAACCAGATGAGGCAACTCAACATGAGGAAGAGTCCCAAAAGCAGACAAAGGAATCAGAGATAGCCCTTGTTCCCAGTGTTAGTTCCACAAGAAACCAAATTACACATATATGCAAATGGTCTATGTCTGCCCCATGTAGGCTCCTTGGTTGTTAGTTCAGTCTCTGTGAGTTCCTATGAGCACAGGTTGGTTGATTCTGTGGGGTTTCTTGTGGCGTCCTTGACCCCTCTGGCTCCTACAATTCTTCCTCCTCTTCTTCCACAGGGTTCCCCAAGTTCTGCCTAAAGTTTGGTTGTGGGTCTCTGCATCTGTTTCCATCCTCTGCATCATTAGAAATCATTTCAAATGTGTGTGTGTCTGTGTGTGTCTGTGCGTGTGTGTTTGTGTGTGTGTCTGTCTGTGTGTCTGTGTTTGTGTATCTCTGTGTCTGTGTGTCTGTGTGTCTGTGTGTCTGTGTGTCTGTATTTGTGTCTGTGTGATGTTTGGTTCTATCCACCCTCTGGGTCCTGGCACTTCAGGCAGTGTCAGGGATGGGCTTCCTCTCAAGCATGGGTCTCAAGCTAGGCCAGTCATTGGTTGGCCACCTTTGTCCCAGCACATCTTGTAGACAAAACATATTGCAGGTTTTGTGGCTGGGTTGGTTGGTGTCTCGATCCCTCTACTGGAAGTCTTGACTGGTTACAGAAGATGGCTAGTTCAGGTTTCATATCCACCATTGCTAGGAGTCTTAGCTAGGGTGACCTTTGTAGATTCCTGGGAGTTTCTGTTATATCAGGTTTCTAACTATCCCTTAGCTGCCCCCCAATTCTAGTTGTCTCTAAATACTGTCTTCCTCTATCCTTCCTCCCACCTTTATCCCTCCTGTTTTCATTCCTACCTCATCCACCCCCAATGTCTATTTTATTTCCTCTTCTTAGTAAGAACCATGTGTTCCCCTTTGAGTCCTCCTTGTTACTTAGCTTCTCTGGGTCTCAGTTGTAACATAGTTATCCTTTATTTTACACCTAATATCCATTTATAAATAAGTACATATTATGTTTGTCTTTCAGGGTCTGGGTTACCTCACTCAGGATGATTTTTTTTAGTTCCATCCATTTACCTGAAAATTTTCTGTTGTCATTTGCTTTCAACCGCTGAGTAATTCCACATTGTGTAAATGAACCACATTTTCTTTATCCATTCTTCAGTTGAGGGAAATAAAGTTTTTCTTTAATTTCTCTCTACTATAAATAAAGCTGCTATGAATATTCTTGAACAAGTGTCCTGGTGGTAGGATGGAGGGTCCTTTGGGTATATGCCTGGGAGTAGTATAGCTGGGTTTCGTTCCCTCTAGTTTTTTAAAGAAAGTGATAGGTAAGGCTGGAAGTGTAGGAGATGGCAGGCTGCATCTGGTCCTTCATAGAGGTACATGTGAGAAAGCAGAGGTTAGACTTGGGATTCCTCAGTTATGACTATACAAGCATCTCTATCTGTAAATTATTCTGGAGCCCAGGAATTCTAACTGGTGTGTGTGTGTGTGTGTGTGTGTGTGTGTGTGTGAGAGAGAGAGAGAGAGAGAGAGAGAGAGAGAGAGAGAGAGAGGTGACCTTTTTTGCTGTTATAAAATACATATATCTTAAACTTCAACTTACAGTCATTTAGACTATATGATTAAACAAGGTATGGTGTGGCACATCGGCCGTCCTGGCACCTGCAAGTAGAAACAGAAGGATAAGAAGTTCAATGTTATCCTCGGCTATACAGTAAATTCAAAGGTAACCTGGATTACATAAGACCTTGTCTCAAAATAAAATAGAATAAATAAGCTGGTTATGGAGGCCTATACCTTTAATTCAGGAAGCAGAGACTGGAAACGAAGGCATGCAACACTATAACTGTCTCAGCTTTTTATATTTAATATTAATGATGTCAGACAACATGAAGCATGCTGCATCAGGCTTCATATAACATATTTATGAAGCTCATCTATATTGTAGTGTATATCAATATTTCACTTCTTTACATCAGAGCTCCTTCTCATATTAAAATGCTACATTTTATTTCTCTTTTTAGGGTATTTTCAAGTAGTTTCAAATGCATTTGGTCTATTTTAATATTATTTAACCTTTAAATAGCATGTCTCTTTATTTTGGATTTCATTTATCTATTATTCTTTCTTTATCTTTAAAACATGATTTAGTGAACACATAACGTGTGCAAGGTACTGGGTCTTTAATAAAACACACACACACACACACACACACACACACACACACACGCATCATCATCATCATCACCACCACCACCACCACCATCATCATCATCATCTGAAACCTTTCTTTGATGAGGTTCTTGAGATCAACTTAGAAAAAGCACTTTCTTGGAAGCACTTCTCTGAGGTCCCTTGTCTGGAGACGAGATGCTCCTTCTCCTAGTTCTGTGATGAGGAGGGTGTCAAGTCCCAGAGAAACAAGTGGCTAGCTGTGGTGCCCATAAGAATACCAGTGTATGCTTGGCCTCTAGGCTCACCCAGTACTTGTTGCTCCTCTAGGCACTTTTCACTCTGCCCCCAACTCTAAACCTCTCTAACCAGGGCCTTCCCTTCCACTCCCCCAATTTCTCTGTCCTCCGCCACAGGATCTCTTGGCTCACTCTTGGCTCTCTTGGTTACCTTGCTCCCACCCCATCCCTGTCTCTGTCTCTTCTATTCACTTCTTCTCTTGAGCTCCCTATCTCTCTTGGTCTGTCTGGACCTTTCCAGATGCCTCAGTCTGTACTCTCCCTCATATCTACAATAAACACCTTCTCTTCAACCACACCTTGGAGCTATCATGTCTTTATTTTCATTCAGAGGGAAAAGCAAAACAGCCTGAGAGTGAAGTCATGTGTCCTTAAGAACAGTTATAACGTGAACATTTCCAACAAACTTTACTACTGTTTCTCCTATGATACAAAACTTTCTGTAATGTGACCCAATTGATGGCCAACGCCCTTAATACAGCACTCCAGAGGCAGGAGGATCTCTATGAGTTAGAGACCAATCTAGTTTACATAGTGAGTTCCAGGCCAGTCAGGCTTATGAAGGGAGACCTTGGCTCAAAACAAAATAAACAAATAATACATTAATAAGTTCATGTATCAAAAAAGAGAAATTCACTCTTGGTAAGCTCATGCTTGGGGAGAAAGCTCTGTGAGGAATTCCTGCCACTGCCTCACCTTGCCTACCCTACTCCTGTCAGCTTCTGCTAAATGTTATGAAAACCTGATTTGATGATGTTGTCTCTATATAGTGCTATTTGTTCTTTCCTGCGGTTTTCCCTGAGGTGACATTGTTCTGCCTGGGATCTTCCCCCATTGGAATCCACAGCTGGCTGCCTTATTCAGTTTTTGCTGGATATTTTCAGCTCCCAATTTGATGTTTTGGCATTGTCCGTCATATTTATTCTTCAGTTTGGCTTACTCTATATTTAACTCACTCATTCTAAATGCAGAGTGGCTTACAAAACCTTTCAAAAGAGGTTTGAAAAGATTTTCCTGTCTGCTGTTTTAACTTTCTAAATTTGCACTAAATTATCTCTATTTAAAACATGCCACACGGTGTGGACTATCTTTCCATAAGTAGAAATATATTCCTTTGCTAAGCATGGTCAGAAATATGAGTACATATAGGTTCCCCCAAATAAAATCCCCACTCTATCTTTACTGCAGAAATATTCTGAAACAAATAAAGATCCTTCTGAGGATGGATTATGGGCTGATGTTGTTTCTAACCTGAGCAATAGGAACTACATTACCCACAACGCCAAGAGCAGAGTGGCAAACGGCTGAGCCAAAGAGGGCCATGTCTGCCTGGGAATGTCGGGATACTGGGCGGGACTTCCTGCATTGCGTCCTGTCTTTGGTTTAACTTCCCATGGGTTGGTATTTGGAGGATTCTGAGCTTTAGGATCGCCAAATTATACTCAAGTTAAGAGAGAGAGCCGGCGCAGGATGAAGGCCAAGAAGACCGTAGGCAGCAGCGGTAGCTGTGTCCGGGCCCCTGCGTTGTCAACAGAGCCGATGGCGGCTGTGAAGCACCTGGCTCAGGTGAGTGCTGCATGCTAGGCGCTCCCCGCCCTAAACATTTGAGTCCCAGAGCCCATTGGAAGACTTAGTTCCTGCATCCAGAACAGTGCCAAGCCCGTGGATGGCGTCCGCATTTCTCATAACTAGTGTGATGAAGCATGGAAGGAGGAGACCAGGAGGAAAGTGCTTAATTGATTTGTGTGGGCAATATCACGTTTGGCCACTTGAACAGGGAGCATTCTAGCCTAAAAATGGCAAGGTGATGGATGTGTATTAGCTATGTCTTCACTACCTAGAAGCCAGCGAGACTGAATGGAAGATCAATGTGGCCAGAGGCTATTCAAAATGTCCCAATAGCTGCACAGAGTTAGAGCTGGCTGGAAGAGAATAAAACGAAGCCTCGGGAGAGTTAAGCTTTGTACAACATCCCACAGCCGATATGACTCAGCATTATGCACTAAGGTTTTGAGATCATTTAGATATATAAAGGTCATGAAGATCCGGGACTGGACACGGGTCACAGGGAGGCCGAGCCCATGAAATCCTACCATGGTCCTTGAGTCTTACAACTTTCTTCCCACAGATTCCCAGATGTACAGAAACGGGTATGATCTGTACACAGGTGAGTGTGGAGTGTTCTAGGAAGCTCACCAGTGTGGCCACACTTATTGCCTTGTGTTGGTAGTAGAATTCATTTTTTGTGGAGGTTTTTAAGAGTAGAATGTAAAATTTAGCATGGAGGCATACCTTGATAGTCTTAACACTTGAGAGGCAAGTTCAAAGCCAGCCTGGGGTACATGGTGAGAAACTAAGAAAGGATGAGTAATTGATAAGATAGCTCAGCTGGTAAAGGTACTTATTACCAAGCCTGAGGACCTAAGTCAATTACCAGAACCTACATGGTAAAAGGAGAGAACTGATTCCTGAAAATTGTCCCCTGATTTCTACTTGTACACCTACATACATACACATACACAAACTGAGAGAAAATACATACATACATGCATACATACAAAAAAAACAAGGGAGGCTAAGATTTCAAAACCCAGTAGAGGGAATTCAGCTGCTGACTAGTAACACAGATCTAAAAGCTCGGGGGAAAATTAAACATAGAGACATTCTGTTTCCCCTTGAGTATGGCTCGATTAGAAAATAGAAACAGGGTTGGGGATTTGGCTCAGTGGTAGAGCGCTTGCCTAGGAAGTGCAAGGCCCTGGGTTCGGTCCCCAGCCCCGAAAAAAGAAAAAAGGAAAATAGAAACAGCTTTATTTTATTATTTTATTTTATTTTTATTCTTCACTTCTTCATGTTCTGAAGGCCAATTTTTAACTCCTCTGATCAGGTGATACTCCTTCCTGCCTCAGCCTCCTAAGTGCTTGTACTATGAGAGTCCGCCATTATGCCCAAAAGGAAGCTGAGCTCAATAGTACTACCATAAGCAGAAAAGTAACGATGGGAGTTATGACTATGTCTAATGACTGGGCATCTAGCTGGAGGTGTAGACATCATTAGCACACCTGAGTGAGTGGAGGAGCCTATAGGGACCTTGCGAAAATATAGCAGATCTGGTAGGTGGCCAAAGCTTCCATAGGAAGTGTGGAACTCAACTTAAGAAAAGAAAAAAAACACTTGGAACCACTAAGGTTACATAACACAGTTGCTAGTATAAGTGTCTGTAAAATGCACACACACACCACCAGCATTTATAAAGGATTCTTGAAGTGTCTAATGAGGGAAGAGTTTCATTCAAAGCAATTGAGAGCTCAAAGGGCGCCAGTGTTCATCTGGAAGGATCAATATATGTGGCAAGGAGAGCTCCTGTAGCTAGACTTTTGGTAGAGTTTTTTAGAGGAAATCTGTGACTGTTGAGGTAGCATTAAATGCCACATGTGTAAAACCAATCTGTCCTCTCCCAAGTTGTGATGGTGGCTGAACAGAGTCAGCCAGCAAGGCATTAAGAAAGGATGGCAGCTGCCTCTGACTCTAGGAAGCTTCAGAAGTTGGGTAGTGATGGATCTTGCCTCCATATATGAAGCTTTCTCTAGATACCTTCTGCTAAGTAATGCAGGAGCCCAAAGAGATGCCTGTGGTATAGACTGTGGAGTTCAAGGTGGCTGTGGGAATAAGCTTTTATAAGAGAGGTAAGGACTAAGAAGAAACACATGGAGATGGAAAATGTTAGCAGGCCCTGCTTGGATGACCATGTCTTGGTTTTAAGGAGGAACCCTAGGAAAATTGACTGACAAAAGTTATGTCAGCTAGACTTTGAGGTCTTTATCTCTGTCAGGTAAAGAATTAAAGACAGGAAAAGAGCTCAGAGTGGACGGAAGTTGATTGAAAAGCTTTCCAAACTCTTCAAGTACATGGAGGGGGACATTCAGAGCAGAGTACCATTATCTCTAAATGTGTTTGGAATTATCTTGTGTTCAGGGTCACACACACACACACACACACACACACACACACACACACACACACACTGTTTTGGTTAACAGACATTTTGTACCCCTTCAACCATTACAATAGGACTCCCTGACCTGGTTTGTGAGCAAAGAAGCAGCTGTAACGGTGTCCCTTGCCTTAGTGCATGAATAACTGTACTGGCTGGGATAAGAGTGGGTACCCCAACTTCTCTCAGTGGTATAACAGGTACAGAAAGACCCACCACATGCAAAGGGAAATGGGCTGTATTTCAAAGGAATCAAAAATTACCACCTGGGGGGTTGGGGATTTAGCTCAGTAGTAGAGTGCTTACCTAGCAAGCACAAGGTCCTGGCTTTGGTCCTCAGCTCCAGGAAAAAAAAAAAAAAAATTACCACCTGTTGCTTACAGCAAAAAGCCACTTTAAAACAAAACAAAACAAAACAAAACAAAAAACCTGTGGTTTTTAATGTTCAATCATCTCATGTCCTAAAGGCCTCTGGTCTCAAAAGAAGTCTTGATGGCCCTATGTTGTCAAGTCCAAAATGCATAGCTATTCCTCATCCTTCTGTGGGTGCAGAGGGAGGACATAGTGATCTGGGAATAGACCGGCAGGTGTTAGCCTCCATGTGTTAAGCTTTTTATCATCTCAAGAGGAGAGTTGGCAAAGGAAGGATATGTGGGTGAGTAAACTGGGACGCCTAAAGGAGGTTGGTCATTGAGTGACTTGACTTCATCATAACAGGGCTGTGTAACCATTGAGGACGTGACTGTTTACTTCTCCCAGGAAGAGTGGAAGCTCCTGGATGAAGCTCAGAGGCTACTGTATCTTGATGTGATGCTGGAGAATTTTACCCTTATATCCTCACTGGGTAAGGCCCTTGTACTCACCCATGTGTCTTGGTTCCCATCTGTCTCTTTCTACCAAAGCCAGCTCTGCCCTTTCCACAGCCAATCTATAGGCCCTGTTGACTCCCCTGCTTTCTTGGCAGGTGTGCAGTTTTAGATGGTGAGCCCTCCTGTCCCAGCCACCATACCTCCACTCTGCCATCATGGAATCTTATCCCTCTGGCTGAGCTGTGTGCACTGCCCTAAGCAACCCTAACACAGGACACCCCAGAGCATTCATCAAAATGTCTAGGTAGCAGAAATCCTGCGATCTAGGTGGTAGGTCTGTCTTAGTTTGATAAAGTATCCTGACAAAATCAACATGAAGGATAAACAGTTTATTTAGACTCCACAGTTCCAGGTTATATATAGTCTATCATGACAGAGAAGTCAGAGCATCTAGAGTTAGAGAGAACTGGTGACATTACATCCATAGTCAAAAACAGAGAACAATGACTTGTTTTGTTTTTTAAGAATTATTTATTTGCTTTGATAAATTTTTTAATTGCATTTTTTGGCCCTTAAATCCTTTAATCAGAAGTATTTTTTTTTATCTTTATTTAATTGCATTTTTATTTACATTTTAAATGTTATCCCATTTCCCAGTTTCTCCTCCAGCAACCTGCTCACACACACACACCCTGTTTCTATGAGGGTGCTCCCTCACCCACCCACCCACTCCCTTCCATCTCACTGCCTTGACATTCCCCTACACTAGGGCATCGAGCCTTCACAGGACCAAGGACCTCTCCTCCTATTGATGCCCAAAAAGGTCATCCTCTGCTACATATGCAGATGGAGCCATGGGTCCATCCCTGTGTTCCATTGGGATGGTAGTTTAATCCCTGGGAGCTCTGCAGGGAGGGGTTGGGGTGGGGGTAGTCTGGTTGTTTGATATTGTGTTCTTCTTATGGGGTTGCAAACCCCTTCAGCTACTTCAGTCCTTTCTCTAATTCCTCCACTGGGGACCCTGTTCTCAGTCCAATGGTTGGCTACAAGCATCTGCCTCTGTATTTGTCAGGCTCTGCCAGAGCCTCTCAGCAGACAGCTATATCAGGCTCCTTTCAGCATGTACTTATTTGGCGTCCACAATATTGTGTCTTTTTTGGTGTCTGTATATGGGATGCATCCCCATGTGGGACAGTCTCTGGATGGCCTTTCAGTCTTTGCTCCATACTTTGTCTCCATATTTACTCCTGTGAGTATTCTTGAGAACAATGACTTAATGCATGCCATTGCTCAGCTCAGTTTCTCATCTCTAGTCAGTCCAAGACTCTAAGACAAGGAATGGTGCTACCCATAGTGGGCAGGTCTCAATTAATATAATCAAGACATTTTCTCACAGGTATGACAGGAGGGCCTTCTCATTCAAGCTTGTGTCAAGTTGACAGTTAACAGTAACTATAGCTTTTAAACTAAAATCACCCCTTCTTCAGCCAGATGACCGTGTTCATATCCATAATTCCTTTTTCTCTAAGTTCTGCCCCCCTCTAGCTGGTACCTGATAGCTGCCTCTTTCAAGAATTTCATATGTTGTGATGGTTGGTGCTTATGAGGACTATGGACTGTTTGTATAAGATCTTCTATCTAAGCTTCTTTAAAATACTGATCATTTTGTTCCAATCACTTATCTGTCTTATCTTTAAAGCTTGCATTATCCATTTCTTACATAGTCGAACAACTGGGGCTGTGGGGAAAGTCCTGATTTCTTTCACTAGGTGGATATGTCAAGATGGTCTCAACAGTCGCTTGCTTCTCATGAGTAACAGCTGATACAGGGTATGACATTAAGAATGTTAGATCAGACCAAGAGTCTGCCGTGTGTCTAGGAGTATTATGTAAGTGTGTTGTGTGAAACATTTCCTATTTGCAGTTTGAGATGTGAACCCTCCTGCTCCAGTCACCATACCTCCACTCTGCCATCATGGACTCATATCCCTCTGGAACTGTCATAAATCCTTCCTTCCCTAAGTTGCCTTGGTTTTATCACAGCAATGGAAAGTAACTTTTACAGTAACCAAAAAGAAAGTAGTTCTAAGTTCTAGGTTTGTATAACATCTCTGTCTCACCAAGTAGCAATGGGTCTCCAATAATTCAGTTTATCCAGAAGGAGTTCAAATAGATCACACAAGTTAAAAGACTGCTCCCACTTAAGTATGGATTTTTTAAAGTATTCTTTGGTGTCTAGTAATATTTTCTTATTCATTTCTGATTTTGTTAATTTGGGTCCTCTTTTAATTAGTTGGGTCAAGGTCTGTGGTTCTATGTAGTGTTGTCTTTATTTCTGTTTCATTATTTTCTTTCTGATTATTATTTTTTTTTTGCCATCTATTAGATCTTGGTTTGTAGTATTCTTGTTTTTCCAAATTCTTGAGTTGCCTGCATTAAGTCATTTATTTGTGCTCTTCTTTCGCCTTGTTTTAATGTAGGCACTTAGAGCTACACAGTTTCTCCATAGCACACATCTTAATGTGTCCCAGAGGTTTTGTGTGTTGTATTTTTATTTTCATTTGGTTCTGGGATTTTTTTTTTTTTAATTTCTTCTATGGCTTGCCCATCATTCAGTAGTACATTTAATCTTATTGGATTCGTGCACTTAATGGAGATTTGTTTACTTTTGGCTTTAAATTTTGTTGCTTTATGGCCACGTAGGATATGTGGAGTTATTTCTTTCTAGAGGATCTCTTAGACTATAAGATATGGTCTGTGTTAGAGAAGCTTTCATGTGCTGCTGAGTAAAATATATATATTCTTTTGTATCTGGAGAAATATCCTGTAGATATATATTAAGTCCATTGGATGTATGATGTCACTTAATGCTGATGCTTCTCTCTCTCTCTTTTTAATCTAAAAAACTTGTCTATGGAATAAGTGGGCTATTGAAACTGCCTACTATTAGTGGGTGGGTGCTTATCTGTGTCATTAATTCTAGTAATGCACTTTGTATGAAATGGCATATACCAGAGTTTGCTACATACATGTTTAGGACAGTAATGTTTTCCTGGTTAATTGTTCCCTAGATTGGAATGAAGTGCCCTCCTTTATCACTTTAGGTTAGTTTTAGTTTGGAATCTGTTTGCCAGATATTTTTATAGCCACACCTACTTGCTTCCTGGTCCCATTTAATTGGAGTACATTTTTCCAGCCTTTTACTTGAAGGTGCCTATCTTTAAAAACTGAGATGGGTTCATTGTAGACAGCAGAGAGATGATTTGTTGTTGTGGTTGTTGTTGTTGTTGTTGTTTTGCTCCATTCGGCCAGCCTGTGTCTTTTGATTGGAGAATTGAAGCCATTAATATTTAAAGTTATTGAAAGTTGTGCATTGATTGAAGTCATTGCACTATTTGCTGTCTGTGTCTTTTGGCAGTGATTGTTCACCCTTCTATTTTAAAATATTGCCACTTTATTATGTTTAGGGGTGATCTGCTAGATGTGAATTCTTTTAGCCTATTTGTATTGTGGAAAGTTTTTCTCCTTCAGTCATGGAAAATAGTTTTGCTGGGTACAATAATCTCAATTGGCTGTCCTGGACTTTTAGAATTTGGACTCTATTGCTCTGAGCTCTTCTGACTTTCACCATTTCCATTGAGAAATCAGCTGTTTTGTTGGCTTTTCCTTTATATGTGACTTGGTGTGTTTCCTCATAGCTCTTATTAGTATTTCTTTGTATTAAATATTAAATGTTTTAACTATTAAATATCATGGGAAGGTTCTTTTCAGGGTGTGTCCATTTGACATTCTGTGTGCTTGTTCTATCTCTATGACTGTGGTGTCTTTCCTGAGTTTAGGAAAGTTTCTCTCTGGTACTGTCGAAGGCCTTGTCTATGCCATTGACTAGGAATTCCTCTCTTTCATCTTTCTCAAGCACTGGATCTTCTCATAGCATCCCAAAGTTTCTGCATAACCCTTTCCCATGCTTTTAATTTTTTTCCATGATCTTTGTTTGTGTGGTCTAACTCTTTACTTCAAGGCTCGATAATTCCAGCTTCTACTTCATCCTTCTTGTATATATGGCTTTTTGTTGAGTCGTCTAGTTGAGTTGTTGAGTTATCTTCAAGACCTGATATTCTGTCTTCTGTTTGATCTGTTCTATGCATAAAGCTTTCAGTAGTCTTCTAGTTGGTTGCTGGGCTTTTCAATTCTGTCCTCGTTCCAGCTTGAGTGTTCTGTCTCTTTACTGAATTCAGATTTCAAATACTTCAAATTTATTTTCAAATATATTTCAGCCGTGTATTTGTATTTTCTTGGGTATCACTCAGGGCGTATTGTTATCCTCTTGATGTCTGTTCATGTTTTGCTAAACTCCTTGAAATCTTTGATAAAGGTTATGGTTTTGTTTTTGTTTTGTTTGTTTGTTTGTTAGAGAGGGTCTCACTCTGTATCTCTAATTGTCCTGGAATTCAGGATATAGATCAGGGTGACCTCAAACTCTACGCGATGCACCCCCACCTGATTATCATTATCCTCTTCAAGTCTGTATCCTGGAATTCATCTAGTTAATTCTCATTAGGAAAAATTTCTATCAAAGTAACCTTTACATACAAGCGTGCATACATGTGTGTACACATATAATCATAGTATTTTTCCTACCAATCTTTTTAATAGTCTCCTATTGTATGTATCTCCGTTTGTATTTATTTGTTAAATTTGAGCTTTTAACTTCCTAAACCTTTGGTCTCTTTAGTTTCCAGTGTGTGTGTGTGTGTGTGTGTGTGTGTGTGTGTGTGTGTGTGTGTCTGTGTGTGTCTGTGTGTGTGTGTCTGTGTCTGTGTGTGTGTGTGTGTGTGTGTGTGCACATCAAATAAGTGTGGGAGGTAGGGAGGGCTGAAGCCTGCACCTTTTGGATTGATGCTTGCTTGGTGAGTTCCTCGTGGTAGGAATAGTCTGTTATAAAACCAAGTGACCTCCCTTTCCAAGATGGCACCTATAAAGGAGGGTCTGGCTATTTGCCCTATAGTCTTTATTCTCATATTCTATAGAAACATTTAAATGATACTCCTTTTTTCCCCCCACCAACCACAGAAATGAAATCCATCAGTGGATAGTTGGATACAAGCAAAGGATTGGACACAATCTAGTCTCTCAGACAGAAATCTGCCAGAAAGTTAGATTTGCTCTGAGAGATTAAATTGGTTTATGTCATTTTTTCCCCTCTCCAGCTGACACAGTTTATGCCTTTGCAATAAAAGCAGCTAAAATCTTGGGCAAATATTTTTCTCTTGCCTCCTACAAATCATACGAGGGTCCAGAAATAAAACTAAGCATATTTAAAAAAAAAAATAGCCTCTGCTCGTGGCATTCAAAGGGGGAAATAAATTTAAAGCATGATTGGTGATTCCAGCCGCAGCTGATGTGCTTTTCACTAGGTTCTCTGTCATTTCAGTTTATCGGTATGAAGCAGAGGCTGAAGAAAAAACCTGTGCACAGAGTCTTTCACAAACTGAAGCACCACAAGTCAGGACTCCGAAGCAAGGTCAACTCAGGCAGAAGCCTCATCCCTCTGACATCTGTATCACCGTCCTGAAAGATATCTTGCATCTGAACGACCTACCTGGGCAAAAGCCGTATTTGACCGAAGTGTGTACAAAGCCCCAGGACCATAAGCATCACAGAGCCAAGAATTGGTTAAAGAGAGACGTGGACTCCCTTGTGAAGAGCTGTATATTCCATGTGGCAGGGAACCCTTTCATCTGTAGTAAGATTGGAGAGAAATTCCCAGCTATATGGAATCTTCTCCAACCCAAGGACATCCCCAACGGTGAGAAACAAAATAAAATTAAGCGTGGAAAGGCTTTTCACAGGGATAAAAATAATTCTGAATCAGATGAATATAAGAAATCTTCCAGCCCCCAACACAGGCTTCATGAATACCCAGGAGTTTGCAGTGCAAAGGGGGGTTTTGAATCTAACAGTTGTGAGCAAGACTTAAACAAGTACTCACCTGCACCATTCCGGATGGACCAGACTGAAAACCGACCATATGAGTGTCATGTCTGTGGAAAATGGTTTGGCCAGAAAGCCACACTTAGAATACACCAGAGACGTCATACCGGAGAAAAACCATATAAGTGTGGTGAATGTGGAAAGTCTTTTTGTCAAAGCTCTAACCTAAGTGAACACTGCAGAGTTCATAGTGGAGAAAGACCTTTTGAGTGTCTGGAATGTGGGAAAGCCTTTGGGTGCCATTCTAGTCTTCTGCGGCACCAGAGAACACACACTGGAGAATGGCCATATGAATGCAGTGACTGTGGGAGACTGTTTAGACAGATTGTCAGCCTGATTACACACCAGAGGACTCACACTACCGAGAAGCCTTATGAATGTGGACAGTGTGAGAAGTCTTTTAGTCACAAAGCCACTCTTACTGTACATCAGAGAGTTCACACTGGGGAAAAGCCCTATCACTGTGAAGCCTGTGGGAAATCCTTCAGCCAAAGTGCCAACCTTATTAAACACTCCAAAATTCACACTGGAGAAAAGCCTTATGAGTGTGGAGAATGCGGTCTATGCTTTCGCCAGAGAGCTACCCTCATGAAACACCAGAGAACCCACACGTCAGAAAGGCCTTATGAATGTAGAGAATGTGGTAAGTTCTTTAAACAATACTTCTACCTCATTGAACACCGTAGGATTCACACCACAACAGAATTTTATGAGTGTGAACAGTGCGGGAAGTCTTATACCCAAAAAGCCACCCTTATCAGACACCAACGAGTCCACACAGGAGAGAGTCCTTATAAATGTGAGGAGTGTGGAAAAGCCTTTGAATACAAATCCAGACTTAAGCGACATCAAAGAACGCACACTGGTGAAAGGCCTTATGAGTGTGCCAAATGTGGGAAATTCTTCAGAGAAAGCTACAATCTTGCTGAACACCAGAAAATTCACACTAAAGCAAAGCCTTACCATTGTGATCAGTGTGGGAAGTGTTTTAGCCGGAGAGCTGACTTGGTTAAACACCAGAGAGTTCACACTGGTGAAAGACCTTATACTTGTGGTGAATGTGGGAAGACCTTCAGCCGAACTACCAACCTTGTTCAACACAGAAGAATTCACACTGGGGAACGGCCATACGAGTGTGACCAGTGTGGGAAATCTTTTAGCCAGGTGTCTACCCTCACTCGACATCAGCTACTTCACACTGGAGAAAAACCGTATAAGTGTAGCAAATGAAGGAAAGTCTAGACAGCCCTCTAGCATCTTCTAACACCAAAAGATAGACCATCACAGCTCCCGGAAGCCAACCCTTGAAAGCACCCTCAGGCCTCCAAGGATATTACATTGTTCACTGTAACAAACTAGAGAGCCTCATAGAGTTCTAGGTCATGTAATTTGTACCAGAGCTAGCCTGCATGTTCTGGACAGTCTGTACCCCTTGCCAGAGTTAAAGAGCTGTCATAATGTCTCATAGACACTGTCTCTTCTCTAGCACCTTGCACTGAGTGCATATGCACCACCACCACCCCACCCCACCCTTGCAACATGCCGTACTCTCCCCTTCCCTAATAGAAGCCTCAACTTCCTGTGCCTTGCAAATGACCTTGATCCCTTTTTCTCACTGGATATTTCTGGGTCTGTATTTTGCCTAAAGGAACATGGTCTGGGATGAGTGGGAGGCTCCAGCAAGGATTATCTTCTCAAGTCTGTCTCACATGATTCGTGTGACTGTTTACATACTCCAAATCACTAGCCAGGAACTTCCTGTCAGGATGTGCAATAATAAAAGACCTTATTTTTTTTTCCCCCATGTACTTTTAATCAAGAGTTTCTATTCACAGACTTAGGCAGCCAAAATACTATGATAGGTCCTGTTTTTGTTTTGTTTAATTATTTTTATTTACATTCAAGCCGTTGCCTTCCATCACCTCTCCCTCAAGTCTTCATCCCCCTCCTTTTTCTCCTTGCCTTCAAGAGGGTGCCCCTGCCACCAGGCCTCCCCCTTCCCTGGTGCCTCAAGTCTCTCAAGGCGTATCTTCTCCCACTGAGGCCAGACCACGCAGTCCTCTGATATATATGTGCTAGGGGTTGCCTGTTTGGTAGGCTCTGTTTATATAGAAATTGTAACAGTGTTTGGGTTTTTTATTTAATATTTATTTATTGAATGTACATGTGTGCTCTGTCTTCATGCACACCAGAAGAGGGAATCAATTCTGAGCCATCATGTGGTTGCTGGAATTGAACTCAGGCCCTCCAGAAGATCAGCCAGTGCTCTTAACATCTGAGCCATCTCTCCTTCCCTGGAACAGGTCTTGAGGCTGCACCATTCATGCCTCAGCATGGGTAATGGGAAAGAGTAGCTCTCGTTTATGTTGCTTTCCAAAACCTTTAGTGGAACAAAGCAGGGTGTTCAGTCCTAGCTTTGTGCTTTTTTTGTTTGTTGTTGGGAGGAAGGTGTTTTGTTTTTAGACTACCCTGAGGTCACTTGTTGGAACTGCAACATTCAGTGCTCTTAGAATAGCTTTAACTTATCCCATCATTCCCACATGGTCTGACCTGATTATGCCCAAGATTGTCGAAGAGAAACTTTTCTATGAGGTTCATAGACACCAAGTCCATAATTCCAAATGTCACTTGAAAAATTAGGAGAACCAAATAGGAACAATAACGGGTAGATTAATACAAGCTTTAAGGGTCGGAGAGGTGGCTCAGCAGTTAAGAGCACCCGACTACTCTTCCAGAGGTCCTGAGTTCAATTCCCAGCAACCACATGGTGGCTCACAACCATCTGTAAAGAGATCCGATGTCCTCTTCTGTTGTATCTGAAGACAGCTCAGTGTACTTATTTATAATAAATGAATAAATCTTTTTTAAAAAATACAGGTTTTGATAATTGAAAGGTGGGGTTTTATATGAGAACATTACCTGGGGATTGATTACTCTAGAGACCACAGATATTGCATTCTGGAAAATAATTTGCCTGTATCTTGTGTCCTGAAATCTTAACTGAGTCTGAATTCATGCTGTAACTTATAGCCAGATTTACAGTGAGCAACATCAGCAAAACGCCAATCAGAAAGATTCAAAAGCAGGCAGTTTTGCCAGGAACAGAATGTATTGGGAGATACAAAGAAGCCATAGTTACTAATGGGATCACACTGTTAAAAGAAACTAAGTACTTTGTACTAGGGGTGTAGAAAAATAATAAAGATACCTTGATGGCTCAGCTTCTCTTCCAGAGATCCTGAGTTCCATTCCCAGGAACTGCATGGTGGCTCACAAGCATTTATTAAGGAATCTGATGCCCTCTTCTGGTATGTAGGTGTATGTGCAGATAGCACTCACTTATAAATAAATAAATAAATAAATAAATAAATAATTTTTAATTTGTTTTAAAAACTCACTTGTGGAAATTATTTCCTGGGTCCAGTTACCCCTATGTAGGCTACTTGAGCTATGGATCAATGAATCCTGGGTTTCTGCTTGAGTGGGCAGTGCTCGTGGCACTAACATGGTGCTCCTTTTACAGCAGGCAGATTGCTTCTACCAATTCTAGGCATACCCTGAGATGCTAAGTGGTCTGTGTCAAGGCCTTAGGGGTAGGCATACTCAAACCTGTTGGATCTCAAGTGATAGTAGCGTGTGATTTCCACAAGTAAGAGTTTAAGGACAGCCAGAGCTACCCTGTCCCGAAAAAGAAAAAAACAACAAAACAAACAAATACTAAAGAAACACTCTAAGAACTTGCTAGCAATCTGGTTACAACATCTGTAACCCCACTGATCCCCACAGTTGATTCGGTTAATGTGACTGGCCAGGCGGGTGTTCTCTTCCTCACTGTTCCATATTTCTCCTGAAACTGAGTTTGGCCGAAGAGGAACACATTCCCTAGTAGAGAAAGACCAGTAGTTGATCAAGAGTATGTGAGTAGCTGCTCTCTCCTGCTAGAACCGCCAAACAAGCACTTAAGGAAATCTTAAGAGGCTGAAGACATGTCTCAGCAGTTAAGTGCTCTTCCAGTGCACACAAGTTCAGACCCCAGCACCTCGGTCAGACTGCTAACGGCTGATCTTGGCTCCAGGTCTGGAGGATCTGACACCCTCTTCTGGCTTCCTTGAGCACACAGAGATAAAAACAAGTATTTTTAAAAGAACGAAATAGGGCTGGAGCCGTTAAAGGCTAGGCTCACAACCAAATATATAAAAGAACGAAATATAAGATCACAAACGCCGTCTTATGGGTAATGCACAGCCATAATAACCGCAATCTGAAAGCTACAGACGACTCCAAATCCAGCCTTTCCCTCAAGAGACCCAGTCCTCATCCAGTCCTACTTAGCCAGTCTACTTTTGTTCATAGTAAGAGATACTAAACGACTCAAAAACTTCAGATTTTTGTTGTCGTTTGGTTCGGTTGGTCTCACTGACGCCATATGAATCAAATAGTTCTAGGTCATTTCTTTTTCTTTTTCTTTTCTTTTTTTTTCCTCCCTACTCTGCATTTTCTGCTTGTTTTCTGCAGTTACCCAAGTCCAAGAGTCTGAAAGGGCAGGGTCGACCCTAAGTCTAAGGACTATTTGAGGTGACTGTTGGGGTCTTTTGTCACACAGGATTCTAGACGTTGTTTATCCCAATCCCGCGCTTTTCTTAAACTTTTAATGGCTTCCAGAATCCTGATTTGTCTGCATGAAATTGCCTCTGAAACCAACTGAGGATGTTGAGGAGCTAAGGAAACTACATTACCCACAATTCTTAGCACCGAGCGACAAATGGCTGGACCAATGGTCTCTTGGAAAGGCCTTTTCCTTGTTCGGGCCGCAAACTAAGGACAAGATTTCCCACAGCTCTGCCAAACTGTCCTTGTAGCTGCTTTAGAGTTATTTCCCGCTCTCAGTGACACAAGAGTGTGGCGTGGAGACCAAGGTGGGCCGAGAGGACAGGCACGGGGTGCAGGTCTATGTTGCCACCACCGTCCGCGGTGAGGGATGCTCGAGCATTTATTTGCAGAGTATGATGCTGCCACAATTGCAAAACCTTCTCAAGTAAATGTGGCATTCTCCTGAGTAAGAGAGGAGTAAAACAACTCAAGTGATTCCAGATTTTTAGATTTTTATCAGATGGAAGCTTAACTATTAGATCTAGATATAAATAATATATAGTATACATTAGATATAGATACACACACATACACACACACATTTAGGATATCTGAAGTTTTGTCTTGTTTTGTTAAGAATGAGGTGTAAATCCTCATATATATGCACCCTAGTAACCGCATATTTTAAACTTTTTCATCTATTATTATTGTGTGCATGTGTATACAAGCACACCACAGCATGGGTAGGAAAGTCAGAGGAAAGCTCTGTGGCATTATCTCCTTCCACCTTTACTTGCATTTCAGAGATCAACCCTGAGTCCTCAGACCTGAGCAGCAGATGCCTTTACCCACTGAGCCATCTCATTAGCCGTAGGCTATATTTTTCAAAAGAAACAGAGAATGAGTTGTTTCAAAGAGCAGTTGTGGACACACCCACTTGAAAGATGGTCCAGCAGATCAAGAACATTAGGGATGATTAAGCTT
The DNA here is from genome assembly GCF_021556685.1 of Rattus norvegicus. Lineage (NCBI taxonomy): Eukaryota > Metazoa > Chordata > Mammalia > Rodentia > Muridae > Rattus > Rattus norvegicus. The sequence goes on from NC_141534.1 coordinate 77,847,256, forward strand.
GAAAAAAAAACGAAAAGGACTGATGTTTGCTCTGGAGTACAGCCTGACATAGCAGGAATTGGAATCAGCCTTATGTTGCATGAGCTCATCTAACAGCTGGAGTCAAATAATCCTCCTCGCAAGTACTGGAAACAAGCTGCATGAGGGACACTGCAAACAGGTTTTTGGGTAACACAATTAGCATGAGAACACAAGCCATTACATTTGCTTATAGTTTTATCTTTGTCTTTCTTCTTCAGTCATTCCAACGTTTCTTCCATTCCAGCAAGCATCACTTGCCCCCTCATCAGTATTTTCTAACACTGACCCATACCTAACACACCCTGTGAACATACATCATTACATAGCACTTCTACCATTTGAATTCTCTGGACTGAGACACGCGAAGTGTGTTACAAGTCTACTGTTGTCAAAGGAGCATATCCAGCAGTTATATTGTTGGATTGTCTGAGGAGATATGCTTTTAAAGTATTTGTAAAGATTAGTTGCATGGTGTCTAACTGATAAGGAAGAATGTTCATGGGGTTTGGGTGTTTTTACAGTACCAACAACCATTTTGGTACTGCACAGGCACTGCAGGTCTGCATATTGATTCAGATGACTGTCTATCAGGTATATGAAGTACATCTCATCTATTAAAGGCTCAATGTCTTCACCTCAAATTCTGTTTGCAAATCAGATGTGATGTAGATCTCTCCTGAGAGACACAGGCAGAATACAGCAAATACATAGGTGAATGCCAGCAGCAAACCACTGAACTGAGAACGGGACCCCCATTGAAGGAATCAGAGAAAGGACTGGAAGAGCTTGAAGGGGGTCGAGACCCCATATGAACAACAATGCCAACCAACCAGAGCTTCCAGGGACTAAGCCACTACCCAAAGACTATACATGGACTGACCCTGGGCTCCAACCTCATAGGTAGCAATGGATAGCCTAGTAAGAGCACCAGTGGAAGGGGAAGCCCTTGGTCCTGCTAAGACTGACCCCCCAGTGAACGTGATTGTTGGGGGGAGGGCGGTAATGGGGGGAGGATGGGGAGGAGAACACCCATATAGAAGGGGAGGGGGAGGGGTTAGGGGGATGTTGGCCTGGAAACCGGGAAAGGGAATAACACTCGAAATGTAAATAAGAAATACTCAGTTAATAAAGAAAAAAAAAGATTGTTTCTTTACTATTCCACTAGCTTCTAAAGATTGTGAGAGATTTGTTTTTAACATTCCTTCCATAAATTTTCAGGAGCCTTCTCCTCGCTATCATTGGGTTGTGTTACCTCAGGGGATAGTCTGTGTATATAGCCTCTGCCTTAAAGCCTTTGAGGCAGAAGTATCCACAGTTATATATGATACTGATGGTTCTTCCAATAGATAAATAGTACTGCCTATGATAAAACTGGACAGATAAAAAATTATCTTAATGCTAATTCTTTGAGGTTTCACAATAGCATAACTAAAGAACAAACAGCCCAAATAATCAGTCAGTATCCCCAGTGTGCCCCATTTATTTCCTTTCCCAATTTGAGAGTTAACCCAAGAGGGTTACAGCCTGATGATATTTGACAAATAGATGTTACCCATATTGTTGAGATTCCTTATAATGCTCAAGGAAACTATAGTATAAAAGAGGTATTATAAAACGTTAAAACAATATCTTAATAAATAAAAAGGGGGAGTTATATACCTGTATGCCATACAATTATTTAAATAATGCTCTTTTTATTTTAAATTCTAAGATTTGAATGCCAAGGACCTCTCTGTCCCTGTTGATATGAGGGTTCTATGTCTGGAAAGAGATGGCTGTAACCTATGAAATCAGACTTCTTTCTGTAGGGTCTGATAGCCGCATGACAGGCTGGATTGGCATTTTTATAGGCTAATTGTTTCACATAATCAACACCTGCCTCTGCACTTCCAAAAATTCAACGTGCACTAGTCATGAGCCTGTGTACAAAGTATGAAAAAGGCTCATCCAGTCCCTGTTTCCCCCCAGTAAGTGTCACTCCTGGATCCCCTTTACCAAGGAGTTTTCTCCAAGCCCAAGTGACTGCTGCTTGAATTTGAGCAAATAGCCCAGGATCACATTGCATCTGAGCATCATTAGTATAATAATTGTGTGATCCAGTCAGCATGTCAAAGGTCCATCCATTACCTACCTGAACATTCCTTTTGACAATCTCTCTACAATTTCAAAAACTTCTGACTTCCATAGAAGATAGTCACCACCAGTCAGGACAGCATGAACTAGTGTTCCCAGAACTGAGCCAGTTTTCAACCACTGATTCTGAAATAGGCAAAGTATCAAGAGCAGTAGCACCATATTGGGCCACAGCAGTTTTTAATATTATGATAATTTTAAAGTCACATCCTTGGTTATGTCGCCAAGGCTGTCCCTGTGCATCTACACTTTCTGTTACTGGGAAGGCTTCTAACACATTTTCATTTTCATTTTCATTGTTAGGATTCACAAGCATTTTGCCTTTGGGTATGAATTGTCCAGGCTGCTGTGAAGGGTGACTTGTTTTTGCTTTTGAGCGTGTATCTTTCACAGACTCATCCCCTGTTTTTAATTTTTGTAGTTTGTTAATCAAAGATTGATGAAGTTCCTCTAACGTTATCTGTTCCTCCAGATAAGTGATTTTGGGTTTCAACTCTTGCGCGGGGTGAATGACCACGATTACAGTAAGCTCAGAGGCCTGATTATAAGCAGGTGGCAGAGAAACTGGTGGAAGCCAATTGGGGTTGTGATATTTGGCTGCCTCATCTTCTAAAGAATTCAAATTAACTTTTGCTGATTTTGGGTCACTTTCATTGTTGAGGTCAGATAGATCTTTAAAAGGGGGAATTTTTTTTAAGTCTCAATCTGGCTTGAGTCTAATATCAGATTTTTCTCTTTTATTATCTTTTTTTGTGAATGTTTTTCTGTCTTCCCCCTTGTACACCCTCATCCTCACTTTCTAGGGAAATTAGATCAATTTCCTCTTCTTCCTGTGTTTTGACCTTATTGATATTGGAGGGAAACTTTAGAATCTCCTCATTTGTGATATCGCAGCTATTAATGTTGGGCAAGTCTCCTCTTTATAAATTAATTCTTTACTTAGATCCCAATAAGAAAAAGCAGTCACAGGAAACTTTTCAGGCCCAAAAGTTTATAAAAATCTTTAAGAACATCTCCTACTCTATTCCATCATTGAACATCAATAGTGCTCTCCTGAGGAAACCCAGGGCAAAGATCACAAACAAAATCAAAAAATTTAAACAAGTCATTGGATTTTACCTTTACTTCTTGTACCTTTAATGCCTCTTTTAATTGTTTCACCTAGACCTCATGTGGGCTTAATGTTTGTCCCATGTTCAGACTCTATCGCTCACCTTTGCTTTGTCCACAGCAGGCTCCCTAGACGTTTGAAGAAATTTCTGTATACAATGCTGGCCACCTGATCTTCTTCCTCATGATAAGCACCCTGTATCAGGGCCCCACACATTGGGCACCACATGTCCCAGCCCACAGGAAAGTCAAAGGAGATCCTGGAGAAGGGAGTGAGAATGGACGGGACAAGAGGCACAAGAAATGGAGACAAGGCTGTATTCTGATCAAGTCTCATTTAATAAAGCCAAAAGCACTTGCTTACAAGCAGAAAAATCATACAATGCAAACTGGTAGTCAGGGTAACGGACATACATCACATCAGAAACCAATGGCATAAGTTCCCATTTCCCCCAAACTTCCAACCTCCAATAAATTTGATTTTCCTGAAGCTTCTAACTAGCAACAGAATAAAACTCATTCTAGTGCTAAAGCAAGCTACCAGGAAATCCCAAGTATACTTGCCTGGTGGTAACCGCCATGTATGTCACTTGGAAAGAAGGGCCCGTGAAGTGGAAACACCTAGCTCAGGCATAAGCAGGCCAGGTGGCCCCAGACACTTACTATATGTCGGAACAACTTTTGGGTTGTTCCAGGAGTGGTATACCTGGGTCCTTGGGTAGAAGTATGTCCAATTTTCTGAGGAACTGCCAAACTGGTTTCTAGAGTGGTGGTATCACCTGGCAATCCCACCAAAAGTGCAGGAGTGTTCCCCGTTCCTCACATCCTCGCCAGCATCCGCTGTCCCCTGAGTTTTTCCATCTTAGCCCTTTTGACTGGTGTGAGGTGGAATCTCAGGGTTGTTTTGATTTGCATTTCTCTAATGACCAAGGTTGCTGAACAGCTCTTTAGGTGTTTCCTGGCCATTCAATAATCCTCCATTGAGAATCCTTTCTTTAGCTCTGTACCCCATTTTGAAAGGGTTATTGGACTCTCTGGAGTCTAACTTCTTGAATTCTTTGTATATATTGAATATCAGCCCTCTACCAGATGTAGGATTGGTAAAGATCTATTCCCAATCTATTGGTAGCCATTTTGTCCTAACGACACCTTCGTGTCGATTCACACTGACTCATTACATCCTTACCACAAATGCACCAGTCTGAGCGTCTTCTCTCTTGTCCACATCACAGTCCATTTGTCTTGGTTTTCAGCGATCATATAGGGAAGGTCATATTGGATCACTGAGATTTGAGTTTTAGTTTTGTTAGGACTCCTATTGCTGGGGCAGAGCACCATGAGCAAAATGTAAGTACAGTAGCAAAATGTTTACTTGTTTTACTCTTCCAGATCAGTGTACATCACTGGGGAAAGGAATGATAGAAACTGAAGCAGAGCTTGGAAATGGAGGCAGGTTCTGACATAGAGGCTAAGTCAGAGTGCTGCTTACTGGTTTGCTTCACACGGTTTGCTCAGCCTGATTTCCTATAAAATCCTCTACTACAGGCTGAGGGATGGCCCCACACATCTTGGGATTTGATGGGCCATTCCCCACTGAACACTAATTGAGGAAATGACTCATAATTGGAATGCAAGAAAACATTTCCTCAACTGAGGCTGCTTCCTCTCCAGTGACTCTAGGCTACAACGAATTCACATACAAATAAGTCAGTGCAATTTGATCTTTCAGTTTCAGATCTTTTTCATCCCAAACTTTCTACTCAGTTGCTATGATTACGTCCAAAACATAAAATAATCAGCATGAAATTTGATTCGTGTCATGGTTCACAGTCAGGGAATCACAAGGAAGTACTTTGGAGACTGCGGTGAAAGCATAGAACCTGATATTCTACTGCTGTCTGGCTGGCACTGATTGATTACTCCTTCATTCCTGCCAAGAGACAGAACTGACCATCGTGAGTGACATGCAGTTACATCAAATACTAATTAATAAAATGTTCCTCCGATAAGAAGATGTGCTACGTTTATGAATAGAATTATTTATTTAAGGATCATTTGGCCTTTCTCTTGACTTTTTGTCAAGTTGAAGATTAACTATAGAAATCAGATTGCAAGATCTGATTGAAAAACAAATGTTCATCATCGAGATTTCTAAAATTTGGGATGCAGTTAATTTTTGACAGTATTTTTCCATACATTCCTTTTTTGGCATCATATAATATATTAGGTGATTATGCTTAGTTGGTTTGTGTATATAAAATAAGCTTGTAGATATCTCAACATCCTATATTATTGCAGTTATTGAAGGGATAAGTAAAATTACTGATATGGACATATATCAAATATTTCTTGAGGACAACCCTCTATGCACAGTGCACTTTTAGGTCTTGAACTCAGAAAATTCTGGTAGGATGGAAAAGGAATGAGTTGTTTTGATTATGTGACTTCCTAGAAAATAAAATATCCAGTAAAACAAGTGAGTGTTTACAGCTGCACTAAATCTTTTACATTGATCAATGATCCTCCCACACTGGGATGCTGAATGTGAGCAAAATGCACCAGCATTAACAAACACAATGTATCACTTTCCTACTACTTTGAGACCTCATAGAATGTCCCTTTCAAGGAATACATTATGCATTATCATTCAAACTGTATTCATGGAAAATTCAAGAAAGATGGCTTTTTGAAAAAGACAGAGAGAGGGGGAGCAGACAGAGAGAGATAGAGGGGGGAAAGACAGACAGACAGACAGACAGACAGACAGACAGACAGAGACAGTCAGAGAGAGTTGACTCTAGGAAATTCTATACATATTTATTTATTTATTTTAATAACTGATCTCTAAAATGACATTTATATTATATTCTATTCCTGAATCTTTAATGTTTTACATTTAGGTATGTATACCTACAAATTTTATGGGGACCATGTAAGTACAGAAGCCAGTGGAGAACAAAAAAAGACAAAAATATCAACTGAAATGTCTTAGGTAGATATTGGAAATCAATTCAAGAGCTCAGTTACATTATTGAAGATGACTAATAATTACTTGTAAAATTATCATATACTGCTTAGTATGAGACTGGAGACTTCGTGCATCAGCTAGACATGTACATTTTAAAAATTCACGTGGTTTGATATGTAAGAATTTGTAGATAATTACTAAAACATGATGTATAAAATATGAGGGGTTTTATATTTAATATTCTTTTAACTTTTTTATTAATCATTCCATTCACTTACCACTTAAGTGATATTCTCCCTTCCTAGTTACCCCTCCACATACTTCTTTTTTTTTTTCCAGAGCTAGGGACCGAACCCAGGGCCTTGCGCTCGCTAGGCAAGCGCTCTACCGCTGAGCTAAATCCCCAACCCCCACATACTTCTATTCTATCCCCCCCCCCGTCCTCCTCCTTCTTACCTCTATGAGGGTGCTCTTCAAACTATCCACCCATTCCTGCCCCACCATTCCAAAATCCCCATTACACTGGGGCATCAAACCAAGAATGCCCCCCTCCCACTGATATCAGATAAAGCCATCCTATGCTACATATGTATTTGGAGCCATGGATCCCTCCATGTATAACCCTTGTTTGGCGATCTAGTCCCTGGAGCTCTGGATGGTAAGGGCAGCTGACATTGTTATATCTACGGGGTTGCAAGTTTGCACTGTTTTCCAGTCCTTCCCCATGCTCACACACCTGAGTCCCTGAGCTCACTCTGATGGTTGGCTGGGAGCATCCATATCTACATTGATCAGGGGCTGGCAGTACCTCCAGGACTCCAATTTTGTCCCTGTCTTTCTATGGACAGGAATATTTATGGGATAAAACCTTTGACATGTGTGAGTGGACTCATCCCTCAACTGGAACCCTTGCCTATCTAGTGGGGATGGTCTCTATAGGTTCTATTTCCTTCAGCTGCATGTTTCAGCTAAAGTAAACCCTGTTGGGTCCTGGGAGCCTCTAATTTCCATGGTGTCTGGAACATTCTAGTGGCTACCCCACAGTTCCTCATCCCCCACTGCTACATGTTTTTATTAGACTTCCTGACCTCTCTCTGTAGGATCTATTCTGTAGGATGTTGTATCTCTAATTTCTTTTTCAGCATGATTATCATTTGTCTAAAAAAGAATACTGACTTCTTTGATTTAGTTTTATATCCAGCCACTTTGCTGAAGTTGTTTATGAACTATAAAAGTTCTTTGTTAAATTTCTGGGGTCACTTATGTATACTATCATATGATCTGCAAATAATGATACCACAACTACTTCTTTGCCAAGTTATATCCCTTTGATCTACTTTAGCTGTCTTATTGCTATAGACAGAAATTTTATATTGAATATGTAAAGGGAGAGTGGGTATCTTTGTCTTCTCCTTTCTTTTAGCAGGATTGCTTCAAGTATCTGTCCATTTAATTTTATATTGGCTGTTGGTTTGCTTTATATGTATTCAATAATGTTTCTGTATGGGCCTTGATTCCTGATCTCTCTAATACTATTAATCTAAAGGGGTGATACATTTTGTCAAATGTTTTTCAGCATCTAATGAGAAAATAGGTTACTTTTCCTTTGAGTTTGTTTATATACTAGATTACATTAATGGATTTTTATACATTGATCAAACCTTGCATCCCTGGGATAAATTCTACTTGTTCTTGGTGAATAATGGTTGTAATGTGTTTTTGGATTTTATTTGATAGAATTTTATTGAGGCTTTTGTATCGATATTCATGAGTGAAATTTGATTGAAATATTTTGAACTTGTGGGGTCCTTGTGGAGTTTAGGTATCAGAGTAGTTGTGTCTCCATAGAATGAATTATGTAGTGATACTTCTGTACCTATTCTATGGAATAATTTGAGATGTGTTGCTATGAGCTTTTCTTTGAAGGCCTGGTACATTTCTACAAAATGTATCTGGGATTTGTTTGTTTGTTTATAGGATTTTAGATTATTTCTTAGATGTTGGATATGGGCCTGTTTAGATAATATACCTCCTCTTTAGTTAACTTTGGTGCATGATATCTATCTAGAAAATCATCCATTTCATTGATATTTTTCAGTTTTGTTGACTATTGTTGGCTTTTGTAGTAGGATCTGATGACTTTTTTTATTTCTGCAGTTTCTGTTGGTATTTCTCCCTTTACACTCCTGATTTTGTTAATTTTATACTGTCTCCATGCCCTTTAGTTAGTTTGGCTAGGGGTTTTATTTATCTATCTTGTTGATTTTCTCAAAGAGACAGCATTTGCTTTTTTGACTGCATATTTTTCATTGTTTCTATTTGGTTGATTTCAGTCCTGAATTTGACTATTTTCTGCTGTCTCCTCCAATTGGTTGTATACATTTCTTCTAATACTTTCAAGTATGCAATTAAGTTTATAATGTAAGATTTCTCCAATTTCTTTACCAGCACACTTAGTATAATAAAATTTCCTCTTAGGACTCCTTTCACTACATACAATAAGTTTGGGTTTGCTGTGTCATCATTTTCATCAAATTCCATTAAGTCTTTAATTTCTTTCTTTACTTCTTCCTAACTAACTTATCAATGAAAAGAAAGCTGTTCACTTTCCATGGGAATTTGTATTTCTGGTTATTATTAAAGTCTAGCCTCAGTCTGTGGTGATCTCATAGGATGCATGTGATAATTTCAGGCTTCTCGATAAGGTGAGACTTCTGTTGTGACAGATTACATGGTCGATTTTAGAGAAGGCCCATGAGGTGCTGAGAAAAAGAGGTATTCTTTGGTTTTAGGGAGAAATGTCCTCTATATATCTGTTAAATCCATTTGGTTAATAACCTCTATCATTTTCACTGTGTCTCTGTTTAGTTTCTGTTTCAATGACCTGTGTATCACTGAGAGTGAAGTGTTGAAGTCTCTCACTATTATTATTTGCAGTTCAGTGTATTTATTCAGCCTTAGTAAAGTTTCTTTTTATGGATTCTGGTGTCCTTAAATTTGGGGCATAGATATTCAGAATTGAGAGTATCTCCTTATTGGATTTTTCTGTTGAGAATTCTGGTATAATTCTTATATGTCTGCCTTTATATGATACTTTGCCTTTTTCTATACTGCTTTTAATATTCTTTCTTTATTCTGTGTATTTAGTGTTTTGATTATCGTGTGTCTGTTGCAGTAAAACTTAAAAAGGTGCTCAACCTGGGTCCTCTGAGTTCCAACTCCACCCTGAATCAGCTTTCTCTTGCTGTTTCTCTGTTACCACTTTCACACACTGTCCCCTTGGCAGTGGTTACCAGACCTAAGACTCACATTCATTCAGCAGGCCGTCTTAGTGTGGCCCCAGCACCAAGCATTCTATATTCTAGCATGGCTTCCTGTCACAGACTCTTTTCACATTCCCAACTACCCAGTGAAATCATTACTCAGCAAACTGGAACCCAACAACCAGATTTATGTGTTAAATGCTCGCTGTACAATACAGCTACACAATTAACTTATGAACGATTGATAAGGATATAAACTGCCCACCGAGCTAAAACACAGATTGCGCACCTTGACACACAAAGTCTTGTACACATCCATCCCTTAAGAATATTCATAACAACCTGTATCTCTGTAAGGTTCCATGATGACGGCCATTTACATCTGCTCCCATGTTGTGCTTACCGAGGCTCTCTCCTCTAGCTCCAGTCTCCTCCTCCTCTAAAACTTCTCCCACCCATACTCCAGTGACAGGCCTCGTTCTATTCTGTACCTGCCTTCATCTGCATAATGACATCAACATACACGTGACAAGAGAATTTTCTTCTCTGTTCCAATCTATTTGGTTTCCTATAGGGTTCTTATATGTTTATGGCCATCTCTATATTTAAGTTTGGGAAGTTTTTTCTACGATTTTGTTAAAGACACTTCAAGCTTTGATTTGTTCTTTTCATTGTGTCATAGATTTCCTGGAATTTTTACGTTAGGAATTTTTATGTTTTGAATTGTCTTTTACCATTTTATCAGTATCTTCTAAAGTATCTTCTACACCTATCAATTGTACTCTGTTGTGGATACATCTGTACCTCCTAAGCTATTCCAAGGTTTTCTATTTCCAGGGTTGCCTCCATTTGTGCTTCCTTTATTTTTTTGTACTTCTTCCTTTACGTTTTTCACTGCTTTGTTAAATTCCTTCACCTATTTTGTTGTATTTTTTCTTTAATGAAATAATTTGTTTTCTCTTTAGGAGCGTCTACATGTTTACCCACGTTTTCCTGCATTTCTTTCAGAGAATAATTTATATCCTCCTTAAAGGACTCTATTATCTTCAGGAGGTAGTACTTTAGGTCCAAAACCTTATTTTCAGGCGTGTTTGTGTATCCAGGGCATGCTGTAGTGGGTGAAATTGGTTCTAATAATGCCCCAGTATTTTTTCTCTTCTGTTATTGATGGCCTTGTGCTTGCCTCTAACCATTTTCTTATCCCTGGTATTAGCTGTCCTGGGCATCCCTGTCTTCAACTTGCTACATGTATCCCTGGATTGGTGCAGGTTTCCTGTAATGCCTGTGTCCCTGGCCATAGCAGACCTTCTTGTGGCCTTCAGACTGTTGTGTCTTTTGAGGAACATGTACACAAGTAATTTGTTTCCCTGGCTGCATCAGTTCTCCTGGGAAGCCTTCAGACTATAAGGTCTTTGAAGTGGCAGACAACCTGATTGGTTGCCTGATATGCAATGGATCTCCTTGGAGGCTTTCAGACTCTGGGTTCTATTGCCCTGTGTGTAAAAGAAATCTGTGAAGGCCTTCAGACTATGTTATCAGTTGTCCTGCATGAAACAAGACTCCTGGGAGGTTTGCAAACTGTTGACTCTTCACATGAGCAGACAAAATGGAAATTTGCACTGGCATAATGCATATGAGAGATGGGGTGTGGAGTTTGGGGGTATTGCGGGGATGATGTGGCCAGAGTCCACGCTGGGCTCCTTGAAGACACTAGCTGCTGTGGGGTTTTTTTGGGGGGTGGGAGGGGTTACCAGTTGCCATGAGTGCAGCAGAATTATTGTGAGGTCTTCAGAATGTGAGGTCTTCAAGAAATAAAATCTTTGAAGTATATTTGTGTCCAATATGATAGTTCAACTGCTAAATCCCTGAACACTAAATATGAACTGAGTCCATATGCAGGAACATTTAGTAACATGAGATAGCCTAATCCTAGAAGATGTCTTCTGAATGCTATACATTGTTACAAAAATATTCAGAATATTACTAAATAAAGTGTTAGGAAAATTATTTCTAATAAAGCAAATATGAGTAAACCCTATTTAGAACAATAAGTACATTTTAACAATAAATTGTATTTAGTATTTTACTTGTGTGTATGTTTGTACACTAATTACATAAGTGCTTCTATGAATGTACAAGTGCAGATATGTTGTGGTTTGCCCTGGAATTGTCTATTTTGATGCTAATCCACTGCCCCAAGAAGGGCTGACTTGTCACCTACTGAGAACTCAGGTGATTACATCAGAACCTTCTCCCCATTTTAACTTGTAAATGTAAAATAAAGGTGAGAGCAGGTGATTGGCAAAGGAAGGGAAGGTGGAGATGAAGAGTGGAAAGAGAGAGGTTGTCAAAGAGAGAGGAAGTGGAAGGAAGATGGAACTGAAGCATATGTCCTGAAGAAACTGCAAATCATAAGGGCTGTCATAGCCAGTGGAATAGTGTAGTGTAGTGGTAAATCTGCCCAATCTAGGCATGAGCTTTTATTCATACTAATCTAGTTGAGGTTTTTTTGCAGGGGCTTATTTGGGTTGAAGAGGTTACGGCGGCACAGGTGCGAATGAGAGGCATCCAGTGACCCAGCAGTAAGACACACAGAGAATGCTGTGAAACCCCTGACAAGAGTTTAGGAAGAGAGCTCAGATTTCTGCATGGACGGTACATTCTCTGCACTGTTGACACAAATGCCCAGTCCCTTAAAAGCATTAACTAATCATTGCTTTCCGTAAATGCAGTTCTATAGATAAAGATAAATAAAATTGTGGGATCACAGGAACATCTCAGCAAATATTCCAAGATTCAGTAAAATTGCAAAAACATTTGTTAGATTTGTTATAGTTGGGGTTATATCTAATGAATAGGGTAAGATGGTTCCACATGAACATTCTATTATACCTTTCTCACTTGATAGTTGTTGCTTTTCCATGACATGGTAATTTATCATATCATCTTCACTATAGTACATGACAATAAAGCATAGGTCTGACATACATGGCAATTAGGGAATGAGAAATTAGATGACTGATTCTAAAGCCAAGAGAATCAAGATGTAGGGATTTCCAAAACAAAAAATAACCGAAGTTTCTCCATTCATTGATAGGTTTAATGCTACTTATGAAAAAGACTCAGGATATAAGTGACCTCCTGTCAGATGAGGACCCAACTGATGGCATATTATTTTAATATATTTTGCAATTTTCAAACACTAACATAATTTTACAAAGCTCAGTTCTCATACTTATACACCCTCTGCTCACATGTAGAACTGAATAACTCCAAAATTTATGAACACTTTTATTATATTTTTTCATGTGTGCACACACAAACACACACACAAACACATGTGCGCACACACACACACACACACACACACACACACACACACACACACACACTACAGATTGATTGCCTTTATTATTGCTTTAAAATCCGTGTGTTTGGGCAGGTGACTTTAAACTATGAAACCTATTTGATGTCCTGCACCACTAAAAGACAGAGTTTCCTTCTTTCATGGACACAGCTTTCACAAAAAGTGAGTAAAATCTTGGGGGGCAATGAATCCATATCAACTCTAACCTTAAAATACACTCAGCTTGATATTAGCTCCTGTGAATTTACCAAAATAGTTCAATTCATAATGGACCTATTCATAATCTGTGATTATATTATAATCTGTGATTTCTGAAACATAATAAATGATATTATCATTAAATTTCAGTGGAATAGACAAAGAAATGATGGATTCATTGGATTCTCTGTAAAGGTAATGAGCATTATGACACCAAATCCTTGCTGTGCAACAATGTCCTTCTGTTACATACTTGGCAGACAGATGGATATCAGTAAATAGGTATGATATACAAATTCACATGTGTTATATATGTATGGTTTTATAGATGAATAGATATAAAGCTATGCATAATATATACTTTATATGTATATCAGAAGGCTTCTTAAACACACTTAAGAAGCTTGGACTGTCAATAAAACAGCTGAACAAGTATGAACAAAACTTTCCTTTCTCCACCAGATATGGATTTGTGTTTGAAGTGCCCAGAAGACAAGTATGCCAACATAGAGCAGAAACATTCATTTACAAAACTGTGATCTTTCTCACTTATGAAGATCCTTTGGAGAGGGCTCTGTCTTAATTGCCTTGTGATTTCCTACATTCACAACTTGGGTATTGAGGACTTTTGAGTATCACAGCAAGGCACTTGTGATTCTAATAAGTATACCTTAAACTATGTCTTCCTCATTTAACTAAAATTTTGCTTTCTGTGTTCTTTGCTATTAGTTCAACATTCAGATACACACTACTGGAGCCTGCAGTGAATCTGATTTGGGGTTATAGTTCCTGTTGCTGTTTAGATTGTGCTGGCCAAAACAAGCACTACAGGGCATTCAAAGTCTGGCTGCTGGAAGAAAAATAAAGTACACACTGGTTTTAGTGGTACCCAACTCTATCACTCCCATTTGTTCCCTCATCACAATTATCAATACTCTCTGTTGATATTGATGCACACTCTGAACAGACCCATATTACCATTGTTTGCAGCAAGGTCACTGCATTTTTTTTCTGTCTTGGTATATCAGGACTCCCTTGCCTTAATGATCTACATGGTGGCATTTGGACATTAGAAGCAGAGTTGCCCATGGTTCCTGCCTCGTGTCTGAGATTATGAAATTAGTGCATGATGAAATTTGGAAGCAAATTAGGGTGGAAGGTAAGCTAATGCCCTGCCCTCCTCCATACGTTATACTGTCAGGTACAAGTGACAAAAGGGGCCTGGATGAACAGAAAGCAGTATACACAAACAGGTACTACCATGTCCACCAATAGAGAATTTCCTTGGGCCTATACAAGTACTTTCAGCTTTCCCAGGTTGTGTGCAACATGTGCCTGCTAACAATCCTGACTTTTCTGATAATCTATTCACCTGATATGTGATAAAAATACATGATGGAAAGAATAGTAAAGAGGCTATTAGATAGCATGGCTTACATTCTCCAGTTGTTAAAGAAATGCTAAATAACTTGGCTATACATCAGGTTATCCCCCAAGGTTGGAAGAGATCAGTGTCAACTATACTAGACGCTGGACAGCAGTTATAATGGTTATCATTGTAGAAAAATGGAGCCAAAAGAAAAAAATTTAAACGAAGTTAAGCAAGTGGGATAAATGTGAATAAAGATAAGTTGCTTGATGAAATGCATTATACTGCATTATGAGAACCTATACAATATAATAATGTCATTATGGAACAATGTCATATTGTAGATTAAGGGTGTGGGATGTGATGGATGAGGCTAGAAAAAAACACATCATTTATTTAAAAAAAAATACAAGATTTAACAGAAGCATTTACAAACTTCCATACAGAGGTTTGGGTTCAGCTGCAAATAGCGCCATATCAGACCCTGAAATCAGAAAGCCATTGATAGAATAGTTGGCATTTGAAAATGCAAACACTGAATGTAAGAGAATAATAAGACCATTGAAAGCAAAAGGAGTCCCCAAAAATGAAATGATAACTGGTCTTGATACTCAGGAAAATAATGCAAATATCATAGGTCAAATTATATCTAGAAATCTCAGGAATAAAAATGTCTAATGCTTCAATTTTGGTGAATTTGGTCATTGCTAAAGAAATTTTAAGGATATAAGTTTAAGAGCCTAAAAAAAAGGTATCTTGATTTTATAAAACATAATATGCATAGAAAAGTTCAACCAGTTTCTGGTTTCTAGTAGCCACAAAGGCATGCAGGGGACTCTAGCTATTGTAGAAAGGGCAAACACTAGTCTAAGGATAGTCAGTCCAAGAAAGAAACATAAAGTAACATTTTGCCATTAGGAAAAAATAGCGGGTTCTATCAACTCAACCTTTGGTCAACCAGGCAGTACCATATGGGAAAGAAAATAAAAACTAAGTATTTCTAATCTTATTCATGCTATAGTAGGAAGTATATCTTTGAAACTGGACAGAGACCCTATCTGCAAAAGTTTGATGTTAACCCTTGGTGTTTATGGTCCTTTCACCTCAGAACAATCCAACTCTATGTCAATATTTTATACAACAACCATCAGAAATAATAAATAAGCAATTCCCTCCATCTATCATTTATTATTACATTGATAACATTTTATTGGCAGATAATGACAAAAATGTTTGAAATAATAAGTTAAAGGCAAGACAATTAAAGAAATGGGGTACATAGCGAAACAGAGAATTCTCAACAGAGGAATCTTGAATGACCATGAAGTACGAAAAGATATGTTCAAAATCTTTAGTCATTATGAAAATGCAAATCAACATACACTGAGATCTACCACACATTAATCAGAATGGCTAACATAAAAAATTCAATTGACAGCAAATGCTGGTGAGGATGTGAAGAATGAGGAAAACTCCTCCATTGCTGGAGTGATTGCAAACTGGTACAACCATTGTGGAAATCAATGTGGTGGTTCTTCAAAAAAATTGGAAATAATTCTTTTTTGTTGTATATTTCTTTATTTACATTTCAAATGTTATTCCCTTTTCCAATTTCCTGTCCATGTGCCCCTTATCCACTCCTCCTCCCCTTCTTCTATAAGGGTGTTTACCTCCATAACCACCACCTACCCCTTACTGCCCCCGATATTCCCTTGCATTGCGGATCCAACCTTGGCAGAATCAAGGGCTTCTCCTACCACTGATGCCCAACAATACCATCCTCTGCTACATATGCAGTTGGAGCCATGAGTCAGTCCATGTATAGTCTTTGGGTAGTGGTTTACTCCTTGGAAGCACTGGTTGGTTGGCATTGTTATAATGGGCTTGTAAGCCCCTTTAGCTCTATCATACCTTTCTCTAATTCCTCCAACGTGGGTCTCATTCTCAGTTCACTGGTTTGCTGCTAGCATTCGCCTCTGTATTTGACATGCTCTGACTGTGTCTCTCAGGAGACATCTATATCTGGTTCCTGTCAGCATGCCTTTCTTAGCTTCATCAATCTTATCTAGTTTTGGTGACTGTATATATATGGGGCACATGTGGGGCAGGCTCTGAATGGCCACTCCTTCAGTGGCTGCTCCAAACTTTTCCTCCATATATACTCCTATGGATATTTCTGTTCCTCTTTTAACAAAGAGTGAAACATCTGCATTTTGGTCATCCTTCTTCTTGGGCTTCATGTGGTCTATGGATTGCACCTTGGGTAATTCGAACTATTGGGCTAATATCCACTTATCAGGGAGTGCATACGATGTGTGCTTTTCTGCGATTGAGTCACCTCACTAAGGATGATATTTTCTAGTTCAAATCATTTGCCTGTGGATTTCACGAAGCCATTGTTTTTGATAGCTGAGTAGTACTCCATTGTATAGAGGTACCACATATTCTGTATCCATTCCTGTGTTGAAGGGCATATGGGTTTTTTCCAGCTTCTGGCTCTTATAAATAAGGCTACTATGAAGATAGTGAAGCATGTGTCCCTGTTATAGGTTGGAGTATCCTTTGAGTGCATGGAAAGGAGTGGTATAGCTGGGTCTTCAGCTATATGTCCAATTTTCTGAGGAACCACCAGACTAATTTCCAGAGTGATTGTACCAGTCTGCAATCCCACCAACAATGGAGGAGTGTTCCTTTTTCTCCACATCCTCTCCAGCATCTGTTGTCACCTGAATGTTTGATCTTAGCCATTCTGACTGGTGTGAGGTGGAATCTCAAGGTTGATTTGATTTGCATTTCCCTGATGACTAAGAAAGTTGAACATTTCTTTGGGTGCTTCACAGTCATTTGATATTCCTCAGCTGAGAATTCTTTGTTTAGTTCTATACCCCATTTTTAATAGGGTTATTAGTCTCTGTGGAGTCTAACTTCATGAGTTCTTCATATATTTTGGATATTAGCCCTTTATCAGATATAGTATTGGTAAAAATAATTTCTCAATCTGTTGGTTGCCATTTTGCCTTAATGAGAGTGTCCTTTGCCTAACAGAAGCTTAGCAGTTTTATGACATAGCTTTGGTCAATTCTTGATCTTAGAGCATAAGTCATTAGTGTTTTATTCAGGAAATTTTCCCCAATGCCCTTGTGATTGAGAGTCTTCTCCACTTTTTTTCTATTAGTTTGAGTGTACCTGGTTTGATGTGGAGACCCTTGATCCACATGGACATAAGCTTTGTACAAGACAATAAAAAAATGGATTGATTTGCATTCTTCTACATGCTGACCTCCAGTTGAACCAGCACCCTTTGTTGAAAATGCTTTCTTTTTTCCATTGGATGGTTTAGCTCTTTGGCAAAGATCAAGGGAGCATAGGTGTGTGGGTTCATTTCTGGGTCTTCAATTTTATTGCACTGATCTACCTTCCTGTCTATGAACCAATATCATACAGTTGTCATTGTTTATCTATATTACTGCTTGAGTTCAGGGACAGTGATTCCCCAGAAGTTCTTTTACTGTTGAGTATAGTTTTTGCTATCCTGGGTTTTTTGTTACTCCAAATTAATTCGCAAATTGCTTTTGCTAACTCTATGAAGAATTGAGTTGGAATTTTTGTGGGGGTTCCATTGAATCTTTAGATTGCTTTTTTCAAAATGGTCATTTTGACTATATGAATCCTGCCAATCCCTGAGCAAGGGAGGTCTTTCCATCTTCTGAGATCTTCCTTAATTTCTTTCTTCAGAGACTTGAAGTTCTTGTCATACAGATCTTTCATTGCTTGCTTAAAGTCACACTAAGATATTTTATATTATTTGGGACTGTTGTGAAGGATGTCATTTCCCTAATTTCTTCCTCGACTTGTTTATCTTTTGAGTGGAGGGAGGCTACTGATTTGTTTGAGTTAATTTTTTACCCAGCCCCCTTGGTGAAGTTGTTATTCATTTTTAGGAGTTCTCTGGTGGAATTTTAGGGGTCAATTAAGTAAATTATCTTATCACTTAAAAATAGTGATATTTTGACTTCTTCCCTTCCAATTTGTATCCCTTTGACCTCCTTTCTTTGTCTGATTGCTCTGGCTAGGACTTCAAGTACTATATTGAATAAGTAGGGAGAGAAAAGGCAGCCTTGTCTAGTTTCTGATTTTAGTGGAATTGCTTTAAGTTTCTCTCCATTTAGTTTGATGTTAGCTACTTGTTTGACCTATATTGGTTTTACTATGTTTAGGTATGAGCCTTGGGTTCCTGCCCTTTCCGGGACTTTTATCATGAAAGGGTGTTGAATTTTCTCAAATGCTTTCTCAGCATCTAGTAAAATGATCATGTGGTTTTCGTTTTGGATTTTGTTTATGTAGTAGATTATGTTGATGGATGTCTATATATTGAACCACCCCTGCATCCCTGGGATGAAGCCTACTTGATCATGATGGGTGATTGTTTTGATGTGTTCTTGGATTCGATTTGCAAGAATTTATTGAGTATTTTTGCATTGATATTCACAAAGGATTTTGCTCTGAAGTTTTCTTTCTTTGTTGGGTCTTTGTGTAGTTTAGGTATAAGAGTAATTATGTCTTCCTAGAAGGAATTTGGTAGTTCTCTGTCTGTTTCTATTTTGTGAAATAGCTTGGAGAGTATTCTAATGAGGTCTTTTATGAAAGTCTGATAGAATTCTGCACTAAACCCATCTGCTCCTGGGCTCTTTTTGGTTGGGAGACTTTTAATAACTGCTTCTATTTCTTTAGGAGTAATGGGGTTGTTTAGATGGTTTATCTGCTCCTGATTTAATTTTGGTACCTCATATATGTCTAGAAAATTGTCCATTTCCTACAGATTTTCCAGTTTTGTTGAACACAGGCTTTTGTATTAGGATCTGATGATTTTCTGAATTTCCTCAGATTCTGTTGTTATGTGTCCCTTTTCATTTCTGATTTTGTTAATTTGGATACTGACTCTGTGCCCTCTGGCTAGTCTGGCTAGGGGCTTATCTACCATGTTTCCTTTCTCAAAGAAACAGCTCCTGGTTATATTGATTCTTTATATAGTCCTTTTTGGTTCTACTTGGTTGATTTCAGCCCTGAGTTTGAATATCACCTGCCTGCTACTCCTCTTGAGTGTATTTGCTTCTTTTTGTTCTAGAGCTTTTAGATGTGCTGTCAAGCTGCTGCTCTATACTCTCTCATGTTTCTTTTTGCACGCACTCAGAGCTATGAGTTTTCTTCTTAGCACTGCTTTCATTGTGTCCCATAAGTTTGGGTATGTTGTATCTTCATTTTCATTAAATTCTAAGAAGTCCTTAATTTCTTTATTTCTTCATTGACCAAGTCATCATTGAGTAGAGTGTTGTTCAACTTTCGTGTGTATGTGGGCTTTCTGACATTTTTGTTGTTATTGAAGAAAAGCTTTAGTCCATGGTAATCTGACAGGATGCATGGAATTAATTTCTATCATCCTGTATCTCTTGAGGCCTCTTTTGTGACTGATTATATGGTCAATTTTGGAGAAGGTACCATAAAGTGCTGAGAAGAAGGTATATCCTTTTGTTTTAGGATGGAATATTCTATAAATATCAGTTAAATCCATTTGTTTCATAATTTTTGTTAGTGTCCCTATGTCTCTGTTTAATTTCTGTTTCCATGATCTGTCCATTGATGAGAGTGGGGTGTTGAAATCTCCTATTATTATTGTGTGAGGTGCAATGTGTGCTTTGAGCTTTAATAAGATTTCCTTTATGAATGTAAGTGTCCTTGAATTTGGAGCATAGATATTTAGGATTTAGAGTACATCTTGGTGGATTTTTCCTTTGATAAATATGTAGTGTCCTTCCTTATATTTTTTGATGACTTTTGGTTAAAAGTTTATTTTATTCGATATTAGAATGGCTACTCCAGCTGGCTTCTTTGGACCATTTGTTTGGAAAGTTGTTTTCCAGTCATTTACTCTGAGGTAGTATCTGTCTTTGTCTCTGAGGTGTGTTTCCTGTATGCATCAAAATGCTGGGTCTTCTGTATGAAAACAGTCTGTTAATTTATGTCTTTTTATTGGGGAATTGAGCCCATTGTTTTGAGAGATATTAACTAATAGTTACTGTTGCTTCCTGTCATTTTCATATTTTGAGTTGGAATTCTGTTTGTGTGTTTCTCTTCTCTTGTTTTCCTTGCAAGGAGATTACTTTCTTACTTTTTCTAGGGTGGAGTTTCCCTCCTTGTGTTGGAGTTTTCCATCTATTATCCTTTGTAGGGCTGCATTTGTAGAAAGATTTTGTAAAAATTTGGCTTTGTCATGGAATATCTTAGTTTCTCTATCTATGTTGATTGAGAGTTTTGATGGATATAGTAACCTTGGCTGGTATTTGTGTTCTCTTAGGGTCTATATGACACCAGATATATCCCAACTAAAAATAAATAACTTTACATCTCATATTTTGTGGTTTTCTGACATTTTAAAAAACCATTTATCTATATAAGGTAATCTGGACAGTTGTCTGTTCATTATCTTATTATCTTTAAAGTATTCAAAAAAAACTTAAAGCCATGAATTTTCTATTTGGCCCTTAACACACATGTGTAATCAACTCAGAAATTTGTAATGCCATCAATAGAAAGACTGGCTTTAAACCATGTACATTTAAACTTTTTCCCCCCATGTTTATTAACTTGAATATTTCTGATTTACATTTCTATTGTTATTCCCCTGCCCGGTTTCCAGGCCAACATCCCCCTAACCCCTCCCCCTCCCCTTTATATGGGTGTTGCCCTCCCCATCCTCCCCCCATTACCACCCTCCCCCACAACAATCCCGTTCATTGGGGGTTCAGTCTTGGCAGGACCAAGGGCTTCCCCTTCCATTGGTGCTCTTACTAGGTTATTCATTGCTACGTAGGAGGTTGGAGCCCAGGGTCAGTCCGTGTATAGTCTTTGGGTAGTCCTAGAAGCTCTGGTTAGTTGGCATTGTTGTTCATATGGGGTCTCGACCCCCTTCAAGCTCTTCCAGTCCTTTCTCTGATTCCTTCAATGGGGGTCCCGTTCTCAGTTCTGTGGTTTGCTGCTGGCATTCGCCTATATATTTGCTGTATTCTGGCTGTGTCTCTCAGGAGAGATCTACATCCGGTTCCTGTTGGCCTGCACTTCTTTGCTTCATCCATCTTATCTAATTGGGTGGCTGTATATATATGGGCCACATGTGGGGCAGGCTCTGAATGGGTGTTCCTTCAGCCTCTGTTCTAAAATTTGCCTCCCTATTCCCTCCCAAGGATATTCCTGTTCCCCTTTTGAAGAAAGAGTGAAGCATTCACGTTTTGGTCATCCTTCTTGAGATTCATGTGTTCTGTGCACCTAGGGTAATTCAACAATTTGGGCTAATAGCCACTTATCAATGAGTGCATGCCATATGTGCTTTTCTGTGATTGGGTTACCTCACTCAGGATGATACTTTCCAGTTCCACCCATTTGCCTATGAATTTCATAAAGTCATTGTTTTTGATAGCTGAGTAATATTCCATTGTGTAGATGTACCACATTTTCTGTATCCATTCCTCTGTTGAAGGGCATCTAGGTTCTTTCCAGCTTCTGGCTATTATAAATAAGGCTGCTATGAACATAGTGGAGCACGTGTCTTTGTTATATGTTGGGGCATCTTTTGGGTATATGCCCAAGAGAGGTATAGCTGGATCCTCAGGTAGTTCAATGTCCAATTTTCTGAGGAATCTCCAGACTGATTGCCAGAATGGTTGTACCAGTCTGCAATCCTACCAGTAATGGAAGAGTGTTCCTCTTTCTCCGCATCCTCTCCAGCATCTGCTGTCACTGTCGTTTTTATCTTAGCCATTCTGACTGGTATGAGATGGAATCTCAGGATTGTTTTGATTTGCATTTCCCTTATGACTAAAGGTGTTGAACATTTCTTTAGGTGCTTCTCAGGCATTCGGCATTCCTAAGCTGTGAATTCTTTGTTTAGCACTGAACCCCATTTTTGATAGGGTTATTTGTCTCCCTAGAGTCTAACTTCATGAGTTCTTTGTATATTTTGGATATGAACTTTCTATCAGTTGTAGGATTGGTAAAGATCTTTTCCCAATCTGTTGGTTGCCGTTTTGTCCTAACAACAGTGTCCTTTGTCTTACAGAAGTTTTGTAGTTTTATGAGATCCCATTTGTCGATTCTTGATCTTAGAGCACAAGCCACTGGTGTTTTGTTCAGGATGTTTTCTTCAGTGCCCATGTGTTTGAGATTCTTCCCCACTTTTTCTTCTATTAGTTTGAGTGTATCTGCTTTGATGTGGAGGTCCTTGATCCACTTGAACTTAAGCTTTGTACAGGGTGATAAGCATGGATTGATCTGCATTCTTCTACATGTTGACCTCCAGTTGAATCAGCACCATTTGCTGAAAATGCTATCTTTTTACCCATTGGATGGTTTTGCCTCCTTTGTCAAAAATCAAGTGACCATAAGTGTGTGGGTTCATTTCTGGGTCATCAATTCTATTCCACTGGTCTATCTGCCTGTCTGTGTACCAATACAATACAGTTTTTATCACTATTGCTCTGTAATACTGCTTGAGTTCAGGGATAGTGATTCCCCCAGAAGTCCTTTTATTGTTGAGGATAGTTTTAGCTATCCTGGGTTTTTTGTTATTCTAGATGAACTTGCAAATTGTTCTGTCTAACTCTCTGAAGAATTGGATTGGTATTTTGATGGGGATTGCATTGAATATGTACATCGCTTTTGGTAAAATGGCCAATTTTACTATATTTATCCTGCCATTCCATGAGCATGGAAGATCTTTCCATCTTCTGAGGTCTTCTTCAATTTCTTTCTTCAGAGGCTTGATGTTCTTATCATACAGATCTTTCACTTGCTTGGTTAAAGTCACACCAAGGTATTTTATATCATTTGGGACTATTATGAAGGGTGTCCTTTCCCTAATTTCTTTCTCGGCTTATTTCTCTGTTGTGTAGAGGAAGGCTTATGATTTATTTGAGTTAATTTTATACCCAGCCACATTGCTGAAGGTGTTTATCAGGTTTAGTAGTTCTCTGGTGGAACTTTTGGGATCACTTAAATATACTATCATATCATCTGCAAATAGTGATATTTTGACTTTTTCCTAAGATTAAACAATTTTTAAAAGGAAGTAAGCTAAACAATGGTGAATGAGCCTGAAAGCATTTTGTAATTTTTCATACAGAAAATTAACCCAACTTTCCAGTGGCACCCACTTTAAGAGAATCTGAGCTTCCTGTTGTAGTAAATACCAGAAATAACCACAAACCCTTGCTCACCAGCATTAACGAGTCATATGGCCTTTAGCGAGGTAATTATAAAATAAATTAAACACCTTGTATCAATTTTAATACCAATAAGCAATTTATCAAACCAAAACTGTAGGGCAAAATTTATCAATCTGTCAAGCACCCTACCCGGAGCCTCAGATTTTTATTTAACCTTAATAACTTCTAAATATCACAATTCACTAGTTGAAGTCAGTGACTAATTTTTCCCCATCTAAGTTCCAAACCATGGATGAAAATCCCCGTATGATTCAGGTAATCTCTGTACTCTCTTCTTCTTAAAAAGCTTAATCATCTTCTAATAATACCTGTCATTAGGAAGTAGCTTATCTAACTAGGATTTCAACCCAAAAGTCTGGTGGAGCCTACATTAGAAGGAATGTGAGTATCCTGAAAGATGCTCTAAATATCTTTCTTTACCACGCACCTTTAATCTCTAACTCTCTGTGCTGTCACTACTTATCAAACAGCAGGGGACATACAAGCCTGCCAGCCCAAACTGTTTCTGTTTCCTTGTTTAAAGTTCCCTCCCTTGAGACATCACATGACTCAAAATGGTGCTGGCCTCCTCTTAGAAAACAAAACCTTTCTCTCAATTCTTAGGATTACTAGTGAATTTGAAAGATAGAGTTTCAAATTAGCTCAAAACTCAGCAACAGGATCTGACTCAGGAAGACAGATTGTTAAAAATGCAGGAGAACTGGTTCAGAGTCACTGACTCTCCCGCTTATCACCAGATTGAGTAAGTGAGTAATGGGTTTTGTTCTGCCCCCTGTGATGTTTGTTCAAGCCCCCATTGTGCCCTCCAGCCATTGTGTCCTGCAGAGAGTATTCCAAGAAACCAGGGCCAAGCCTAACCAGATGTGTTTCAGATGCAGATGCCTCATCAACTCTGACAAACATTTACCCTAAAGGACAATCAGGATCTGTTCTCAAGAGAATGCTTAAACCTTTCCCTCATTTAAACCCTAGAGTCTTAAGAACAATCCTGTGACTTTGAGACTTTCCCCTTGTGATATTTTTGGTATTTCCTTTTGACATCCCCTCATCTCCTGGAGCTTGTGACTTCTTCCTTTAAAAAGCCCTTCTCCCAGCCACTCGGGGTCAACACCTCTGTCTCCTGCGTGGGATACGTGTTGGCCCGGAGATCTCCATAATAGATCTCCGTAATAAACCTTGCTTTTGCGTAGTACATCCAAAATGGTCTCTGTGTCTGGGGTCTGAGATTCCCCAAGACTTGAGTAAGGGTCTCCCTTCGGGGATCTTTCAAATTCTCATCCATCATGTTGGCTCACCATCTGTTGCTCTAAAATTCTAAAAAATCAAAGGCTGTCTTTTACCCTGACTAGATCTGGCACCACAGTGCCCCAAGATATCTCATAGATATCTTAATCTCAGTCAGCAAAGCCTCTTACCTGCTTTGCTCCATCCCATATAACACTCTGATGACCTCTCTCTGAGCCTGAAAACAATCTCTCTACCCATCCCGTTCCCAAGGCAGGCTTTACCATGCCAGAAGTATACATCCTAATTCCGTGATGGCTTAGTGTCCCAGCTGTCACATACTCTCTTAAACCTAAATCACTACATGAAAGAACACATAACACAACAACCTCTGGTCCAATTGATATATATATATATATATATATATATATATATATATATATACATATATATTATAATATATATGGACTTGCTGTACCTGCTTGACTCCTTCCAAATTCCTTCCCTCTCTATAACTTCTTCAGTACGCCTCTCAAACTGATAACTACTTCTTCCCAAATTATTGCTCATATATATATATACATATATATATAAATATATATATGGGTTATGTATATAGACAAGCATATAAATATAACCTGCTAAATCTCTTTTTGTTCCTGGTGTATATGTATTTACCATGCTAAACACTTTTTAGACAATACATAAAGCAGGTCATTGTTGTGAAAGCTAACTCTCCATAGTTCTGTAGTTATCAAGTAGCCTTTAATTCCTTGTCCAGAAATGTGATTCCAGAAAATGTTTTCAATTAAACATTGCCATGTCGATTATTATTTCCATTGTTCATATCATGTTTATTCAGTCATTTTGGGAGAGCAAGCCTCATGGCTTACTTTCTGACATTATGACTTGCAATCTTTAGTCTCTCTCTTGCATAATGCTCCCGGTGCCATTGAAAAAGCACCTGTAATGTAGATTAACCCAATGGAGTTAGGCTCACCAAAATTTGTGCATCTCTTTTTTGTATATTGTTAACGGTTTTCTGTGGCGTTCCCCATTTCTGATGAAGAGTAGCTTCTTTATGAAGGGTGTCAGCTACAGTTAACCATGGGTCCAAAGTAAAAACACAGTAAAGGATTATGCTATTCTACCAATATACCATATGTTATGTGACAAATAATTCCAAGGGAGACACAGAGGACTCTCTATTCTCCCAAATAGGGGGTCCCATGCAAGGTCAATGTATGAATAACACCAAAATCCAAATAGCTGTATTTCAGATTTGCTAAAGATTGCCTACAAGAATATAGATATCATAGGGCTCTATTGCTGTGAAGAAACCACATCAAAAAACACAAACATTATTTTAAAGAAAAATGTGATGGGAATTGTGTTACAGTTCAGAGTTTATTATCATAGCAGGAAGGATGATAACATTCAGACAAGCATGATGCTTGAAAAGTAGATGGGAGTTCTGTTTCTATATTGCAGGAAACAGAAAAAGAACTTTGAACTACTTCGCATTGTTTGAAAATTGAGACTTGATTGCTCACTGTCTAAAAATAAACATCCTCTGTTAATGACACACTTACACCAGCAAGTCCAAACCAGCTAATATTAACCTTCCTTATGCACCATTTTATTAAAACTACCACAATTGCAAAGACTGAGGAAAAGTTTGAGTGATTATCTCCTCCATTGGTGGGATTGCAGACTGGTCCAACCATTCTGGAAATCAGTCTGGAGGTTCCTCAGAAAATTGGACATTGCACTACCTGAGGACCCAACTATATCTTTCTTGGGCAGATAGCTGAAAGATGCTCCAACATATAACAAACGTGCTCCACTATGGTCATAGCAGCCTTATTTATAATAGCCAGAAGCTGGAAAGAACCCAGATGCCCTGCAACAGAGGAATGGATACAGAAAATGTGATACAATGGAATACTACTCCACTATCAAAAACAAGGACTTTATGAAATTCATAGGCAAATGGATAGAACTGGAAAATAACCTGAGTGAGGTAACCCAATCACAGAAAAACACATATGATATGCACTCATTGATAAGCGGATATTAGCCCAAATGCTCGAATTACCCTAGATGCACAGAACATGTGAAACTCAAGAAGGATGACCAAAATGGGAATGCTTCACTCCTTCTTTAAAATGGGAACAAGAATATCCTTGGGAGGGGATAGGGAGGCACAGATTAGAACAGAGACAGAAGGAACGCCCATTCAGAGCCTGCCCCACATGTGGCCAATACATATACAGCCACCAAACTAGATTTTTAAGATGGATGAAGCAAAGAAGTGCAGGCTGACAGGAACCGGATGTAGATCTCTCCTGAGAGACACAGCCAGAATATGGGAAATACATAGACGAATGCCAGCAGCAAACCACTGAACTGAGAACAGGACCCCCATTGAAGGAATCAGAGAAAGGACTGAAAGAGCTTGAAGGGGCTCGAGACCCCATATGAACAACAATGCCAACCAACCAGAACTTCCAGGGAATAAGCCACTACCCAAAGACTATACATGGACTGACCCTGGGCTCCAACTGCATAGGTAGCAATGAATAGCCTAGTTAGGGGACCAGTGGAAGGGGAAGCCCTTGGTCCTGCCAAGACTGAACCCCCAGGGGATGGTGGTAATGGGAGGAGGAGGGGGGAGAGGAACACCCATATAGAAGGGGAGTGAAGGGGTTAGGTGGATGTTTGCCTGGAAACTGAGAAAGGTAATAACAATTGAAATGTAAATAAGAAATACCCAATTTAATAAAGATGGAGAAAAAAATAAAAGAGTATCCAATAAGTGCATTTATTCCTTAAGATAATTGCCAGTGAGTGTCTTAACCTTTTGGGTTATGAAATTAAATCACATCATTAGACACTGCATGGAAATACCTAACAACAGTAGCATCCCTTCTGTTCTTTGGGATATAAATTTTAACAAGTAGGTACTAAAGACATGGCACAATAATGAATACATAACACATAGCACAATTGACATGACTGCTTAATTCTAAAGCAATATCTGGGCTGGGAGTTTTGACACATGCCTCTAATCCCAACCTCTGGTAGCCAGAGGCCAGAGGATCTCTGAAAGTTTGGCCTCTGTGTCTGGGGAGTTGAAAAGGCAGAATGTGAGTTCTGATGTTTGGGTAATATGAGGTTGGAGTAATTCAGTTAGTCAAATGTCATTGGACTTGGAATTTACATATTGAACATCAAGTTATTTTTTGATCTTTTCCTAATCCCAATAATACCAGAGTCATAAAATGATATTAACTCCTCAGTATGCCACTCGACACAGATATTTTCTTCAAATGGGAAGAAATAATCTGCATCTGTAGGGAGCGGCACATATAGATAAAAGATGGCGCTGACATCTGTTGGTCGTTTGTGGTTAACACCCACAAAGTGCATGTCCTGACATTTCTCTGGCAAGCTTTCAGGCTGGAGTGATATTCATGCTAATGAGGTATTTCATGCTCCACCAATCCCTAGAGGACAAGTATATAGCCATAGCCTGTTTTGTATATAAGGCTGGTGCCTTTGTTGTTCGGGGTCCCCATATCAACAATGAGGTGTTCCTGCAATAAAGGCTGTTGAGAAGAATCCAAAGGTGTTGCGTCTTCCTTGCTGGACGAGGTGGGTGTTGAAACTGGTGGCCATGTACGGGGACCCAAGGACATCCTCGTGGATTCAGAACTCTTCAACATCAAGACAGCGACGTCGGTAAGTTCCCAGATGGGACAATAAAGCTCCTGGATAAGGGACAATAAAGCTCCTGGATAAGGGACTATAAAGCTCCCAGACAAGGGACTATAAAGCTCCCGGGTAAAGGGACTATAAAGTTCCCAAGTAGGGACAATAAAGTTCTCTGGAGTAAGCAGAGACGATGAAAGCCTTGGTTTAGAGGCAAAAAGGTTTGTGGAACACAGCAATGTTGTTTTCCCCAATTGATCCTCTGTGGGTTGGACTAGCACTTTTGCCTTTTACCCTTTTTGTGTGTTGGTGCTGTTACTGTTTGAATTGCCACCGTCCCGGGCATGAGTGCATTTGCTGGGAAGAGCCCACTAATGATGAGCCACAAGATCGTGTGTAAATAAACACGTCAGCCCGCTCTGCTCGTAAATCGATCGTAAATAAGTTCGTAAAGCATGGGAAATTCACACTCCACCCCGCTCCTGTTAGCTCTTCAGGAGCTCCTTGGTCAGTGTAAGCTTAAACTCGAAAAGAAAATCCTGTTGAGTTTTCTTGATGAATGTGACCGTTGTGCTCTGTGGTTTATAGTGTCAGGATCTCTTACTTTGAGAGCACGGGACAAGTTAGGAAAAGATCTGGATAGGGAAACAACAGAGGGCAAGCTTAAACCAGGGACAAAGCCACTTTGGCGAATGGTCCGTGCCTGCTTAGAAGATAAACGATGTGAAGAAGCCGTTAGGACAGGTCAGAAAATCCTTATAGAGCAACAAGAAAGTATGTCAGAGGGAGAGAAAGTTTCGAAGGAAGGAAAGAAAAGAAAGGGAGGAAAGGGAGTAAAAGAAAAGACAGAAAAAACCAAGGAGAGGATAGAGAAAGACAAGGGTAATAGTCCGGACCTAGAGACAAAGAAAATATATCCCTCCTTAAAGGCATTGACCTTGGGAATGTCTAGTGACTCAGAGCTTAGTGAGAATGACTTGGCAGACCTTGAGGAAGAAACCGCTCATAAATAAAAGTTCCACAGGTAACAAGGGACAATACAAATCTACAAATCTGTGGTAATAAGTGGTGATAAGGCCACCGGGTATGGAGCAAGTGTAGTGAGTAGGAAATTTAATTTTGTGGACCCCGCTCTGGCGGTGTGTTGGTTGATAGCCAACGTTATTTTTTTTGAAGCATAGTGTTTTATCTGTGCTCGTACTCGCAGCCCACACAGTAGGGGGGAGCAAAACTAGCTGGGGAGCAGCTACAGCGAGCATGGGGACTTCTCAGTCTCACCCAATTTTTCAGGCTCTTCAAGAGCTGTTTGAAAGAAAAAGGCTTAGGATGAAAAGAAGCACTATAGAGAGATTTCTTAGTGAATGTGATGCCATTGCACCTTGGTTTGCTGTCTCTGGGAATCTCACGGTGGGCAGCTGGGATAAGCTGGGGAAGGATTTAGATTTTGCTTGGGAGCAAGGAACCTTGAAGGTGCTTAGTGCGTAGCTGCCTAGAAGATCAGTAATGCTGTCAGCAGGCTATAGAAAAGGGACAGGCTGTGTTAGAAATGCTACAGGAGGAACGATCTGAAAAGGCTGAGAGTGAGGCAGGGGAGGACTCTAAGGAAAACAAGAACAAGAAAGGAATTTAGTGACTTAATCTCTTGTAAAACTCTTTTAAATTTTTCTGTAAAATATCCCCCAGCCCTTGCTGTATCAAGCTTCTGTGTTGTTCAATTAATACAAATCAAAGACTTCTGTCTGTCATGCCCAGACACAGAGACAGGGACAAACATATGCATACGTCATCATTCATATACAGAATTTGAATTTGCAAAGAAGCAGCAAAATTCAAATCTGGACTTACTCTTGGTTAAATCCCCAAGGAAAGTGATTCTTAATTCCTTTTCCTTAATGGGACCCTGACATATTTTGGATACTTTGGGGGTTATTAATCATTCATTCAGCTCTTTGATCTTTGCTCTTCTCTTCTCTGCTCTTCTGCCCTCTTTGTCCCTGTCCCTTTTCTCTTCATCCCCCCTTCCCTCCACATGCTCATGGCCAGCCTTTGTTCCTCCCCCTTTCTAATCTTCTTCTCTTATTAAACCTTTCCACGTGGAAAAAAATAATTCATTCAAATAAATACACTGTCATTCTTTCTTGTCTGTTTTTCTAAAATTTAACCGACAACTCTTCAAAAGAAACCTTATAAAGTTCACTTGTCACTAGATGTATAGCACAAGCCTTGAATCTCAGCACTCAAGTGTCACGCCCACCTCGGCTGGCAAGGAAGACGCAACACGGTTGGATTCTTCTCAATAGCCTTTACTGCCGGACACCTTCATTGTTGACACGGGGACGCAAGCAGCAAAAGCGCTCGCCTTATATACACAACAGTATGCTAATATTCTTTCAGGGATTGGTGGGGCACCAGTCACCCCACTGTCATCCCAGCTACTTGTCCTCCAGAGATTGGCATGGCATGAACCTCTATTAGCATAGTACCGCCCCAGTCAGACTGACATCAGGTGCAAAACCCCGCGCATGCGCAGTACTCTTGTTCACCACAGGAGGGCGACAGATCACCTCATTATCATACAGCTGCCCTGAGGAGGGGACAAGCCTGCGCATGCGCGGTAAGTTATTCACATTCGAACGGGGCTGGCTGTCAGCGCCATCTTTACTTCGCCGCGCTGCGCACTACGTCTCCCCCTCTTTTGTTTAATAAAATGACTGGTCTAGATCTGGGTGTCACGTCAATCTTGTCATAGTTCCTGTCTTAGATCGTTCCTGATGAAAGACTCGGCCTTACACGTCGCTGGGTCACCCTATAGCCACCGAGCCCCGTGTCTTAGGTTGGTCCGAGTTCGAGGAAATTTGCCCGTCCCTAGATACAATGACCCCACATGACTGTGACAAAAATGATCTAGGGCGAACTCTTAATCTTTCAAAGAGGCCAGCCATATATTGGGAGAAGCACCATTGTTAATAGCAGTCATAGCCTGGTAAACAACCGCTTTATGTCTGGCATGTTCCCTTTTTAAATGGCCAATAAGCCAGAGACATACTCCGCATCCCAGGAGCTCAATAGCTCCCAAGGCAAACATGCCCGCCCACTCCTTAAAAAAGGAGAAAGCATTGGTAACCCATGAGGTAAAGTCTTCAATTGTGATGGGGTCCAGCCTAGTGCTGTTGAGGACAGCAATCTGCATCAGCAATTGTCTTGATAGTTGCTCCGCTTTCATGGACCAGTTCCCTTTCAGATAATTCGAGATTTCTTTGCTCTGTTGAGAATGCTGAGAAAAGTTAGCTTGCAAAGGAGTAATGCATAAACCTCTAAGGGAGGAAACGCAAGACAGCTGTGTCATATGATACAGTGCTTCAATTTGTTCTTGAATTAAATCTATCCTTTGATTGGCTAATAGAAGGCCAGATGCCAAATGGGTATTAAATTCTTCCTGTATCTCTAACGCCACTGCAGTTCTTTCTACAATCTGATTGACAGTCTCAGCCGTCTGTATTTGATTGGTCATAGCGATTGCAGCCGTGGTAGCTGCGGCAGCAGACAGCACAATGGCTGAAATTATGGCTGCCGTAATTCCAAAATCTCTTTTGGTTCTCAGAAAATTAAGAATAGGAAAGCTATCTGGGTTTGCCTCCACTGGGATTGGCACAAAGGAGGGAATCTTAACCTCACTGCGGTGTCATTGGTACCATCCCAGCATTCAGCTAAATAGCAGACTACATCAGAGCTATTACAATTCAAAGCACCACTGCTTACATTAGTGCTTATCAGAAAGAAAAAAAAGGTGATCTAACACATACTGAAGTACTAGTGGCAGTATTATTTTCCAAGAGGTTATTATATTGAATATTGGTCAACCTGGTATCATTTTTTCTGGTAGCTGAAACATTATACAGCACGAAGTTCTCACCCATCAACCTAGCAAAGGGGGTCAGGGATGTGTATGCCCCTTGCTCATTGGACAGCACCCATTGAAACCAAGGCCAGAGATTATGCTTGCCAGTCTTATTCTCCCCCCAATCATACTGTACATGGCCAAGAGGACGGGAAAATTCAAATCCCGGTAGGAATTGTTTTGCTCTATGGAATGGACTCTGACATGGGGTAAAATCAGGTGGAAACTCTTGATGCGGGGAGCAAGTGGGTAAGACTCTACGACAGGTAGAGTTATCCTGTGCATAGTTACCTTGCCCTGGGCGTGATGGAACGCTACAACTATGCATCACCATCAGTGTTGTAATGTTCAGATCAGCAGAACTATCGACTGACGTGTTCCCGCTGGGTGAAGAGACTCCCTGGGTAATTTGACTCAAGGCAGCCAGGATGATCCCAGTGCTCATTGCACTGTCACTTATAGGATTCAACCAATTAGCTAATGTGGCTCTACGCAACCAAACACAGGGCAGGGAAGAGTTCTTAATGGTAAAACATAAGGTATGGGACAGAGAAACGTTAGTGGCGGCATACTGTTGGGGCATTTCTCCATTTGGCACTATACAGGGAACACCACGCAAACAGGAGGTAGAGAAAAAGGTTGGCAAAACAGTAGAATTGCTATGAACTGGCATTGGTACTGGCCAGGATCTGGCAATAGCCCACAAGGTGAGTGAATTAACCTGTATTACCATTCCCAGTAGTAATAGTAGGGTTCGTAGTCTCATCTTCAGGAAGAGCAGAAGGCAATTTTCGAGTCAAGCGCTCAGGTACCCAAATTGGATTTTCTTGATTCTGCGGAAAAACACAAACAGCTCCCCTAGATCTTGAAATCATGGGATCTGGGCCACGCCATTCATCAGTTAAGATATCCTTCCACTTTACTTCTGCATTAGTTATAGGTGTAGTAGCAGCATGGCGATCCGCAGCAGAGCGGCCATGCGCATCCAAAATTAAGAAATTTAGAGTTAAAAAGAAAAAAGAGCTAAAGAAAGTTGTTCTTTTGTTGTTCGGCCGCTGGCAATTCCCTTTTTTTTTTTGTTTTTTTATAAGCTCTTTTAAGGTACGATGTACCCTTTCCACAATTCCTTGACCTTGGGGATTGTATGGCAATCCTGTAGTATGTTTGACCTGCATTATCTGGCAAAATGCCTGAAAAGACTTAGCAGTGTAGGCAGGCCCGTTGTCTGTCTTGAGACTATCAGGCTTTCCCCAGGCTGCCCATGCCTCTAAGCAATGGCTAATGGCATTACGAGCCTTTTCACCAGTCATCAGAGTAGCATGTATAATACTGGAACAGGTATCAACAGAAACATGAGCATATTTTAAATTTCCAAATTGAGATATGTGTGTGACATCCATCTGCCAAAGTTTTAGCAGGATCAGACCATGAGGGTTAATCCCCACATGAGGAGGGTGGTGAAATTGAACACAATTCTGGCAACTTAGCACCACATCAGGAACTGCAGCTCTAGAGATTTTAAATTTTTGTTGAAGAGTAAAGGCAGGAACATGAAACTTTTGATGAAATTCTCTAGCGAGATCAACCAGAGCAGCATGAAAAATAAACTCTCTATGAGTACTAGCATCCACCAGGGCGTTATTACTGGTCATGGGACCAGGCAAATTAGTATGGGCTCGAATATGTTGTATGAAAAATTTATTTTTTCTGGCCCAAATCAAATTCTGTAATTCTAAAAGAATTTGGCATACAGTACTAGTTGACCGAATTGGCCCTGCAATTTCAAGTGAGCGCACCGCATTAACTACATAAGCAGAGTCAGAAATTAAATTAAAAGAATCATGAAATCTTTTAAAAACTTCCAATACAATTTTATATTCTGTAATTTGGGGGGGGGGGTACCTGGACCGTATTGAATTAATACTGGTTCTTGAGAATAAACCATATGGGCACCTACACCTGTTTTGGAGCCATCTGTATAAATATCTAACGCTCCAGACAAAGGCTCTGAGGCAGTGATCTTAGGAAAGATCACTGGGTGTTCAGTAAAAAATTGTAGCAACGGATCCTTAGGATAATGATTGTCAAACTCTCCATCAAAACTACAGCATAATATGGCCCAATCATCTATCAAGGCACACAATGTTTCTATCTGAGCAGTTGTATATGGTACAATAATTTTCTTGGGTGAAATACCAAAATGTTGAATGCAAGATTTAATGCCTAACACAGCAAGCTGTGCAACAGCAGAAGGGTAATATTCAAGGGTCTTATTAGGAGAAATATGGGAATAAATCCAAAGAAGTGGACCTTGTTGCCATAATACTCCTGTAGGCTGACGAAAGGTTCTTAGTATACACAAAAGCAGATCCTCCTTTTCCTTGTACCTATTTAGCATTGCCTTTTCTAATCTTTCTTCTACTTTCCTCAAGGATAATCGTGCTTCCTTGGTTAAAGCACGGGGTGAAGTAAGCTGAGAATCCCCTTTCAGGATCTCATAAAGTGGTTGTAAATCTACATTGGGCATTTTAATATAGGGTCGAATCCAATTTATGCTTCCTAGTAATTTTTGAAAATCATTTAATGTTTTTCAATGATCTTTTTGTAATTCAATTTTTTGAGGTGAAATACTATGAGGAGTGATTTTTGTTCCTAAATATTCTCCCATTTGGCCCATTTGAACCTTTTCAGGTGCTATGAACAATTGATTGTTTTTAAGCACCTTAACCACTTTCGCATAAGCTGCTTCTAGGGTGCCACGATCTTTAGCGAAAAGCAAGATATCATCCATAAAATGAATCATTCTTAATTTTGGGAATTGGTCACGTACAGGCTGTAGGGCTTGTCCTACATAAAGTTGACACATAGTAGGGCTATTTGCCATACCTTGAGGCAAGACCACCCACTGATAGCGCTTATCAGGCTCCTCATTATTCAGAGATGGTAAAGTAAATGCAAATCGCACGCTATCTTGCGGGGCAAGAGGGATGGAAAAAAGCAATCTTTAATATCAATAATAATAATAGGCCATTCAGCAGGAATGCTGGAGAGTAATGGTAAACCTCTCTGTATGGGACCCATTATTTGCATTTGAGAATTAATAGCTCTTAAATCATGTAATAATCGCCATTTTCCACATTTTTTCTTAATGACAAATATGGGCATATTCCAAGGTGACCTGGATGGTTGAATATGTCCCAATTGTAACTGTTCAAATACTAATTCGGCAGCAGCAATTAATTTTTCAGAGGATAGAGGCCATTGAGGAACCCATAAAGGCTCCTCCGTTTTCCATGTAATGGGTATTCCCCCATCAACAGCCCCTAGGAAAAACCCAGACCCATCCTGTCATGTTTTTGCTTTGACAGTACTGGGTCAACTCGTCCTTGTAAGTTCTTCCCCAGACCCTTTCTAGGCACGTAGCCCATTTTTGCCATCATATCCTGGACTTGTGGGGAATAATCATTTGTCAGTCTCATATCTAGCTCTACCAAAACATCTCTGCCCCACAGTGTCACAGGAATGTCTATAACATAGGGAGTAATCTTTCCTGATCTCCCTTCTGTATCTCTCCACGTCAATTCTTTGGAGCTCATTAAAGGAGCCATTTCATACCCTAAACCACGTAGGACCTGAGATGATGTTTGCGTAGGCCATCTAGGTGGCCAGTCATGAGGAGAGATAATACTACGATCTGCTCCAGTATCCAATAGGCCAAGGAATGAACGTCCCTCCACAGTCAGTGTTAACATTGGACGATCACCCAGTTCCAATGAGATAAAGGCAAATCGGGAGCCTGCAGATCCCAAGCCCCTATCCCTTCTAATCCCATTTTCAACAGGAAAGCGCTTATGCAAGCTAGGCAGAAGCAGCATTTGAGCGATTCTGTCTCCAGGGGAAATGGCAGTGACTCCCTGGGGGGAGGCTACCAGCACTTTTACTGTGCCTAAATAATCAGGATCAATTACTCTGGGCACAATCTGCAAACCTTCCAGGGCAGAGGAGGAGCATCCCAACAATAGCCCAACTGTATCTTTAAGGAGGGATCCTCTAGAATCTGTGTCTACAGGCTCCACTCCCATTTGGGGGGTTAGTATGAGTCTGGTGGTGGACTGAAGGTCCAGTCCTGCGGAGCCTTTAACAGCTCTCCTCGGTCCTTCGGGTGGCAAAGGAAAGCCAAGGCCTCTGTTTGTCCTGTCCCTGTCCGTCGCCCTGCAGAGCCCCATATATTTGAGGGCCCTGGGGACGTGGGCCCCATTGTCCGTTTTTTGGCCGGGCACCACCATATCCTGTCACTAGGGGTCAGCCATCCAAGTCTTTCACAGATCGACACTCATTTGCCCAGTGGTTCCCCTTCTTACACCGTGGACATAATCCAGGCTGCTTAGGTCTAGTGCTAATTTTCCCCATATTCCTTTCAGGGCACTGTTTTCGATAATGCCCCTTATGACCACATTGGAAACAGGTATCCGTGGTGGCGGTTTTCCCTAATTGCACTACAGCTCCCGCTAGGCCACCATTAGTCAATGGTCCTCCCAGTTCCCTGCAGACTTTCATCCAAATTTCTAAACCTTTATGTTTGTATGGGGTTATAGCAGTCCTACATTCTTTTGTACATTGCTCATACACCAGCTGCTTAATGAGCGGCATGGCTGTATCAGGGTCTCCGAAGATCTTGGTAGCAGCCTCTACCATGCGGGCCACAAAGTCCGAAAACGGCTCTGTGGGTCCTTGCAGAACCTTGGTAAGGTTCCCGGAGACTGCGCCCCTATTAGGCAGTGCTTTCCATGCCTTGATGGCTATTTCATTAATTTGTCTATAAACTTGCTCTGGATAACCAGTCTGGTCCAGAGCGAATCTCCCTAGACCCAATAGCATGTCAGCATCCCAATGTCTCTGAGGGTCTACTCCTGAGGCCAGATTAATGGCGGCCTGAGTATTAGCATGTTCAAAAAGATAAGATTTCCAATCCAAGTATTGACCTGGCAGGCTTTGGCCAGACTTCCCCAATCCCCAGGGGTGAGGCAAAACCTAGCAATAGCCTCAACCTGAATCACAACAAAAGCTGCACCGACCCCATAAGAGCTAACCGATTCTGCCAATTGCTTTATAGTCTTAAAGTCAACGGGTTCCTTTCTTCCTCCGGGACCTTTTCTCCCTCTGACATACTTTCTTGATGCTCTGCAAGGATTCTCTGACCTGTTCTAACGACTTCCTCACATCGCTTATCCTCTAAGCAGGCACGGACCATCCGCCAAAGAGGCTTTGATCCGGGTCTAAGCTTGCCCTCTGTGGCTTCTTTATCTAGATCTTTTCCCAATTTGTCCCATGCTCACAAGGTAAGAGATCCCGACACTATAAATCACGGAGCACAACGATTGCATTCATCAAGAAAGCTTGACAGGATTTTCCTTTCAACTTTAAGCTTACGCCGATTAAGGAGCTCCTGGAGAGCTGTCAGGAGTGGGCTGGAATGTGAGCTTCCCATACTCAATGAACTTATTTACAAGCAGTTTTACGAGCAGGGCGAGCTGGCCTGTTTGTTTACACCCAACTCCGTAGCCTGGCACCTGTTGACTATTCCCAGCAAGTGCACTCCCGTCCAGGACGGTGGCAATTCAAAAGAAAGCAAACCCACAACACAAAGACGAAAAGAAACAAAATTATAAATCCTGCCCATAAGGGATCAACTTGAAAGAACATTGCTGCAGACTGCAGACCTTTTAGCCTCTAACCCAAGGCTTCCATCGTCTCTGCTCACCTCCAGAGAACTTTATCATCCCTTACCGGGAACTTTTCGACGTCGCTCGTCCTGGAGCTGAAGAGTTCTGAGATCCACGAGGATGTCCTGGGGTCCCCATACAGGGCCACCACTTCTCACGCCCACCTCAGCCGGCAAGGAAGACGCAACACGGTTGGATTCTTCTCAACAGCCTTTACTGCAGGACACCTTCATTGTTGACACGGGGACGCAAGCAGCAAAAGCGCTCGCCTTATATACACAACAGTATGCTAATATTCTTTCAGGGATTGGTGGGGCACCAGTCACCCCACTGTCATCCCAGCTACTTGTCCTCCAGAGATTGGCACGGCATGGACCTCTATTAGCATAATACCGCCCCAGCCAGACTGATGTCAGGTGCAAAACCCCGCGCATGCGCAGTACTGTTGTTCACCACGGGAGGGCGACAGATTACCTCATTATCATACAGCTGCCCTGAGGAGGGGACAAGCCTGTGCATGCGCAGTAAGTTATTCACATTCGAACGGGGGGCTGGAGAGATGGCTCAGTGGTTAAGAGCACTGACTGCTCTTCCAGAGGTCCTGAGTTCAACTCCCAGCAACCACATGGTGGCTCACAACCATCTGTAATGGGATCTGATGCCCATGTCGGCGCCATCTTTACTTTGCCGCGCCATGCACTACACTCAAGATGTAGATGTAAGTGGATTTCTGTGAGTTGGAGGGCAGCCTGGTCAACCTAGCAAGTTCCAGAACAGCCAGGGCTACACAGTAAATAAATTAATGGTTTTTTAAAAATTACCTTTCAACCTCATGGGGGCAATGAGCAACATGTAAAGTGTTTAAGTAAAAAATTAAATTTAATTTAAAAACCACTTTTCACACAGAAAATGACTCTTATTAAATGTTTGCTACATAGTCTTAACATTATGAGCTGGAATCTCCAGTACACATGCACGCATGCACACACACACGCGCACACGCACACACACACATACACACACACACAAGTCATGGAGGCAATATGTGCCCATAACCTCACTTCTAGGGTGTCAGAGACAAGAGATCCTAGAGGTTTACTAGCTACCTAATGGAGAACTCCAGTTTCTGTGAGAAATGCTGGCTCATAAAATAAGATGGGTAGTAATTAAGGAAAACACTGATCATCAACCTCTGCCCTCCATTTATGTGTGAGCATGCACACACACACACACAGAGAGAGAGAGAGAGAGAGAGAGAGAGAGAGAGAGAGAGAGAGGTGACCTTTTTTGCTGTTATAAAATACATATATCTTAAATTTCAACTTACAGTCATTTAGACTATATGATTAAACAAGGTATGGTGTGCAGCACATCGGCCATCCTAGCACCTGCAAGTAGAAACAGAAGGATAAGAAGTTCAATGTTATCCTCGGCTATACAGTCAATTCAAAGGTAACCTGGATTACATAAGACCTTGTCTCAAAATAAAATATGGAGGTATGGAGGCCTATACCTTTAATTCTAGCATTCAGGAAACAGAGACTGGAAATGAAGGCATGCAACACCATAACTGTCCCAGCTTTTTATATTTAATATTAATGATGTCAGACAACATGAAGCATTCTGCATCAGGCTTCATGTAACATATTTATGAAGCTAATCTATATTGCAGTGTATATTAATATTTCAATTCTTTACATCAGAGCTCCTTCTCATATTAAAATGCTCCATTTTATTTCTCTTTTTAGGGTATTTTCAAGTAGTTTCAAATGCATTTGGTCTATTTTAATATTATTTAACCTTTAAATAGCATGTCTCTTTATTTTACATTTCATTTATCTATTATTCTTTCTTTATCTTTAAAACGTGATTTAGTGAACACATAACCTGTGCAAGGTACTGGGTCTTTAATAACACACACACACACACACACACACACACACATCATCATCATCATCATCATCATCATCATCATCATCATCATCACCACAACCACCACCACCATCATCATCATCATCATCTGAAACCTTTCTTTGATGAGGCTCTTGAGATCAACTTAGAAAAAGCACTTTCTTGGAAGCACTGAGGTACCTTGTATGGAGACAAGATACTCCTTCTCCTAGTTCTGTGATGAGGAGGGTGCCAAGTCCCAGAGAAACAAGTGGCTAGCTGTGGTGCCCATAAGAATACCAGTGTATGCTTGGCCTCTAGGCTCACCCAGTACTTGTTGCTCCTCTAGGCACTTTTCACTCTGCCCCCAACTCTAAACCTCTCCAACCAGGGCCTTCCCTTCCACTCCCCCAATTTCTCTGTCCTCCGCCACAGGATCTCTTGGCTCACTCTTGGCTCTCTTGGTTACCTTGCTCCCACCCCATCCCTGTCTCTGTCTCTTCTCTTCACTTCTTCTCTTGAGCTCCCTATCTCTCTTGGTCTGTCTGGACCTTTCCAGATGCCTCTGTCTGTACTCTCCCTCATATCTACAATAAACACCTTCTCTTCAACCACACCTTGGAGCTATCATGTCTTCATTTTCATTCAGAGGGAAAAGCAAAACAGCCTGAGAGTGAAGTCATGTGTCCTTAAGAACAGTTATAACGTGAACATTTCCAACAAACTTTACTACTGTTTCTCCTATGATACAAAACTTTCTGTAATGTGCCCCGATTGATGGCCCACGCCCTTAATCCAGCACTCCAGAAGCAGGAGGATCTCTATGAGTTAGAGACCAATCTAGTTTACATAGTGAGTTCCAGGCCAGTCAGGCTTATGAAGGGAGACCTTGGCTCAAAACAAAAGAAACCTGATTTGATGATGTTGTCTCTATGTAGTGCTATTTGTTCTTTCCTGCGGTTTTCCCTGAGGTGACATTGTTCTGCCTGGGAACTTCCCCCATTGGAATCCACAGCTGGCTGCCTTATTCAGTTTTTGCTGTATATTTTCAGCTACCAATTTGA
Source organism: Rattus norvegicus (assembly GCF_021556685.1). NCBI lineage: Eukaryota > Metazoa > Chordata > Mammalia > Rodentia > Muridae > Rattus > Rattus norvegicus. The sequence goes on from NC_141534.1 coordinate 77,888,473, forward strand.
TGTTTTGGTATTGTCCTTCATATTTATTCTTCAATTTGGCTTACTCTATATTTAACTCACTCATTCTAAATGCAGAGTGGCTTACAAAACCTTTCAAAAGAGGTTTGAAAAGATTTTCCTGTCTGCTGTTTTAACTTTCTAAATTTGCACTAAATTATCTCTATTTAAAACATGCCACACGGTGTGGACTATCTTTCCATAAGTAGAAATATATTCCTTTGCTAAGCATGGTCAGAAATATGAGTACATATATGTTCCCCCAAATAAAATCCCCACTCTATCTTTACTGCAGAAATATTCTGAAACAAATAAAGATCCTTCTGAGGATGGATTATGGGCTGATGTTGTTTCAAGCCTGAGCAATAGGAACTACATTACCCACAATGCCAAGAGCAGAGTGGCAAACTGCTGAGCCACAGAGGGCCATTTCTGCCTGGGAATGTCGGGATACTGGGCGGGACTTCCTGCATTGCGTCCTGTCTTTGGTTTAACTTCCCATGGGTTGGTATTTGGAGGATTCTGAGCTTTAGGATCGCCAAATTATACTCAAGTTAAGAGAGAGCCGGCGCAGGATGAAGGCCAAGAAGACCGTAGGCAGCAGCGGTAGCTGTGTCCGGGCCCCTGCGTTGTCAACAGAGCCGATGGCGGCTGTGAAGCACCTGGCTCAGGTGAGTGCTGCATGCTAGGCGCTCCCCGCCCTAAACATTTGAGTCCCAGAGCCCATTGGAAGACTTAGTTCCTGCATCCAGAACAGTGCCAAGCCCGTGGATGGCGTCCGCATTTCTCATAACTAGTGTGATGAAGCATGGAAGAAGGAGACCAGGAGGAGAGTGCTTGATTGATTTGTGTGGGCAATATCACGTTTGGCCACTTGAACAGGGAGCATTCTAGCCTAAAAATGGCAAGGTGATGGATGTGTATTACCTATGTCTTCACTACCTAGGAGCCAGAGAGACTGAATGGAAGATCAATGCGGCCAGAGGTTATTAAAAATGTCCCAATAGCTGCACAGAGTTAGAGCTGGCTGGAAGGGAATAAAACGAAGCCTCGGGAGAGTTAAGCTTTGTACAACATCCCACAGCCGATATGACTCAGCATTATGCACTAAGGTTTTGAGATCATTTAGATATAAAGGTCATGAAGATCCGGGACTGGACACGGGTCACAGGGAGGCCGAGCTCATGAAATCTTACCATGGTCCTTGATTCTTACAACTTTCTTCCCACAGATTCCCAGATGTACAGAAGCGGGTATGATCTGTACACAGGTGAGTGTGGAATGTTCTAGGAAGCTCACCAGTGTGGCCACGCTTCTTGCCTCCTGTTGGTAGTAGAATTCTTTTTTTTGTGGAGGTTTTTAAGAGTGGAATGTAAAGTTTAGCATGGAGGCATACCTTGGTAGTCTTAACATTTGAGAGGCAAGTTCAAAGCCAGCCTGAGGTACATGGTGAGAAACTAAGAAAGAATGAGTAATTGATTAGATAGCTCAGCTGGTAAAGGTATTTATTACCAAGCCTGAGGACCTAACTCAATCACCAGAACCTACATGGTAAAAGGAGAGAACTGATTCCTGAAAACTGTCCCCCGATTTCTACTTGTACACCTACATACATACACATACACAAACTGAGAGAAAATACATACATACAAGCATACATACAACCAAAACAAGGGAGGCTAAGATTTCAAAACCCAGTAGAGGGAATTCAGTCACACAGATCTAAAAGCTCTGGGGAAATGAAACATAGAGACATTCCAAGTGCCAAAAGCTGCAGTTTGCCCTTGAGTATGGCTCGATTATAAAATAGAATCAACTTTATTTTATTATTTTATTTTATTTTTATTCTTCACTTCTTCATGTTCTGAAGGCCAATTTTTAACTCCTCTGATCAGGTGATACTCCTTCCTGCCTCAGCCTCCTAAATGCTTGTACTATGAGAGTCCGCCATTATGCCCAAAAGGAAGCTGAGCTCGATAGTACTACCAAAAGCAGAAAAGTAACGATGGGAGTTATGACTATGTCTAATGACCGGGCATCTAGCTGGAGGTGTAGACATCATTAGCACACCTGAGTGAGTGGAGGAGCCTATAGGGACCTTGAGAAAATATAGCAGATCTGGTAGGTGGCCAAAGCTTCCATAGGAAGTGTGGAACTCAACTTAAGAAAAGAAAAAAAAACACTTGGAACCACTAAGATTACATAACACAGTTGCTAGTATAAGTGTCTGTAAAATGCACACACACACCACCAGCATTTATAAAGGATTCTTGAAGTGTCTAATGAGGGAAGAGTTTCATTCAAAGCAATTGAGAGCTTAAAGGGCGCCAGTGTTCATCTGGAACGATCAATATATGTGGCAAGGAGGGCTCCTGTAGCTAGACTTTTGGTAGAGTTTTTTAGAGGAAATCTGTGACTGTTGAGGTAGCATTAAATGCCATATGTGTAAAACCAATCTGTCCTCTCCCAAGTTGTGATGGTGGCTGAACAGAGTCAGCCAGCAAGGCATTAAGAAAGGATGGCAGCTGCCTCTGACTCTAGGAAGCTTCAGAAGTTGGGTAGTGATGGATCTTGCCTCCATATATGAAGCTTTCTCTAGATACCTTCTGCTAAGTAATGCAGGAGCCCAAAGAGATGCCTGTGGTATAGACTGTGGAGTTCAAGGTGGCTGTGGGAATGAGCTTTTATAAGAGAGGTAAGGACTAAGAAGAAACACATGGAGATGGAAAATTAGCAGGCCCTGCTTGGATGACCATGTCTTGGTTTTAAGGAGGAACCCAAGGAAAATTGACTAACAAAAGTTATGTCAGCTAGACGAGGTCTTTATCTCTGTCAGTTAAAGAATTAAAGACAGGAAAAGAGCTCAGAGCAGATGGAAGTTGATGGAAAAGCTTTCCAAACTCTTCAAGTACATGGAGGGGGACATTCAGAGCAGAGTACCATTATCTCTAAATGTGTTTGGAATTATCTTGTGTTCAGGGTCACACACACACACACACACACACACACACACACACTGTTTTGGTTAACAGACATTTTGTACCCCTTCGACCATTACAATAGGACTCCCTGACCTGGTTTGTGAGCAAAGAAGCAGCTGTAACGGAGTCCCTTGCCTTAGTGCATGAATAACTGTGGACTGGCTGGGATAAGAGTGGGTACCCCAACTTCTCTCAGTGGTATAACAGGTACAGAAAGACCCCCCACATGCAAAGGGAAATGGGATATATTTCAAAGGAATCAAAAATTACCACCTGTTGCTTCCAGCAATAAGCCACTTTAAAAAAAAAAAAAAACTGGTTTTTAATGTTCAATCGTCTCATGTCCTAAAGGCCTCTGGTCTCAAACGAAGTCTTGATGGCCCTATGTTGTCAAGTCCAAAATGCATAGCTATTCCTCATCCTTCTGTGGGTGCAGAGGGAGGACATAGTGATCTGGGAATAGACTGGCAGGTGTTAGCCTCCATGTGTTAAGCTTTTTATCATCTCAAGAGGAGAGTTGGCAAAGGAAGGATATGTGGGTGAGTAAACTGGGACGCCTAAAGGAGGTTGGTCATTGAGTGACTTGACTTCATCATAACAGGGCTGTGTAACCATTGAGGACGTGACTGTTTACTTCTCCCAGGAAGAGTGGAAGCTCCTGGATGAAGCTCAGAGGCTACTGTATCTTGATGTGATGCTGGAGAATTTTACCCTTATATCCTCACTGGGTAAGGCCCTTGTACTCACCCATGTGTCTTGGTTCCCATCTGTCTCTTTCTACCAGAGCCAGCTCTACCCTTTCCACAGCGAATCTATAGGCCCTGTTGACTCCCCTGCTTTCTTGGCAGGTGTGCAGTTTTAGATGGTGAGCCCTCCTGTCCCAGCCACCATACCTCCACTCTGCCATCATGGAATCTTATCCCTCTGGCTGAGCTGTGTACACTGCCCTAAGCAACCCTAACACAGGACACCCCAGAGCATTCATCAAAATGTCTAGGTAGCAGAAATCCTGCAATCTAGGTGGTAGGTCTGTCTTAGTTTGATAAAGTATCCTGACAAAATCAACATGAAGGATAAACAGTTTATTTAGACTCAACAGTTCCAGGTTATATATAGTCTATCATGACAGAGAAGTCAGAGCATCAACAGTTAGAGAGAACTGGTGACATTACATCCATAGTCAAAAACAGAGAACAATGACTTACTCTTTTTTTAAGAATTATTTATTTTCTTTAATAAATTGTTAATTGCATTTTTATTTACATGTTATGTTATCCCATTTCCAAGTTTCTCTTCCAGCAACCTGTTCTCTCTCTCTCTCACACATACACACACACACACACACACACACACACACACACACACACACACTGTTTCTATGAGGGTGCTCCCTCACCCACCCACCCACTCCCTTCTACCTCACTGTCCTGACATTCCCCTACACTGGGGCATTGAGCCTTCACAGGACCAAGGACCTCTCCTCCTATTGATGCCCAAAAAGGCCATCCTCTGCTACATATGCAGATGGAGCCATGGGTCCATCTCTGTGTTTCCTTAGGATGGTGGTTTAGTCCCTAGCAGCTCTGCTGGGGGCAGTTGGGAGGGTCTGGTTGTTTGATATTGTGTTCTTCTTATGGGGTTGCAAACCCCTTCAGCTACTTCAGTCCTTTCTCTAATTCCTCCACTGGGGACCCTGTTCTCAGTCCAATGGTTGGCTACAAACATCTGCCTCTGTATTTGTCAGGCTCTGCCAGAACCTCTCAGCAGACGGCTATATCAGGCTCCTTTCAGCATGTACTTATTTGGCGTCCACAATATTGTGTCTTTTTTGGTGTCTGTATATGGGATGCATCCCCATGTGGGACAGTCTCTGGATGGCCTTTCAGTCTTTGCTCCATACTTTGTCTCCGTATTTACTCCTGTGAGTATTCTTGAGAACAATGACTTAATGCATGCCATTGCTCAGCTCAGTTTCTCATCTGTAGTCAGTCCAAGACTCTAAGCCCAAGGAATGGTGCTACCTATAGTGGGCAGGTCTCAATTAATATAATCAAGACATTTTCTCACAGGTATGCCAGGAGAGCCATCTCATTCAAGCTTGTGTCAAGTTGACAGTTAACAGTAACTACAGCTTTTAAACTAAAATCACCCCTTCTTCGGCCAGATGACCGTGTTCATATCCGTAATTCCTTTTTCTCCAAGTTCTGCCCTCCTTTAGCTGGTACCTGATAGCTGCCTCTTTCAAGAATTTCATATGTTGTGATGGTTGGTGCTTATGAGGACTATGGACTGTTTGTATAAGATCTTCTATCTAAGCTTCTTTAAAATACTGATCATTTTGTTCCAATCACTTATCTGTGTCTTTAAAGCTTGCATTATCCATTTCTTACATAGTCGAACAACTGGGGCTGTGGGGAAAGTCCTGATTTCTTTCACTAGGTGGACATGTCAAGATGGTCTCAACAGTTGCTTGCTTCTCATGAGTAACAGCTGATACAGGGTATGACATTAAGAATGTTAGATCAGACCAAGAGTCTGCCGTGTGTCTAGGAGTATTATGTAAGTGTGTTGTGTGAAACATTTCCTATTTGCAATTTGAGATGTGAGCCCTCCTGCTCCAGCCACCATACCTCCACTCTGCCATCATGAACTCCTATCCCTCTGGAACTGTAATAAATCCTTCCTTCCCTAAATTGCCTTGGTTTTATCACAGCAATGGTAAGTAACTTTTACAGTAACCAAAAAGAAAGTAGTTCTAAGTTCTAGGTTTGTATAACATCTCTGTCTCACCAAGTAGCAATGGGTCTCCAATAGTTCAGTTTATCCAGAAGGAGTTCAAATAGATCACACAAGTTAAAAGGCTGCTCCCACTTAAGTATGGATTTTTTAAGTATTCTCTGGTGTCTAGTAATATTTTCTTATTCATTTCTGATTTTGTTAATTTGGGTCCTCTTTTAATTAGTTGGGTCAAGGTCTGTGATTCTATGTAGTGTTGTCTTTATTTCTGTTTCATTATTTTCTTTCTGATTATTATTTTTTTTTGCCATCTATTAGATCTTGGTTTGTAGTATTCTTGTTTTTCCAAATTCTTGAGTTGCCTGCATTAAGTCATTTATTTGTGCTCTTCTTTCGCCTTGTTTTAATGTAGGCACTTAGAGCTACACAGTTTCTCCATAGCACACATTTTAATGTGTCCCAGAGGATTTGTGTGTTGCATTTTTATTTTCATTTGGTTCTGGGATTTTTTTTTTTAATTTCTTCTATGGCTTGCCCATCATTCAATAGTATATTTAATCTTATTGGATTCATGCACTTAATGGAGATTTGTTTACTTTTGGTTTTAAATTTTGTTGCTTTATGGCCACATAGGATATGTGGAGTTATTTCTTTCTAGAGGATCTCTTAGACTATAAGATATGGTCTGTGTTAAAGAAGCTTTCATGGGCTGCTGAGTAAAATATGTATATTCTTTTGTTTTTGGAGAAATATCCTGTAGATATATATTAAGTCCATTTGATATATGATGTCACTTAATGCTGATGTTTCTCTCTCCCTCTCTCTTTTTCTAATCTAAATAACTTGTCTATGGAATAAGTGGGCTATTGAAACTGCCTACTATTAGTGGGTGGGTGCTTATCTGTGTCATTAATTCTAGTAATGCACTTTGTATGAAATGGCATATACCAGAGTTTGCTACATACATGTTTAGGACAGTAATGTCTTCCTGGTTAATTGTTCCCTAGAATGGAATGAAGTGTCCTCCTTTATCACTTTAGGTTAGTTTTAGTTTGGCATCTGTTTGCCAGATATTTTTATAGCCACACCTACTTGCTTCCTGGTCCCATTTAATTGGAGTACATTTTTCCAGCCTTTTACTTGAAGGTGCCTATCTTTAAAAACTGAGATGGGTTCATTGTAGACAGCAGAAAGATGATTTGTTGTTGTGGTTGTTGTTGTTGTTGTTGTTGTTGTTGTTGTTGTTGTTGTTGTTGTTGTTTTGCTCCATTCGGCCAGCCTGTGTCTTTTGATTGAAGAATTGAAGCCATTAATATTTAAAGTTATTGAAAGTTGTGCATTGATTGAAGTCATTGCACTATTTGCTGTCTGTGTCTTTTGGCAATGATTGTTCACTCTTCTATTTTAAAATATTGCCACTTTATTATGTTTAGGGGTGATCTGCTAGATGTGAATGCTTTTAGCCTGTTTGTATTGTGGAAAGTTTTTCTCCTTCAGTCATGGAAAATAGTTTTGCTGGGTACAATAATCTCAATTGGCTGTCATGGACTTTTAGAATTTGGACTCTATTGCTCTAAGCTCTTCTGACTTTCACCATTTCCATTGAGAAATCAGCTGTTTTGTTGGCTTTTCCTTTATATGTGACTTGGTGTGTTTCCTCATAGCTCTTATTAGTATTTCTTTGTATTAAATATTAAATGTTTTAACTATTAAATATCATGGGAAGGTTCTTTTCAGGGTGTGTCCATTTGACATTCTGTGTGCTTGTTCTATCTATGACTGTGGTGTCTTTCCTGAGTTTAGGAAAGTTTCTCTCTGGTATTGTCGAAGGCCTTGTCTATGCCATTGACTAGGAATTCCTCTCTTTCATCTTTCTCAAGCACTGGATCTTCTCATAGCATCCCAAAGTTTCTGCATAACCCTTTCCCATGCTTTTAATTTTTTTCCATGATCTTTGTTTGTGTGGTCTAACCCTTCTACTTCAAGGCTTGATAATTCCAGCTTCCACTTCATCCTTCTTGTTTACCCGACTTTTTGTTGAGTCGTCTAGTTGAGTTGTTGAGTTATCTTCAAGACCTGATATTCTGTCTTCTGTTTGATCTGTTCTATGCGTAAAGCTTTCAGTAGTCTTCTAGTTGGTTGCTGGGCTTTTCAATTCTGTCCTCATTCCAGCTTGAGTGTTCTGTCTCTTTACTGAATTCAGATTTCAAATATTTCAAATTTATTTTCAAATATATTTCAGCCGTGTATTTGTATTTTCTTGGGTATCACTCAGGGCTTATTGTTATCCTCTTGAAGTTCAGTTAGGTGTCTGTTCATGTTTTGCTAAACTCCTTGAAATCTTTGATAAAGGTTATGGTTTTGTTTTTGTTTTGTTTGTTTGTTTGTTAGAGAGGGTCTCACTCTGTATCTCTAATTGTCCTGGAATTCAGAATATAGATCAGGGTGACCTCAAACTCTACATGATGCACCCCCACCTGATTATCATTATCCTCTTCAAGTCTGTATCCTGGAATTCATCTAGTTAATTCTCATTAGGAAACATTTCTATCAAAGTAACCTTTACATACAAGAGTGCATACATGTGTGTACACATATAATCATAGTATTTTTCCTACCAATCTTTTCTTTTTAATATTCTCCTATTGTATGTATCTCCGTTTGTATTTATTTTTTAAATTTGAGCTTTTAACTTCCTAAACCTTTGGTCTCTTTAGTTTCCAATGTGTGTGTGTGTGTGTGTGTGTGTGTGTGTGTGTGTGTGTGTGTGTGTGGTGTGTGTCTGTGTGCACATCAAATAAGTGTGGGAGGTAGGGAGGGCTGAAGCCTGCACCTTTTGGATTGATGCTTGCTTGGTGCGTTCCTCATGGTAGGAATAGTCTGTTATAAAACCAAGTGACCTCCCTTTCCAAGATGGCACCTATAAAGGAGGGCCTGGCTATTTGCTCTATAGTCTTTATTCTCATATTCTATAGAAACATTTAAATGATACTCCTTTTTTCCCCCCACCAACCATAGAAATGAAATCCATCAGTGGATAGTTGGATACAAGCAAATGATTGGACACAATCTAGTCTCTCAGACAGAAATCTGCCAGAAAGTTAGATTTGCTCTGAGAGATTAAATTGGTTTATGTCATTTTTTTTTCCCCTCTCCAGCTGACACAGTTTATGCCTTTGCAAAAAAAGCAGCTAAAATCTTGGGCAAATATTTTTCCCTTGCCTCCTACAAATCATACGAGGGTCCAGAAATGAAACTAAGCATATTTAAAAAAAAAATAGCCTCTGCTCGTGGCATTCAAAGGGGGAAATAAATTTAAAGCATGATTGGTGATTCCAGCCGCAGCTGATGTGCTTTTCACTAGGTTCTCTGTCATTTCAGTTTATCGGTATAAAGCAGAGGCTGAAGAAAAAACCTGTGCACGGAGTCTTTCACAAACTGAAGCACCACAAGTCAGGACTCCGAAGCAAGGTCAACTCAGGCAGAAGCCTCATCCCTCTGACATCTGTATCACCGTCCTGAAAGATATCTTGCATCTGAACGATCTACCTGGGCAAAAGCCATATTTGACAGAAGTGTGTACAAAGCCCCAGGACCATAAGCATCACAGAGCCAAGAATTGGTTAAAGAGAGACGTGGACTCCCTTGTGAAGAGCTGTATATTCCATGTGGCAGAGAACCCTTTCATCTGTAGTAAGATTGGAGAGAAATTCCCAGCTATATGGAATCTTCTCCAACCCAAGGACATCCCCAACGGTGAGAAACAAAATAAAATTAAGCGTGGAAAGGCTTTTCACAGTGATAAAAATAATTCTGAATCAGATGAATATAAGAAATCTTCCAGCCCCCAACACAGGCTTCATGAATACCCAGGAGTTTGCAGTACAAAGGGGGGTTTTGAATCTAACAGTTGTGAGCAAGACTTAAACAAGTACTCACCTGCACCATTCCGGATGGACCAGACTGTAAACCGACCATATGAGTGTCATGTCTGTGGAAAATGGTTTGGCCAGAAAGCCACACTTAGAATACACCAGAGACGTCATACCGGAGAAAAACCATATAAGTGTGGTGAATGTGGAAAGTCTTTTTGTCAAATCTCTAAACTAAGTGAACACTGCAGAGTTCATAGTGGAGAAAGACCTTTTGAGTGTCTGAAATGTGGGAAAGCCTTTGTGTGCCATTCTAGTCTTCTGCGGCACCAGAGAACACACACTGGAGAATGGCCGTATGAATGCAGTGACTGTGGGAGACTGTTTAGACAGATTGTCAGCTTGATTACACACCAGAGAACTCACACTACCGAGAAACCTTATAAATGTGGGCAGTGTGAGAAGTCTTTTAGTCACAAAGCCACTCTTACTGTACATCAGAGAGTTCACACTGGGGAAAAGCCCTATCACTATGAAGCATGTGGGAAATCCTTCAGCCAAAGTTCCGGTCTTAATAATCACTCCAAAATTCACACTGGAGAAAAGCCTTATGAGTGTGGAGAATGCGGTCTATGCTTTCGCCAGAGAGCTACCCTCATGAAACACCTGAGAACCCACACTTCAGAAAGGCCTTATGAATGTAGAGAATGTGGTAAGTTTTTTAAACAATATTTCTACCTCATTAAACACCGTAGGATTCACACCACAACAGAATTTTACGAATATGAACAGTGCGTAAAGTCTTATACCCAAAAAGCCACCCTTATAAGACACCAGCGAGTCCACACAGGGGAGAGTCCTTATAAGTGTGAGGAGTGTGGAAAAGCCTTTGAATACAAATCCAGACTTAATCGACATCAAAGAACGCATACTGGTGAAAGGCCTTATGAATGTGCCAAATGTGGGAAATTCTTCAGAGAAAGGTATGATCTTGCTGAACACCAGAAAATTCACACTAAAGCAAAGCCTTACCATTGTGATCAGTGTGGGAAGTGTTTTAGCCGGGGAGCTGACTTGGTTAAACACCAGAGAGTTCACACTGGTGAAAGACCTTATACTTGTGGTGAATGTGGGAAGACCTTCCGCCGATCTACCCACCTTGTTCAACACAGAAGAATTCACACTGGGGAAAAGCCCTATCACTGTGAAGCATGTGGGAAATCCTTCAGCCAAAGTTCCGGTCTTATTAATCACTCCAAAATTCACACTGGAGAAAAGCCTTATAAGTGTGGAGAATGCGGTCTATGCTTTCGCCAGAGAGCTACCCTCATGAAACACCTGAGAACCCACACTTCAGAAAGGCCTTATGAATGTAGAGAATGTGGTAAGTTCTTTAAACAATACTTCTACCTCATTGAACACCGTAGGATTCACACCACAAATGAATTTTACGAGTGTGAACAGTTCGGGAAGTCTTATACCCAAAAAACCACCCTTATCAGACACCAGCGAGTCCACACAGGGGAGAGTCCTTATAAATGTGAGGAGTGTGGAAAAGCCTATGAATACAAATCCAGACTTAATCGACATCAAAGAACGCACACTGGTGAAAGGCCTTATGAATGTGCCAAATGTGGGAAATTCTTCAGAGAAAGGTATGATCTTGCTGAACACCAGAAAATTCACACTAAAGAAAAACCTTACCATTGTGATCAGTGTGGGAAGTGTTTTAGCCGGGGAGCTGACTTGGTTATACACCAGAGAGTTCACACTGATGAAAGGCCTTATACTTGTGGTGAATGTGGGAAGACCTTCCGCCGATCTACCCACCTTGTTCAACACAGAAGAATTCACACTGGGGAAAAGCCCTATCACTGTGAAGCATGTGGGAAATCCTTCAGCCAAAGTTCCGGTCTTATTAATCACTCCAAAATTCACACTGGAGAAAAGCCTTATAAGTGTGGAGAATGCGGTCTATGCTTTCGCCAGAGAGCTACCCTCATGAAACACCTGAGAACCCACACTTCAGAAAGGCCCTGAATGTAGAGAATGTGGTAAGTTTTTTAAACAATATTTCTACCTCATTAAACACCGTAGGATTCACACCACAACAGAATTTTACGAATATGAACAGTGCGTAAAGTCTTATACCCAAAAAGCCACCCTTATAAGACACCAGCGAGTCCACACAGGGGAGAGTCCTTATAAATCTGAGAAGTGTGGAAAAGCCTTTGAATACAAATCCAGACTTAGTCGACATCAAAGAACGCACACTGGTGAAAGGCCTTATGAATGTGCCAAATGTGGGAAATTCTTCAGAGAAAGCTACGATCTTGCTGAACACCAGAAAATTCACACTAAAGCAAAGCCTTACCATTGTGATCAGTGTGGGAAGTGTTTTAGCCGGGGAGCTGACTTGGTTAAACACCAGAGAGTTCACATAGATGAAAGGCCTTATACTTGTGGTGAATGTGGAAAGATCTTCTGGCGAACTACCAACCTTGTTCAACACAGAATTCACACTGGGGAACGGCCATACGAGTGTGACCAGTGTGGGAAATCTTTTAACCAGGTGTCTACCCTCACTCGACATCAGCTACTTCACACTGAAGAAAAACCTTATAAATGTAACAAATGAAGGAAAGTCTGGACAGCCCTCTAGCATCTTCTAACACCAAAAGATAGACCATCACAGCTCCCGGAAGCCAACCCTTGAAAGCACCCTCAGGCCTCCAAGGATATTACATTGTTCACTGTAACAAACTAGAGAGCCTCATAGAGTTCTAGGTCATGTAATTTGTACTAGAGCTAGCCTGCATGTTCCGGACAGTCTGTACCCCTTGCCAGAGTTAAAGAGCTGTCATAATGTCTCATAGACACTGTCTCTGCTCTAGCACCTTGCTCTGAGTGCATATCCACCACCACGACACCCCACCCTTGCAACATGCCGTACTCTCCCCTTTCCTAATAGAAGCCTCAACTTCCTGTGCCTTGCAAATGACCTTGATTTCTTTTTCTCACTGGATATTTCTGGGTCTGTATTTGGCTAAAGGAACATGGTCTGGGATTAGCGGGAGGCTCCAGCAAGGATTATCTTCTCAAGTCCGTCTCACATGATTCGTGTGGCTGTTTACACACTCCAAATCACTAGCCAGGAACTTCCTGCCATGATGTGCAATAATAAAAGACCTTATTTTTTTTCCCCCATGTACTTTTAATCAAGAGTTTCTATTCACAGACTTAGGCGGCCAAAATACTATGGTAGGTCCTCTTTTTGTTTTGTTTAATTATTTTATTTACATTCAAGCCCTTGCCTTCCATCACCTCTCCCTTAAGTCTTCATCCCCCTCCTTTATCTCCTTGCCTCAAGAGAGTGCCTCACCCTTCCCTGGGGCCTCAAGTCTCTCAAGGCGTATCTTCTCCCACTGAAGCCAGACCATGCAGTTCTCTGATATATATGTGCTAGGGGTTGCCTGTTTGGTAGGCCCTGTTTATATAGAAATTGTAACAGTGTTTGGGGTCTTCTTTTAATATTTATTTATTGAATGTACATGTGTGCTCTGTCTTCATGCACACCAGAAGAGGGAGTCAATTCTGAGCCATCATGTAGTTGCTGGAATTGAACTCAGGACCTCCAGAAGATCAGCCAGTGCTCTTAACATCTGAGCCATCTCTCCTTCCCTGGAACAGGTCTTGAGGCTGCACCATTCATGCCTCAGCATGGGTAATGGGAAAGAGTAGCTCTCGTTTATGTTGCTTTCCAAAACCTTTAGTGGAGCAAAGCAGGGTGTTCAGTCCTAGCTTTGTGCTTTTTTTGTTTGTTGTTGGGAGGAAGGTGTTTTGTTTTTAGACTACCCTGAGGTCAGTTGTTGGAACTGCAACATTCAGTGCTCTTAGAATAGCTTTAACTTATCCCATCATTCCCACATGGTCTGACCTGATTATGCCCAAGATTGTCGAAGAGAAACTTTTCCATGAGGCTCATAGAACCAAGTCCATAATTCCAAATGTCACTTGAAAAATTAGGAGAACCAAATAGGAACAATAACTGGTAGATTAATACAGGCTTTGAGGGTTGGAGAGATGGCTCAGCAGTTAAGAGCACCCGACTGCTCTTCCAGAGATCCTGAGTTCAATTCCCAGCAACCACATGGTGGCTCACAACCATCTGTAAAGAGATCCGATGTCCTCTTCTGGTGTATCTGAAGACAGCTACAGTGTACTTATTTATAATAAATGAATAAATCTTTTTAAAAAAATACAGGTTTTGATAATTGAAAGGTGGGGTTTTATATGAGAACATTACCTGGGGATTACTCTAGAGACCACAGATGTTGCATTCTGGAAAATAATTTGCCTGTATCTTGTGTCCTGAAATCTTAACTGAGTCTGAATTCATGCTGTAACTTATAGCCAGATTTACAGTGAGCAACATCAGCAAAACGCCAATCAGAAAGATTCAAAAGCAGGCAGTTTTGCCAGGAACAGAATGTATTGGGAGATACAGAGAAGCCATAGTTACTAATGGGATCACACTGTTAAAAGAAACTAAGTACTTTGTACTAGGGGTGTAGAAAAATAATAATGATACCTTGATGGCTCAGCTGCTCTTCCAGAGATCCTGACTTCCATTCCCAGGAACTGCATGGTGGCTCACAAGCATTTATCAAGGAATCTGATGCCCTCTTCTGATATGTAGGTGTATGTGCAGACAGCACTCATTTATAAATAAATAATTAATTAATTAATTTTTAATTTGTTTTAAAAACTCACTCGTGGAAATTCTTTCCCGGGTCCAGTTACCCCTATATAGGCTACTTGAGCTATGGATCAATGAATCCTGTGTTTCTGCTTGAGTGGGCAGTGCTGGTGGCACTAATATGGTGCTCCTTTTACAGCAGGCAGATTGCTTCTACCGATTCTAGGCATACCCTGAGATGCTAAGTGGTCTGTGACAAGGCCTTAGGGGTAGGCATACTCAAACCTGTAGGATCTCAAGTGATAGTAGCGTGTGATTTCCACAAGAGTTCAAGGACAGCCAGAGCTACCCTGTCCCGAAAAAGAAAAAAACAACAAAACGAACAACAAACAAACAAAAACTAAAGAAACACTCTAAGAACTTGCTAGCAATCTGGTTACAACATCTGTAACCCCACTGATCCCCACAGTTGATTCGGTTAATGTGACTGGCCAGGCGGGTGTTCTCTTCCTCACTGTTCCATATTTCTCCTGAAACTGTGAGCTTGGCCGAAGAGGAACACATTCCCTAGTAGAGAAAGACCAGTATTTGATCAAGAGTATGTGAGTAGCTGCTCTCTCCTGCTAGAACCGCCAAACAAGCACTTGAGGAAATCTTAAGAGGCTGAAGACATGTCTCAGCAGTTAAGTGCCCTTCCAGTGCACCCAAGTTCAGACCCCAGCACCTCGGTCAGACTGCTAACGGCTGATCTTGGCTCCAGGTCTGGAGGATCTGACACCCTCTTCTGGCTTCCTTGAGCACATAGAGAGATAAAAACAAGTATTTTTGAAAGAACGAAATATAAGATCACAAATGCCGTCTTATGGGTAATGCATAGCCATACTAACCGCAATCTGAAAGCTACAGACGACTCCAAATCCAGCCTTTCCCTCAAGAGACCCAGTCCTCATCCAGCCCTACTTAGCCAGTCTACTTTTGTTCATAGAAAGAGATCCTAAGAGACTCAAAAAACTTCAGATTTTTGTTGTCGTTTGGTTCGGTTGGTCTCACTGACGCCATATGAATCAAATAGTTCTAGGTCATTTCTTTTTCTTTTCTTCCCCCTCCCCCCCCACTCTGCATTTTCTGCAGTTACCCAAGTCCAAGAGTCTGAAAGGGCAGGGTCAACCCTAAGTCTAAGGACTATTTGAGGCGACTGCTGGGGTCTTTTGTCACACAGGATTCTAGCCGTTGTTTATCCCAATCCCGCGCTTTTCTTAAACTTTTAACGGCTTCCAGAATCCTGATTTGTCTGCATGAAATTGCCTCTGAAACCAACCGAGGATGTTGAGGAGCTAAGGAAACTACATTACCCACAATTCTTAGCACCGAGCGACAAATGGCTGGACAATGGTTCTTGGAAAGTCCTTTTCCTTGTTCGGGCCGCAAACTAAGGACAACATTTCCCACAGCTCTGCCAAGCTGTCCTTGTAGCTGCTTTGGAGTTATTTCCCGCTCTCAGTGATACAAGAGTGTGGCGTGGGCACCGAGGTGGGCCGAGAGGACAGGCACGGGGTGCAGGTCTATGTTGCCACCACCGTCCAGGGTGAGGGATGCTCGAGCATTTGCAGAGTATGATGCTGCCACAGTGGCATAACCTGCTCAAATAAATGTGGCATACTCCTGAGGAGTAAAACAACTCAAGTGATTCCAGATTTTTAGATTTTTATCAGATGGAAGCTTAACTATTAGGTCTAGATATAAATAATATATCTTATATACTAGATACACACACACACACACACACACACACACATATTTAGGATATCTGAAGTTTTGTCTTGTTTTGTTAAGAATGAGGTGTAAGGGGTTGGGGATTTAGCTCAGTGGTAGAGCACTTGCCTAGCAAGCACAAGGCCCTGGGTTCAGTCCCCAGCTCCGAAAAAAAGAATTAAAAAAAAAAAAAAATGAGGTGTCAATCCTCATATATATACACCCTAATAACCGCATATTTTAAACTTTTTCATCTATTATTATTGTGTGCATGTGTATACAAGCACACCACAGCATGGGTAGGAAAGTCAGAGGAAAACTCTGTGGCATTATCGCCTTCCACCTTTACTTGCATTTCAGAATCAACCCTGAGTCCTCAGACCTGAGCAGCAGATGCCTTTACCCATTGAGCCATCTCATTAGCCGTAGGCTGTATTTTTCAAAAGAAACAGAGAATGAGTTGTTTCAAAGAGCAGTTGTGGACACACCCACTTGAAAGATGGTCCTGCAGATCAAGAACATTAGGGATGATTAAGCTTGAAAAAAAAACCGAAAAGGACTGATGTTTGCTCTGGAGTACAGCCTGACATAGCAGGAATTGGAATCAGCCTTATGTTGCATGAGCTCATCTAACAGCTGGAGTCAAATAATCCTCCTCCTCGCAAGTACTGGAATCAAGCTGCATGAGGGACACTGCAAACAGGTTTTTGGGTAACACAATTAGCATGAGAACACAAGCCATTACATTTGCTTATAGTTTTATCTTTGTCTTTCTACTTCAGTCATTCCAACGTTTCTTCCATTCCAGCAAGCATAACTTGCCCCCTCATCAGTATTTTCTGACACTGATCCATACCTAACACACCCTGTGAACATACATCATTACATAGCACTTCTACCATTTGAATTCACTGGACTGAGACACGCGAAGTGTGTTACAAGTCTACTGTTGTCAAAGGAGCATATCCAGCAGTTATATTGTTGGATTGTCTGAGGAGATATGCTTTTAAAGTATTTGTAAAGATTAGTTGGATGGTGTCTAACTGATAAGGAAGAATGTTCATGGGGTCTGGGTGTTTTTACAGTACCAACAACCATTTTGGTACTGTACAGGCACTGCAGGTCTGCATATTGATTCACATGACTGTCTATCAGGTATATGAAGTACATCTCATCTATTAAAGGCTCAATGTCTTCACCTCAAATTCTGTCAGCATATTCCATTTTTGCCTATGCAATTACTCTGGTTTAATAATTTTCTAGAAAAACAAAGCATAGAAATGCTGTTCTGGGTTTGATGATGGTCTCATAACCTTCACAAAAGGCATAATGATTTAATCATTGCTCAAAACTGATGAACTAATTCCACTCCTCTCCCCGCCCAGTAATCAGTGTGGGGCTGAAATTACAATCTTTCAGTCGGATCTTGGACTTTTCCAGGACTCATCCACAGTGGGGCTTATAAATGGCTCTAGGAACTTGTTAGCACATTAGCATAAGAAGCATTTTAGGATTAACAATGGATGTAACTGGACTATCCAATAAAGAAGCAATAGAGATCATTCACCCTATCTAAGTTATATTTTGTATATGTTCTAACCCTTGAAAGCTGAGTTTTAACTTACTGTAGGCTATTATTGTAATAGTAGTAGTAGAAGTACTAGGAGAAATAGAGTGCTAGTAATAGTTTTTCTTTTGGTGTTGAACCCGACTTTAAACTTACTTAAGAACCACTCCACCACTGAGCTACATAACTCAATACTAACTTTTAAACACGGACTCAGTTGGCTCCATTTTGTGTCTAAGACAATCTAAATTTATTATTTCTTAGAGTGAGACTATCTCATGGGAAAGAGTAATGTTGGTAGAGTTTGGACAGGAGTATGGACTTTTGGTTCAGTGTCATATATATGGAATATATATGATTTTAATGCGTTTTCTGGACTGCTTCCTACCACCACCCCATACAAATTGGTCACTATTATACTAGACATGATAGCACATGGTTTAACTCCAGTACTTGGTAGGCAGAGGCAGATACCTGTGAGTTTGAGGCCAGCCTAGTCTACAGAGTGAGTTCCAGGCCAGCCGGGCCTATATAAAAAAAAATCCTGTCTGAAAACTAATGAACAAACAGCCACTTTTAAGAGAGTGGATGAGAGATTCTTCCTAGCTAGAAGCATTCTTTAGGATGGTAAAACATCATGTATAAAGGAAAATAATAATAAAGCATCATCAATAACCTGAAAGTTATGTTAACATGACTTTCAACGTTTTTCTTCTTTCAGATCATTGGCATGAGTCAAAGTATGAAGAAAATCCTTCTGTACAAAGTATTTATGTAGAAATATTACAAGCCAGAACTCCAAAGGCAAGTCTGCTCAATAGGAAGACTCACCCCAGTGACATATGTGCTCCTGCCTTGACAGATATTTTGCATCTGAATGATCTACCTGGACAAAATCTGTTTTTTGCAGAAACATGTTCAATCCTCCAAGGCCAAGAGCATCACAATGCCAAGAATCCATTAAGGGAGATGTGGACGCTGACTCCTTGAGAAAAACTGCACCCTCCATGACTCAGGAAATCCCTTCACAGAAAGTTAAATTAGAAAGGATTTCTTGGCTAGATGGGACCTTCTCCAGTTCCAAAACAGTCCCAAACATGGGAAGCCTAGTGAAATCACCAAGTCTGTAGAAGCTAATGGCAGAAAAAAATTCACTTTAAATCACAAGAATTCAGAAAACTTTTCAGCCACAAACTCAAGCTTGTTCAGCACCCAAAGGTTTGCACTGGAGAAATGAGTTTTGAGCCTAGCAAATGCCAACAAGCCTTACAAGATAAGTATTCACTAGAGCCATCCCAGAAAGTTCACACTGAAGAAAGACATTATGAGTGTAGTGAATGTGGGAAATCCTTTAGCCAAAAGGTCACACTTACTATAAACCAGACTCTTCACCCTGGAGAAAAACCCATACATATATGGCAAATGTGAGAAGTCTTTCATTCAAAGCTCAAACTTCATTGAACACTGTAGAATTCACAACAGAGAAAGGCCATATGAGTGTGGAGAGTGTGGGAAAGCCTTTGGATGCAAATCCAATCTTGTCCAGCATCAGAGAACTCACACAAGGGAGAGGCCATATGAATGTGACAAATGTGGGAAGTTGTTTAGGAGAAGCTTCAGCCTTGAACACCAGCAAATTCACACCACAGCAAGGCCATACAAATGCAACCAGTGTAAGAAATCCTTTAGTCAAAAAGCCACTCTCACTATACATCAGAGAGTTCACACTGGAGATAGGCTATATAAGTGTGGGAAGTGTGGAAAAGTCCTTCCACCAAAGTCTAACCTTATTGAACACTGCCAAATTCACACTGGATAAAAGCCTTATGAGTGTGGGAAATCCTTTAGCCAAAGAGCTACCCTCATTAGACACCAGCGAGTTCACACTGGAGAGAGGCCGTATGATTGTAGGGAATGTGGTAAATTCTTTAGGCAGAATTTCAGCCTCATCAAACACCATAGAATTCACACTACCACAGAGATTTATAAGTAAGAGGATTGTGGGAAATCCTTTAGCCAAAGAGCCACCCTTAGCAGACACTATCAAGTTCACACAGGAGAAAGGCCTTATGGGTGTGGGGAATGTGGGGAAATTTCGCTTTTGAGTACAAATCCAAACTTGATTGACATCAGAGAACTCACAACGGGGAAAGCCCTATGAGTGTGCTGACAGTGCAAAATTCTTCAGGCAAAGCTACAGTCTTGTTGAACACCAGACAATACACACTAGAGCAAGACCTTATGAGTGTGGCCAGTATGGAAAGTCCTTTAGCTGGAGGGCTGTCTTCATTAAATATTGAGAGTTCACACTGGGGAAAGGCCTTATACATGGGGTGTGAGAAAACCTTTATTTGAAGTACCAGCCATATTCAACATTGCAGAATTCACACCAGGGAACAGCCATATGGCCAGTGTGAGAAATGGTTCAGGCAGTCTGTCCTCATTTAGCACCAGATAGTGCACACTAGAGAAAGGCCTTATGAATGTACCAAATGTGGTAAATCTTTTAGCCAGTGTTCAAGTTTCTCTCAACACCAAAAGTGTCACAGGACAGGGATGATCGGGAAGGCAGCAAATGTGGGAGACTCTGTAACCCTATGTCTAACATAGCTCCTAAAAGTCTGCATTTTAAAAAGATCTTAGTTCGTCTGGTTGGTTGGGTGGTTGGTTGGTTGGTTGGTTGATTGGTTGGTTGATTGGTTGGTTGGTTGAGAGAGGCTCTCCCTATGTAGCTCTGGCTGTCTTTGAAATCACTATGTAGAGCAGGTTAGCCTCAAACTCACAGAGATCCATCTGCCTCTGCTTCCTAAGTGCTGGGATTAAAAGTGAGTGCCACCACACCCAGCTAAGATGAGTTGAACTTTTCAAGCATGCCATCTGGAAACATTTAAACCTCATCATAAACATCTGAAGGGGTAAAGTGCCCATGCCTCCCAGGCAGGTGTGATATAGATAGAAGCTGCCCTTCAGAGTTCTCCAAGGTCTTCCTTGCCAAAATTCAGTTATTGGGAGTGATGCCCTTGAAACCTTCCATAATTGATGTTAATAGTATGGTTACAGTTAAGTATGACAGGGTTCATGGAAAATCCCCAGCCAGCTGCAGAAGACTAATACAAATCTGGTGGTCAGGATGAATAATGATATGATAAAGTTGTGACCTTACTGAGAAATACATCTGACGTCAAGATACCCAATGTGATGACCTGTAACCTTTCTGAAAAACCAACATCTTGCTGACCAATAGATATGACAAACCTATACTTTTCTGAAAAACCAACATCCTGTTGATATCAGCTGACAACACGAATACTGTGTCCTTGGCCTGCATAAATGTTTCATACTTCCTCCCTCCCTCTGTTACCCCTATTATGGTATAAATTCAGCCTTGGGAAAAAATAAAATTGTCGCCTTGATCAGACTCTTGTCTTGGCGTCCTTCTTTGCATCTCTTGTCCCCCATTGTCTTGCAGGTACCCTCAGCACCCTCGTTGACATTCACCACATCCTTTCATTGCTAGCTTCCCACCTTAGCACCTTCATCACAGACATACATGTACCTCTGGCATGCTTGCATTGTTGGGGTGACATATTTCCCTTTTCTCACTGAATATGTGTGAGTCTGTAATTTGGATCCTAGGCAAGAGGCTTGTGGGGAAAGGCTTACCTTCCTTTAAATTCTTACCCTCTGTACTTGAGATTGACTCCAGGCACTATTCGGACTAAATATGCATGGATCTAATTAATACACACTTCAACTCACTCACCAGTAGCTTCCTGTGTCACATTGGTCCACTTTGTGAAATAAGGCCTTATTCCCTTAGGTACTTTTGAACAAGGAGCATTGTTTTTTGCCTTTGAGGAGCTGAATCCTAGAATAGGCCCAGTTTGTACAAGAAGTACAAAGCCCCCACTATGTTCCACTGCAGAGAAACTAAGAATAAATGTCTTTCAGTGGTGTTTGGTTTGCATTGTTAGCCCAGTAACCTCTTGAATTTCTCCCACTGTAAGAAAGCAAGGCTTTCCCTGGACCAAGTTTTTGTTTCAGTGTCCTTAATGTTACTGTGTTTTTAAAACAAGTGATCATTGCAAGGGAAGATTAGTAGTTTAACTACCTCTGAGGCTCCTTAATAATCTTGGGATTGATACAATATTCCCACATGATTTTACATTTAATGGCAAGTGCTATTGAAGGGAAGCATTTCATTTGGGTTCTGTGAAGACACGTCTTATGTCTGTGGTTCCACAAGGTCATCGGGATCTAGAAAAGAACAATAATACAGAAACAATGTGTGCCATGATAGGTGGCAGAAACCTATATGCCCTGTGCTGCTTGTGAAATTTGCCTCAACATTCTAGTGACTGTGCCTTGAACAAATAGGACTACGAAATCTGTGTGCCTTGTACTTGGGATCATTGAGAAGATGTTCTTAAACGTTTACAGCTCTACCATGTTTCTTAAATATCCCCCTAAGTCTAGAAATTACAAAATTACAAGGAAATTGAATGAGACTAACTGATGGCTTTCGGGTTTGGTTGGTGTGTGGCTTTGGTTTTGTCTAGCAAATATTGTTGCCTCAGATTGAATGTGCCTTCGTTGTTCACTTCCCCCTCCCAGCTGCTGTAAATCTACCTTCACCAGGTATCAGGGAATGGAAAAAAATAGGGTTGTCAAACATGACTTCCCAAAAATTGAAGACTAGTTTCACTTTTAGCCATTTTTAAAAGAATTTTTTCATGTACAATTGAAGCATCATCACCTGTTTATACATACTAAAAGTTCATCATCCACATAATCCCATGAAGACCTTATAATCTCAGTAATCAATATTCAGAAGCTATGTTTCTATATAATTCCCCTGTGGTCTCGAGCTTTAAGGTGTCCAAAGATTTCCTTTTTTAAATTTTATTATTTTACGTATATGAGCATGTTGCCTGTGTGTATGCCTATGCACCACATACTTGCCAGGAAGAGGGCATTGGATCCTGTCAGATTAGTTATGAGTGGTTGTGTCATCATATAGGTGGTGGGAATTGAACTTGAATCCTCTGTGAAAGCAACAAATGCTTTTAACCACTGAGCCAACTCTAGCCTGGTTTCCATTTTTAAAACCTGGATGAATTTGCAATTTTTATAACTATTATTAATAGGATCATAATATACTAACTTATAAAAATAAGGATATTTTTATTTTGATACATCCTTTAACGTTTTGCCTATATATGTGTCTGTTCACTAAGTCAATGTCTGGTGCCCGCAGAGGTCAGAAGAGGCTTTAGGACTCCCTGGAACTGTAGCTGCATATGTAATCATGGGGTTGCTGAACACCAAACTCAGGTCATCTGTAAGAGCAGCAGGTGCTGGGCTATATCTTCAATCACCATAATATACTTTTTCTTGTGTGTGTTTTTTTTTTCAATAGGCAATCACTTTTAGATTCACCAATGTTACTAATAACTTTTTTCTGAGAAATATTCTGTTTTATAGATGGGTTAGTCTCAATTCATATTAGGCAAGTGAATCATTTCCAGTTTGGTGCTGTTAAGAACAAAGAAGTCACAAAGGTTATGCACATGCAGTTTTTAAATCTATGTTTCATCCTCTCTTTGCTGTGACCTAAACTGATTGTCTCCTTGCAGTCTCAGCATCAGTACAGCTGCACTCATAAATGTGTCCATTTTTGTCCCTTTGAGGTGGGGAGCTGCATATAATGGCAGCTCACTGTGGGTTCAGTTGCATCCCTATGATGTTATACGTTTTTACCCATTGCACCAGCAATAGACCCTTTTCAAAAAATGTTAATTCCATTTGTCTATGTTTAATGGATAATGGCCAATAATCCCATTACTTCTAAAAAGTAAGAAATATATAACTAAAAAATGTAGTAGAACTTTTTTAAGTTTTGGTCAGATGAATGATTTTGATGAAATAACTGCTTTTGAATACTAAAAGAATATTTTCTCAAAGTTTGTAATACTCATAATAGTCACAGCATAGGCATGGTAATTCTTAAGTTAAAAGTGCATTATCAACATGTTCAGTGCATTCTTCAATCTAGCAATTCAGTACAGGACAAATAAACTTGTTTTATGATCTGTTTTCCTGATACAAATCATCCTGCTGTGGACAATCTCTGTGATGACTTGTGATGTCACCACACTACATTTGGTGGCCCTTAGAAACATGCCATCATACTCCATTCTCTCATACTGATAACCATATTGTGAAGAATATATAATGAAATAGTTTCGAGGTGACAGTTTGGGGGATTCATACTCTTTTCTTTTAGAAATAACTTTATTTACAAACATGTTGACACAAGCCAATACTCCCAGCACTGAGGAGACTGGAGCAAGAGGGTCATGTAAGTCCAGGAGCACTGGGGTAAAAATTTAAAAAGAACATTTTCTACCAGTTCACATGAGTCAGATCTGCTCGCTCTGGCTGCTACTCTCCATGGGGTCCGCAAGCCGCCCTCTCCTGGCTGTTTCCCTTTTAGCTGCCCTCTCCGTGCAGCAGTCTCCTGGCTCACAACACACACACACACACACACACACACACACACACACACACACACACACACACACCTCATTCTGTGTTCTCACTCTGCACAGGCAACAGAACCAGATCCACATGCTCCAACTGCCTCTCAGCCATTTCTTTCACACTGTCCTCTTTGGCCCAGTAAAATCCAAGTTCCAAAACTTATAATTTAGCAATTAGATTTATATGTTAAATTCTCAATCCACAGTTCATCCACACAATTCACTGCCAATTGATAAGGATATAAACCACCCACCTAGACAAGATAAAATCAATCTAGTTCACCTAAATCTGAACCATCCTCCGTAGACTCCATCTTGATCTCCTCCTTCCTCCTCTCTCCCACCTTACAAAAATGTTGTCCCCACCCTACTCTCTATTGTCCAATCATGTATTGCCTTGACATCAATCTACACAGGAGTTCAAGGTCAGCCTGAGCAACATAGCAATACCATCTCCAAATAGATAAAACAGACCTACTGAAGTTTCCTTCACAACCAGTTCTGCCTGTACAATGCATAATATCAGTGGCTTGATACATGATTCATTCTTGTCAATGCTATGGTAACACACCTGCAGGAAGAAGGATATACATTTTTTGGCCTACAAGATTCAGGGGTATTTTAATGAATTACTGTAAAACATGGATGAGTGGTTCTGTGACAACGTGAGCATGTTGGGGATGACCCAGCAGAACAGTGTCATCTGAACATGACCAGAACTTTTGCATTTATGACCCTGCAGGAGCTATGGCTGCCCACACAAGACCAAGCAAGTCAACTTCCATGTATGGAGGGGGGAGTATTAGGCCCCACTGAGGAGTTATTGACATTATTGGCTGTTGAGAGAGAGTCAGGTTTTTGTTTTAGAAGTGTGACCTCTGGTTGGCCAAACATGCCTCAATGGATGCCACAAACAAAATATACAGGCAGTACAAACTGAACTCTGAAACAACTCAAAATTGTTCTCTGGCCTCACATGTTCTCTCTCTCTCTCTCTCTCTCTCTCTCTCTCTCTCTCTCTCTCTCTCTCACACACACACACACACACACACACACACACATTATAATTCACCATCCACCTACAAGTGGCCAGTGACCCTGCTTTCTCCAGTCTTAAAACTGTGGGCCACTCTTGGGCCTGGGTCCCAATTCTAAGATACTGTCTTATAGGGTAAGATACCCATTTGATCAACCAATAGGGTGCTGTGGAGAATGCAATGTGTTTCTAGACCCCCATCACCTTGACATGGAATGACTCTCACCTCAGTTCTAGTCCCTCCGTGGATATTCCTACTAGCCCTCTTCAGGAGCATAAACATGTCCCTTTGCTGCCCTAACCAAAAGAGAGAGATATTAACACCTTTCCTATGGGTTGAGAGATCTGGAGCAACCCCATGGGAGTGTTATGTGTCTCTTGGGTGCCCAAGTTGGAGTCTGAATCTGATCCTTGGATCCCACACCATGTCTCTAATAGAGCTCAGTAACAGAGGTGGGAGTAGAGACTGCTCTGCTAGTCTAGAAAGGTACCAGGGCAGGCTCAGATAGAACAAAAGGGGACAGGTTGCAACTGACATCAGTGAATTTATCTGCCTACCATTCAGGCCTGTGAGATGGCTATAGGTAAAGATGCCTGACTCCAAACCTAACAACTTGAGTTCAACCCCCCTACCCGGAACCTCATAGTAGAAATAGAAACAATTCCCATAAGTTGTGCTGTGAACCACCATATGTATGATACACTTTTGTACACACAAACACACACAGAGAGCGGGAGAAAGAAAGGGGGGGAGAGAGACAGAGAGACAGACAGACAGACAGAGAGACAGAGACAGAGACAGACAGAGAGACAGAGAGGTACTCCAAATAAACACAGGGACAAGAGAGATATCTCAATGGGTGAGAGTACCTGCTGCTCTTGCAGGAAGACTGCCTTAGTTCCATCACTCAGTGGTGTGGGTGGGACATACCCTTCACAACCACCTGTAAATCAAGCTCCAAGCAATCAGACACCTCTGGCCTCTAAGGGCACCTGCATTTGTGTACACAAACCTACACACAATGCAGAGATTCACATAAGTAGAAACCAGTAGTTTGGGTTTTTTTAAAGACATGATGGGTAGTAAGCAAGTATGTTAATATGTTCAGTAGTGAGTGTTCAGGATTATGCTGTCGCTTTGGCTTATTTGGGTCATTTGCTAGCAGTCACTCAGATTAATCACATTGTATCCCAGGACACTCTCAAGACCCATTAATTAATGATTAATTGGTGAAGTGGAAACTTAAGGGTTCTTTGGAAAGTTGGTTGGATGGTGTTTTACTGTGGCAAACACCTGAAGGAAGGTTCCATTAAAGTGGACACAAGCGTGAAAGGCTAAGGCAGACTCATGAAGGGACATTTAGCTAAAGCAGACAAAGGAGAGAGGATGTTCTGCTAAAGCCAGCACATGAAAGGACACGTGATTAAGGATTCTTTGCTATTTACATACATGTATTGATCTGCCTTACATGGTGTAGTTGAGCTGCATTTGTCAGTACTCCATAGAGAGAAGGGCACCAAAAATATACAAAAAAACAAAGGAACAACAAAATAAAACATCTGGTGGTGTACTGCAGTAGAAAACAAAACAACAAAAAAATAAAACATCTGGTGGTGTACTGCAGTTTGCTGATGCATCTGCAGATGCAAGCTGATTGGATGCGAGTGCTGAGGCAAGACACATGGGGGATACATGATGTTTGGAGGGTTTAAATACGACTCTACTAAGTAACGGAGACAGGGCTTGGCTTGCTAGTACAGCTAGTTGTGAAACACCTGTGGGTCTCAAGTTTTTGCTTCCCTGAGAGAGGCACAGCCAAGAACTCTGATGTTCCTGCTGGTCCCTCCTGCTGACTTGAACCAAATGAGGCTTGGTCTCTCCTAGGTCAAGTCATTGCTCTTGCTAACCTGACTCTACCAAACTGGACTGCTTATGCATCCATAAAGTATTTGCGAGTAGATCGAACTACTGCTGCCTGCTAACCTCTGAACCAAACTGCCAATTTCCACTCAACACAACTGACTCTCCAAAGAACCCTTAAATTTCCACTATTAATTGATCAACCCCTTTTTTTTTATTTGCCCCTCTTCGGTTCAGTCCCTTTTTAAATCATATGAACCAAACCAGCAGTTCTTCCTGGGATTCCTTCCTTGGAATCACATTGGGATTCTGAGGGGAGGTCTGGGATGCGAAAGGGCTGATAACCCAGTCCAGAGAGTTCATCAGTATCACAGTTTATTATATACCCCTCCAGTGTGGAAGTACAATGCAAGTCAGTGACATCCATTAGACAACAGAATGACAGGGAACTCACAGCATGCCCTGGTTCCTCTTTTGCAAGATACATGCTTGCACAGTAAGCAAAGCATTTCGTATCTCAGTATCTGGAACACTTGACCACAATTTTACAAGGAAACTGTCAAGCTCCAGACCCAAGTCTTGGGTATGCTAGAGCCCTAACGCCAGTCAATTCCTGACCTTGCTAGGCATAACCATGGCAGTGCTCCTGGTTACATATACAGGACCCCAAAGGGCCTTTGGCCCTACCCATCTCCAAGCAGTCTTGCCTCTTTGCTTTGCTTTGCTTTGCTTTTGCAATACAGTGGTTGAACCTGAACCTGTGTATCCTAAACAAACAAGTGCCCTCTCCCTCTAAGCCATATCCCTACCCTGCCTCTCTGTCGGCGCCAGCACTGACACGGTACCGAGAATCAGGTGAAAGCCTACAGGATGAAAGAAACACGCACACACACACACAGGTTATCGTGTCAAGCCAGGAGAGGAAGAGAGGAAGAGAGAGAGAGAGAGAGAGAGAGAGAGAGAGAGAGAGAGAGAGAGAAGGGAAGAGTGAGAGTCTCCTGTAGCTTTATTCACCACTTATATACCCAAGTCTCCAGGTAGAAAATAACTGGGAAGCACAGTGGGAAACCCTGGCTCGTGACTACCTGGCTCGTGACTTCGGTAACAAAAGACTGACTAGGAGACCTGAATTAATTAGGGAGAAATCCGAGAAGACCAGCCTAAATCTCAAGGATAAAGGCTGAGGAAGCAAAAGGCAGAAGTAAATTGACCACCACCCAAGTGTGGTCCAGATGTGTCAGTTCCACATGCATCAGCCGGGCTCAGCAGAGGTCATGCAGTGGAGACACCGGGTGTTTACTACTTGGTCTTTTCTTCCTGTGCCGTAAATACATGGGAGAGGCCTCTGTCCAACAATCCCATGACTTTTACTGTGGCCATGCAGTTACAACGCGGCCAGGCCCAAATCCAATATGGCTCACTACATCTCCCCCGTTATTCTTTTATAAAAGACCATTAGGTGGAAGTAGTGGTCTGAGAGAAATCAGACATGCCACACAGAGTGCCCAGCTCGGCCATGGCGAGCCACTCTTGCAGTTAGGACTGCACCCCAATGGCTATGAATGAACTTATGCTGTAACACACCATTCTGGGCTATACGTGTGTGTTTATTGGGGGAGAAACTGGGCAGAGGAGCATTTGACCGGCCCGTATGTTTAAATGGGGTGTAGCTACCTCTGTCTTAGGATCGACCTCTCAGACCCCAGCCTCTCTGTCATAGGACCACCTTGTCGCCCTCAAGGCTCCATGTGTAGATTGGTCAAGGGTCAGAGGAAGTTGCCCGTCGCTGAGGTAAGCTACATTGGATCATCTTCTCATTCCTCTTACTTGAGCCAAGGGGCGAAAAAGCAGGGGCCAGATGGCATTAATTTAAGAAATTGTGGAAGTTGAGCCTCTCCCAATAAGTAGTGGGCACCTCATCTGGTTCTCCTCAGCTGCTACCACCAAGGGCCGTAGTCAAGTCGCTCCTATAATAAAATTTAGAATTCCCAATTGTTAGCAACTACTCCAGAAAGTTCACCCACTGTGCTTGTCTAACAATAGATTGGGGGAGGGTAACTCTAGACACTGCAGACACAATGGCTATAGTAGTAATGGCTGCTACAATAGAAGCAAAAATGCCAAGGTCTTTCCCAGGACAGTTCAGGATCAGCCATTCTTCTCTGGAACAACCAGCAGACAATGGAACCATGTCTGAGATCTGCACAACCAGGGCAGAGTTCCCCAATCCACAGCAGCTTCACGCAGATGGCTTTCCTGTGAAGCTACAGACTGCAAGATGACAACACCAGTCAAGGCAGCAAGAGTCATCAGGGGAATGAGGGGGACAAGGGTAACAGCTGGAGTCCAATCTTCTCCAGAAAGCAGCAGTGCACAGAAGGTCGGAGCGCAGGCCACAGTGGGACGAGACACAATGACTGCAGCAACGCCAGAATTTCTGTGATGACAAAAGATGAGAGGGAATCCTCCATCTTCCTCTAAGGGCACAGGAATGACTCCAGGGACCCGAACCAGGAGAGCTGAATCTTCATGCTCCCAGGATCAGCAAGTCTCAACAGACACCTCTGGCAGCTGGCATACTCCTGTAGCATCCTGTAGAAAAAACACAAAGATTCCCTCTTCCCCGTAAAAATACCTGGACAGGATCATGCCAATATATGGATCTTTCTATTTCACCTAGTCAGAAGTATGCCTAGTTGTAGGGTGCCATAAACACTCAGAGTTCCTTGGCATCCAAATTTTAAAATTGAAATAAAAAGAGTATTATTTAGCATACAGGGATAACTCCCCCTTTTTATTTATTAAAATTGTTAAAATGTTATTTATTAAGATAATTGAAGACACTTAACACTTGTATTTATAAATTGACTTGTATACCAAATTATTGTTTCCAGCATTATTGTTTTGGATATATAAAGAATGAGATTTTTTGACTAATTGTTCCTATGTAAGGCCTACAATCTGCCTGGCATCATTGTCCTCCCTTGCTAAGGGGTCCAGGCAATCCAGCCTGAGCTCCCAAATGGACTACAAAGGAACAGTACTTAGTGCTCTTAACCACTAAGCCATCTCTCCAGCACCTCACAAGTTTTAAGCATTAATTAGAAATGCCGAATCTGGTAAACAAGGTCCAGATTTAGCCTTATTTAGAAATCCCTGAGTTGGCAGGGTGAGGCTGGGCGTTAAAAGTAAGCAACTGGAGTCTTCCTCTTTTCATGCGGGTGTGTTATCAACTCCGTTACCATTTTCAAAGAGCTGGGTCTATGGTTTTGTTTAGTTGTCTGAGCCAGAGCACTGAAAGGATAGTGAGTTGTCAGACATTCACACTGAAATCATCACTCACTGATTTCATGTAGAAAACTTGCCTCTAGTGAAGCATTAAGTAATTGTAAAATTTGAGGGCTAGTAGTATCTAAAAAAAAAAAAAAAGGAAAACCTTTTAATCAATTGTAAACCACAAGCCACACATTGGCTATCAGTATATGAATTGAAAGCTTGATTTTTTTAACACTTAAAAACAGTGGCTACAGCACGTAATTTAATAATCTGTGCTGAAGCAGCAGAAACTCAAGAGAATAAACAAGTGATCCAATCATACATGTAGCCTTTTCATTAGATGAACCACCTATAAATACAGTAAGTGCATTTTCTATGGGTTGCATGCACAAATGTACAGGAAATACAAAAGCATGCAAAGAGTAAAATTATCAATTTTGCCTGAAAAATTTGTATATGTAATAGGCCAAATATCAGTATTTTGTAATAACCAATTAACTCTTGTTTGGAATAAGATATGTTTTACCAGGTTTCTTTTTAAAATACTTCCATGACTCTAGCCTACAATTCTGTATTAACACAACTGAAGCTTTATCTCCAATGAGGATAACAAACAAAGACCTAAGTCCTCTGGTAAAGTGAGGTACTTAGCCAATGAACATATCCTTAGAAGCTTAAAAAATTAGTTTCAAATATTCTTTTCTGGACAGCTACTCCCCAAATATTAAAGCTCATTTTGAGAGCAAAGGTTTGTAGTAAAAATTTCCATATACACTGAAAGATTCAAAGTTCTTACTTCTTACATTGAAGAAGCAACAAAATTACATAATACAAGGCTGTTAGCAATCCTCTAAATCTATCTTGAAATGGCGGTTGAAGTAAGCAAACAAGCTGTAATCCTCTCACAAGTTCAAAAACCTCATCAATCCTTCGTAAATCGTATAACAATCTACCTGTTTGATTTTTTTCTTAATTACAAATAAGTTTGAGTTAGTCAATGTAACATTGGCAATCCTTAATCACAATCCTTAAATTCTCCTTGTAACACCAGAGCACAACCACAAGGTCACCTGAGTTCTGAGTAGTGACTAGGCAGTGGAATTAGCATCAAAATACAAATAACTTCAGGGCAACCCAGAACTTTGGAAAGCAAAACTCAACCTCCAACAAACAATCTAGTCTCCAAAATCCAGTCTCCAAGACACCGAGTCTATCCTTCATGCTATGAAGTTTGACTGCCAATTCCTACATATGAATGCATGATGGTGTGGTCTCCAATACCTCAACAAAGAGACATTGTCCTAAATTCTTTTAGAAGCCTGGTTTCTAGAGTAAGAATTCTATAAAAAATACTATCTCAATTTAGACCTGTTTCCCTAGGTTGGCTCATGCCACATGTTGTCTAGAATGACTCCATCCAAATTACCAGCTTTATGTCAACTTTCTGTTACCAATATTATACCTTTTTAACCATATCCAATAACTTAAAAACCAATAGTCCATAACCAAGGCATATAGAGCATATTTATACATTTAAAACCAATCAGAAACAAAATTGAATTGGCTGCACATATCTTTAATATTTAGACCAAGCACCATTTTTACTTTTCTAGCTATGATTTTAAGAGAAGCACCTTGTCACCTGCTAAGTCTAATAATAAGTCAGGGATTTTTCTAAGAGAAACAGCCATCAGCTCCTGTACCAAAGAAGCTGAGGATCTGCTAGAACCTTTAAGATCAACCAAAGAAGCTGAGGATCTGCTAGCACCTTTAAGATCAACCAAAGAAGCTGAGGATCTGCTAGCACCTTTAAGATCAACTCCTGCAGACGCTCAGCCCCCAGGCAGCTTCTCCAGCTGACCTATGCTCCTAGCTACAGGTGCAGGGCTCTAAAGGCAGATTGAAACTGCTTTTTATTCATTTGTTCCTTTTTGAAACGAGTTAAAACCAAATCAAGATGTGAACGATTGACAGATAAAGTTTTTACCATTTTTTCTTTTGAACATGAAACATAAAACATTTAAACAACGAGAAACAAAAACCACAGACATAAACTGACAGACATGGACAGCTTGGTGCACCAAGGACAGACAATAGACATAGAGGGAAAAAACTAGATGGTGTCCCACCGAAGGGACCCACATATCCTACCTATGGAACCCAGAACCAGAAATAAGCATTTCTCCCATAGGAGCCAGCAGAGAGGCAGGACGTCTCCTGCTTTCCCTCTGTTCCTAGGAGAGCTCTGAAAAGGTTTTTCTCTTTCTCCAAAGCATCTGCAGAGAGTTTGCATCTCCAAAGCATCTGGGAGGACTGTTTTTCCCAAACCCGTTCTCTCTCATGTCTAGGGTGTAAACTATCTCTAGTCAGGGTCCAAAGACTAAAATATAACTCTAACAGAATGCATATGCAAAAAACACTTTACCGTTACCTTGTCCCTTTTTTATGACAAGTTTTACTCAGGCTAGCCCAAATCATCCAGGCCTTTTCTGGCGCATCTTACCCCAATCCATCCCTTCTCCTATGCCGGCCGGGCTCCCGGGACGTCCCGTAGGTGGTACCCCTTTCTTCTCCGATTTCGGTGGGACCTCCACCTCTCGCCCTTCAATGTGAGACTGTAGACCTCCAAAAGCTGCTCCAGCCTCATATTGCTGACTGTGACACAGGAGTTATAGTGGAATTTTAACTTCAAGGGCTGCAATAAGATAAAGTTGAAAACACACCTAGCGCCCGTGTCTCCTAGGCACTCCCCTAATGTCCTCATGAGTGTTTCTCCTTCGTTCTCAGAAATAGCTGATAACAAAGGTATGATTGTTGTGTTGTTTTAGAAATAGTGCAGGCAGATATCCATATCACGTTCTCACCACTGGCAAACGTCAGATTCAAAAGGTCCCATTCTGGCTCCACAGCCCAGACTTGTTTGCTTTATCACAACATTTGAATCCCTCAGCTCAGCAAAACACATGGAAAAGAGGTGGAGAAGCCATTATAGGTTGCACTCTGGGACTTTGGGATCAGAAGGAGCCTAATAATGACCTTCCAGTGTCTCACTCAGAGCTTTGCCTTTGGACCTATGTGTGATCAAGGTCTCTGAACTTGCTTTGGTACACTGATCTGTTATGCCATTTTATTTTTATTTTTTAATCTCTCTCTCTCTCTCTCTCTCTCTCTCTCTCTCTCTCTCTCGTGTGTGTGTATGTGTGTGTGTGTATGCGTACGTGCACGCGTGTGTGTGCATGTTTACACGTGTCACATGTGTTCACATCTCCACAAACATCAGAGAGGGAGTTGGATGACCAGGAGCTGGAGTAATGGACAGTGATGAGCCACTTGATGTGTGTGCTCAGGTCCTCTGTAAGAGCAGCAAATGCTCCTGGCCATTGATCTACCTCTCCAGGTCCTCCCTGTTATGCCTTATCTTTCAGAATGAGCATCAAATGTTGACTGTTTTACAACAGCACATATCATTGCATGCATGCGTGTGCATGTGTGTACTTAGGTAAGTTTGTTTTTTCCAAAAACAGCATTAGGTGGTGAAGATGTAGCTAAAACTGGCTCCAGAAAGACAGGCGGAAAAAAATAACATCTGATACGGTCTAGAGGGATGTCTCAGTGCACTTACTGTACGTGCAGAGAATGCAGGCTTGGTTTCCAGCTCCATGGTGCTCACAGCCATCTGTAACTATAGTTCCAGGGAATCTGACAACCTCTTCTGGCCTTCATGGGTACCAGGCACACATGTAGTACACACACATACATGCAGGTAAAACACTCATAATACACAAAAATAGATAAAACATAAAATAATCCATAATAATTAGAATATTGAATATTTTAGGAAAAGTGCCAACGAACCCTTCACATAGAAGCTTATTTGGCCCCTTATATGGCCATACCATAATAGCTTTTAAGACTTGAGAAATAAGCTAATTTACTCTCGCCCCTTTCTATTATGTTTTTTGTTTATTTTGTTCTGTTTTTCAAGACAGGGTTTACCTATGTAGTCCTGGAACTTGCTCTATAGACAAGGCTAGCCTCAAACTCACCTAGACCCACCTTCCTCTGCCTCCCAAGTGCTGGGATAAAGGTATACACCAAAACAGCCTGGCCTTTTTTCCCTCTTTACTTCTTTGAGACAGGGTTTATTTGTGTGGCCCTGGATGTCCCAGAACTTGCTCTGTGGACCAGACTGGCCTTGAAATCACAGAGATCTGCCTGCCTCTGTCTCCTCAATGCTGGGATTAAAGGCACGTGCCACCGCTGTCAGGCTATTCCTTCTGTTATGTTTTATGATTCATCTTGAATGATATTTAATGAATAATTTTGACAATAATGTTAAGTGCATGGATAGATATAACTCTTTCTTTCTTAAGACTTATTTATTTTATGTATGTGAATACAC
The DNA here is from genome assembly GCF_021556685.1 of Rattus norvegicus. Classification (NCBI taxonomy): domain Eukaryota; kingdom Metazoa; phylum Chordata; class Mammalia; order Rodentia; family Muridae; genus Rattus; species Rattus norvegicus. The sequence goes on from NC_141534.1 coordinate 77,923,194, forward strand.
TGTTGGTGTCTTCAGGCACACCAGAAGAGGGCATTGGATTGATCCACCAGAAGAGGGCATTGGATCAATCCCACTACAGATGGTTGTGAGAGACCTTGTGGTTGCTGGGAATTGAACTCAGGACCTCCAGAATAGCAGTCAGTGCTCTTAAACGCTGAGCCATTTCTCCAGCTACAAATGCCAACTTTGAGTCAAGAATATCCACAAGGGAAACATGTGAACAAACGGCTATGACTTTTAACCTTCCTCTCTCGTTTTCCTTCTCTCAGTTGGACTGCCAAAGCAGTCTAAAGCTGCCTGATCATGTCAGGTAGCACCTGGATCTCTGAATGAACAGAGGGCTCGGAGTTAATCTGATTAAACAGCTTATACACTGTATCATGAGTTAGATCAGAAACAATGCCATGCAGTCACAAGGAATTTCACACAGTAGTTCAGGAGCAGTGGTCACTTCAGTGTGAAGGCTTTCATGGTCCCCCTGGACCAGTTTTTGTCTACCTACCTGCACCGTTGCTACGTGAGAAGCTGAGAGGCTTCTCTGCTGTCCATAGCTCTCACCTATGCTTCAGCAAGTGGACCGACGTGGCTAAGGAACATGATGCCCTGCTGAAGCAAAACTGTGGATAATGACAGGAATGCATGTGTGAAGAAGACGTAAGGAAAATGCAGCTGGGAGCCAAGTCGCTATGGACTGAACTGTGTATCTCAGAATTTCATGTCAAAACCCTAACCCTCAGTGTGACTATACCCAATGACAGTTTTTTGGTTTTTTTTTTTTTTTTGGAGTTTAAATGAGGACAGAAGAGTCCCACTTCCATCTGACAGAACTATGGCCTTACAAAGAGAAGAGCCTGGTGCACACCTTTATTCTCGGCACTCAGAGACAAAAGCCGCTGAAGCTCTGTGAGTTTAAGTCCTGCCTGATCTACATCGTGAGTACCAGGCTAATTAGAGCTGTGCAGTGATATTCTGTCGCAAAATGAAGACAAAACAACAACAAAAAGAAGATAGTAGAATGAAAACAAGCAAAGTTGTGATATGCATTATGAAAAAATCACATGCAACTGGTTTGTCTAATTATCACAGGCTAAAAGAAACATGAAAAGGGGCCTGAGGATGGCTCCATAAAAAAAAGTTGTGGGCTGGGGATTTAGCTCAGTGGTAGAGCGCTTGCCTAGCAACCGCAAGGCCCTGGGTTCAGTCCCCAGCTCCGAAAAAAAAAGAAAAAAAATTTAAAAAAAAAGTTGTACATTTACAAAATGTGCCTAAGGTATGTTTAATCTTCAAATATGAAGAGTAAGAAATAGACCAGAAATGGAATCAATGTACTAAAAGGAAAGAACACAATCTCTTAGTATCCATTTTCACTCTTTGGAAACTTGTTATTCATATGAAAATAGCCTACGGAACGTTTTAAGCTAAAACTGCATACTAGATGATAGAAGTTGATGATTTTCTTTGAGGACTAGTTGAATTCAAATTGTAAGACAAACTATAAAAGAGATGAGAGGGATGGCTCGGCAGTTAAGGGCTGTTAAATTTCAAAGGTCCCAGATTTGGTTCCCAGCATAGATATAGAGTGGCTCACAACCTCTCACATGTCCAGCTCCAGGGGAATCTGTGGCCCTCTTCTGGACTCCATGGGTATTGCACTCACATGTATATACCCACATACAAACATTCATAATTAAATTTTTAACATAAGGAGGAAGCTGAGAAAGAGGGCAACCCTGTAGGAGGACCAGCAGTCTCAATTAACCTGGACCCCCGAGATCTCTCAGACACTGGATCACCAACCAGGCAGCATACACTAGCTGATCTGAGACCTCCACACAGCAGAGGACTCCCAGGTCAGAAAAAATGCACCTAACGCTCAAGAGACTGGAGGCCCCAGGAAGTTTAGAGGTCTGGTGGGGTGGGTGAGGTAGGGACATCCTTGTGGAGACATAGACACAGGGTTTGAGAGGGAGGGAGGTGTGGAATGTGGAATTGCCGGGGGGGGGGGACTGGGAGGGGAATAAAATCTGGAGTGTAAAAATAAATAAATAAATAAATAAATAAATAAATAAATAAATACATAAGGAGTAAAATACATGGATTGTAAATTAAATATTTTAGAAGGAATTTAAAATAAAGATAATTGTTATTGTACCCAGAGTTTGAACCCATTCACCAGTCTTGTAATTCCTTTAAACAACCATGTTATTTTTTTCATTAATCCTAGACTCATAGATTCTTCCCAGTTTTATGGACTCTAAACACGCTAAAATCTAGAAACCACACATGTCTTCCTTAATGCAGGGTCTTTCAGATGGTTTTCGCACAGCCAGAAAGAAGTTAACACAATGATATGTAAATAATACATGACTTTTGTGTGTTCCCATGCAAAATAATAGATGTCCCCTAATTGCCTGCATGTAAGATTTTCCTTCCATGGCAATATTTAAAACTTCCCTGATTTGCTCCTCTGAGACTACCCAGAAAGTCTGAGTAATGCTTTTAGATTTAAATCCACAATGATCAGGTTTAGCTTTTTGAGAAGATCCGTGCAAGCATGGGCCTTCCTGGCCCCACTTGCCACGGATAGCTTCACAAAATCCTACCAAGTAGCAGATAACTAGACATTAGCAAATATTGAATTGACTTTGCAAAAGAAAGTGAAGACAGCCGCAGCACTCCAACTAATGAGGGACACATTGTTCTTCAGCCAGCAGCCGAAGCAGAACTGAGAGATCCTGACATCACTCATGATGGCTCCTGAACTAAGGGAGAACACACTTGGCTTTCAGCCAGCGGCTGCCACAGCATTCAAACTAATCACAAAGACACTTGGTCTTCAGCCGAAGCAGAACCACGAGATCTTGATGTCACTGACTATGATTACCAACAGGCTGAATGCTGGGAAACACATGCTCAAAAACTCGGAGCTGTTCATGTCCAGTTGCTGGGGTTTTTGTTTTTGTTTTTGTTTTTGTTTTTATAGTTAAGGTCATGCAGATTGTCAAGGCATTACAGATTGAATAAAAGGCAAAAAAAAAAAAGAAAGAAAGAAAGAAAGAAAGCAAAGAGCTCACCAGAATCAGAATCAGGATGGTACTCGTGGTGGCTCTGACTTCATAGTTTTGTCTGGACTTAGACTTGGAGAGAGCTTCATTGTGAATGTATTAGACTCACTGCTTGTGTCTGTGCAGTAAAATGACCATGGAGATGCTGGCCCAGATTATGAAAGTCAGACCCCTAATACAGGACAATATACAATGGGTTACAGTGATCTAGCATTTCTGAGAAACAATATCTGTAATTACTTTCTAAAGTGAAATTCTGCCTACCCCATGGGCTACTCACTACTAAATGAATAAATAAATATAATACCATGTGTAAGATCCAACACAAGAAATGGCAGAAGACAATGAACTTCAAGGATCTAAGTTTGACTTTCATCCAACTAGGGTTGACCCTAATGAGCTGGACTCTATTCTGGAAGCAGAAGGTATTCAAGAAAACAACCATGGCTGCTCTGCACAATAAAAGGCAAGTTTACATCCAGTGCCATCCAGAAAATATTTCCATCCAAAGGCCACTATTGTTTGAGGTATCTCTTTGTGAAGAAAAGAACCAAGGAGTTGGTAAATGCTAGTTGGTTGAGAATTAGGTCTGTGGATCTCAATTTATGTTCAATGAAGAAAGATGTTTTAAAAGCAACATGAGAAAGCTGATACCAGACAAAAACCTATGAAGTGTAATGAATACGGGAAACTCTTCACCATGCAGCAAGATATCAGGAGTACAAGGAATTTGGCAAAGTTGATCGCTACAGTCCTGGCCACCACCACCCCCTTTCGGATATTTTTTATTTACATTTCAAATGTTATCCCCTTTCCTGTCCATAAGTCCCCTATCCCACTCCCCCTCCCCTATCTTCTATGAGGGTGTCGCCCCCCCAACCACCCAACCTTTCCTGCCTCCCCACCCTGACATTCCCCTGCACTGGGTGGTCCAGCCTTGGCAGAACCAAGAGCTTCTCATCCCATTGGTGCCCAACAAGGCCATCCTCTGCAACATATGCAACTGGAGCCATGGGTCACTCCATGTGTACTCTTTAGATGGTGGTTTAGTCCCTGGGAGCTCTGGTTACTTGGTATTGTTGTTCTTATGGGGTTGCAAGCCTCTTCAGCTCCTTCAATCCTTTCTCTAATTCCTCCAATGGGGACCCCATTCTCAATTCAATGATTGGCTGCTAGCATTTGCCTCTGTATTTATCAGGCTCTGGCTGAGCCTCTCGGGAGACAGCTATATCAGGCTCCTGCCAGCATGCAATTTTTGGCATCAGCAATATTGTCTGGGTTTAGTGGCTGTATGTATATGGGCTAGATCCCCAGGTGTGGCAGGCTCTGGATGGCCATTCCTTCAGTCTCTGCTCCAAACTTTGTCTCCTTATCTCCTCCTATGAACATTTTTGTTCCCCCTTTTAAGAAGGACTGAAGCATTCACACTTTGGTCGTCCTTCTTGAGCTTCATGTAGTCTGTGGATTGTTGTTGGGAGCAGCCTCAAGATGTTGAAAGCAGCCTTCATGTTAAAAACCAATTGTATTTTGGCTTTATGTTAGATCAAAAGCAATAGCCTTATGTTAGATCAAAGCAGCCATACCTAAGACTGCACCTGCAGTTTTGCTTGAACTCAATAGATAGAATAAATCTCGTTGTCAGGTTGCTTGGCACTGGTGATCAGGTCACTAAGCAACCCACCCTACTGTTCCCCCTACTTAGCCAATTTACCCAGTCAATATCCTGGTCATCAAACCAGGCCCATCTCTTTGTGGTTACCTAATCCCTCCCCACATTATGCTTCTACCAGTATATCTTCTGCCTGAGAAAAATTAAAAATTGTCAGCTTGATCAGACCTCTTGACTTGCTGTCCACTCTTTGCATCTCTTGTCCCCCCATTCTCTCCTAGGTGAACCCCAGACCCTGGTTGACTACCCTGCAGAACAGGGCAGATTGTATTTTGTGTAATTGGAGTTTTGGGGCTAATATCCACTTATCAGTGAGTGTGTACCACTGTGTTTTTGGGGGGATTGGGTTATTTCACTCAGGATGATACTTTCTAGTTCCATCCATTTGCCTATGAATTTCATGAAGTCATTGTTTTTAATGGCTGAGTAGTACTTCATTGTGTAGATGTGCCATATTTTCTGTATCCATTCCTCTGTTGAAGGGCAGAGGGTTCTTTCCTGCTTCTGGCTATTATAGATAAGGCTGCTATGAGCATAGTGGAGCATGTGTCCTTGTTATATTTTGGATCATCTTTTGGGTATATACTCAGGAGTGGTATAGCTGGGTCCTCATGTCCAATTTTCCAAGGAATCTACAAACTGATTTCTACAGATACCAACAATGAAAGAGTAGTCCTCTTTCTCCACATCCTCGCCAGCATCTGTTGTCACCTGAAGCATCAGAAGATTCACAATTGGCAAGTCACTTAGGAGTTCAATTGTAGCAGTCCAGCAGCTTAAGGTCAAGCAGGGCTCACCTGAAAGGAGGGCTGGAAATGAAAAGGGAAGGGGGTGAGAGAAACATGGAGCCAAGACAGTGTTCTGATCAAGGCTCAAAGTTTTTTTCTGTAGATCCAGTTTATAAGCACTTCGGCAACAAAGCTCTTCTTGAGAAAGTTCCTCTAAAGACTAAACATAGATAAGAGTTCCTCTTGGCTGTACTCACGCACTGCTCTCTGGCCTTGGCTACACACACTGCACTCGCAGCCTTGGCTACACAGATTGCTCTCGTCACAGTACTTTGGCTCTCCACGTTCAATAAATGTGGACACTCCCCTAGCTGTTAACCCTACATATACACCAGAACATTCACTGGACAAGTCTTGAAATGCTTCAAATGTTGTGAGCCTTCACCCACACTGCCTCTATCCAACTGAGATAGGAGAGGTCACCATGCTGGGTGTGTCATGACAACACTGATTGCAGTCAGAGAACTCAGAAAGTGAGCCCTGGGTTCTTTACTGCACTGGCGGGGAGTGGTATGCTCATGTTTATGAGTTTGGGTGTGGGAGGAAGAAAGTAGCTTTGTTTTAGGTAAGCTTCATGATTTCTCTTATCAATTTTTATATTTCCCTGCAAGTTTATTTGCTGTATACTGTTTTTTGTTGTTTGTTTGTTTGTTTTAGTAGATTGGTTGGGTTGGGTTGGGTTGGGTTGGAGTTTTCTGTTCCTATAATTTGGTTTTTGATTTTTATGAGATAGTGTTTCTCTGTGTAACAGCACTAGCTGTCCTGGAACCCTTTAGAGCAGTCTGGATGCAAACTCAAAAATCTGCTTGCCTCTACCTCCCAAGTGCTGGGATTAAAGGCATTGCACCACTATCACCCATCATCTTTGCTTTTTAAAATACGTTATCAACCATTTTTTAAAATTTTTTAGTCTTTATTTCTTTACATTTTCTCCCTCCTCTTTTTTCTTTTCTTTTTTCTTTTCTTTTTTCTTTTTTTTGGGGGGAGTATTTTATTTACATTTCAAATGATATTCCTTTTCTCAGTATCCTGGGCATAAGCCCCCATCCCATCTCTTTCCCCTTCTATGAGGGTATTGTCCCTCCCCAATCATCCCCCCTCCACCACCTCACTGACATTCCCCTGCATTGGGGGTCCTACCTTGACAGGACCAAGGGTTTCTCCTCCCACTGATGCCCAACAAGGCCATCCTCTGCTACAAATGTAGCTGGAGCCAGGGGTCTGTCCAAGTATACTCTTTGGGTAGTGGTTTAGTCTCTGGGAGCTCTGGTTGGTTGGTATTATTGTTCATGTGGGGTTGCAAGCCCCTTCAGCTCCTTTAATTCTTTCTCTAATTCCTCCAACAGGGACTCCATTCTTAGTTCAGTGGTTTGCTGCAGGCATTCACCTCTGTATGTGACATGTTCTGGCTGAGCCTCTCAAGAGACAGCTATATCAGGCTCCTGTCAGCATGCACTTCTTGGCATCATCAATATTGTCAAGTTTCGGTGGCTGTATAAAATGGGATGTATACCCATGTGGGGCAGGTTCTGAATGGCCATTCCTTCAGTCTCTGCTCCAAACTTTGTCTCCATATCCACTCCTATGAATGTTTTTGTTGCCCCTTTTAAGAAGGAGTGAAACATCCATATTTTGTTTGTTCTACTTCTTGAACTTCATGTGGTCTGTGGATTTTATCTTGGGTAATTCGAGCTTTTGGGCTAATATCCACTTATCAGTGAGTGCATACCATGTGTGTTCTTTTGTGACTGGGTTAGCTCACTCAGAATGATATTTTCCAGTTCCATCCATTTGCCTATGAATTTCATGAAGTCATGTTTTTGATAGCTGAGTAGTACTCCATTGTGTAGATATACCACATTTTCTGTATCGATTCCTCTGTTGAAGGACATCTGAGTTCTTTCCAGATTCTGGCTATTAAAATAAGGCTATGAACATAGTGGAGTGTCCCGCGCTATCTCGCCAGCAAGAACACGCGGGGACACACGAATCCTACTGCCGCTAAAACGTTTATTGAATCTTAAAGAGAGGGCCAGGGGCGCCGGCATGGCGCGACTTATATACACCCTAGCACGGCGCATCCACACCTGATTGGTCGCTTACCCATGATCTCATTAGGCACGCCCCGGAGTGGGCAAAGACCTGGCATGAAGGCACTCTTGCACATGCGCACACAGTTAACTTCCTGAAAGGAAGTCAGCTGGCACGGCGGAGGCCAGCGCCATCTTGTAATGGCAAAGCTATCCCAGCTTTCCACGTGGGGCACAGTGGAAGCCAGCGCCATCTTGTGGTGGAAAATGTTATTGCGGCCCTCTACATCTCCCTCTTATTGTTTTATTAATAACAATAAATTATTGTCTAGGCTGGTCTAGGTCCCTGCAGTTAAGTCCATCTGCTGTGGCTCCTGTCTTAGGTTGTTCCACTATGTCACAGCCTTATCCATCGAAGGGTAACCCTATCGCCACCGGGCCCCGTGTCTTAGATTGGTCTGTGCATGAGGAAAGTTGCCCGTCTCTGGATACCGCAATGCTGTGTGACAGTAACTGTTAAATGACCTAGGGCGAACTCTAAAAAGAGGCCAGCCAGAAAATTAGTTAGTGGGGAAATCATGATCACCCTATCGCGTGCAATGAGGAAACCTCAGCGATGTAGAAGGGCTGATCAAAGAATCATTGAGTCTCTCTCATCCCACTACAATGGATCCACAGATCCATGGGGTGCAGGAGAAGAGAACTCAGATACCGACTAATTCCTGAGCATAGATAACCAAATTCTAGGGGAGGCCCCTTGTTCAATGGCCACAAGTGCTTGAGTGATAACGACCTTGTCACGTTTTTGTTGAGATCTGAGTTTGCAAACCAACCATAGCATGAACACTAATCCACAGCATAGGGCTGTACCAAACAGAGCCACCCCCGATAAGTAGTGGGCACCTCATCTGGTTCTCCTCAGCTGTTACCATCAAGGGCCGTAGTCAAGCCGCTCCTATAATAAAATTTAGAATTCCCAATTGTTAGCAACTACTCCAGAAAGTTCACCCACTGTGCTTGTCTAACAATAGAATGGGGGAGGGTACCTCCAGACACTGTAGACACAATGGCTGTAGCAGTAATGGCTGCTACAATAGCAGCGAAAATAACAAGGTCTTTCCCAGGACAGTTCAGGATCAGCCATTCTTCTCTGGAATAACCAGCAGGCAAGGGAACCATGTCTGAGATCTGCACAACCAGAGCAGAGTTCCCCAGTCCACAGCAGCTTCACGCAGGTGGCATTCCTGGGAAGCTACGGACTGTAAAATGACAACACCAGTTAAGGCAGCAAGAGTCACCAGGGGAATGAGGGGGGCAGGGATAACAGCTGGAGTCCAATCTTCTCCAGAAAGCAGCAGAGCACAGAGGGTTGGAGTGCAGACCATGGTGGGACGGGACACAATGATTGCAGCAACGTCAAAATCTCTGTGATGACAAAAGATGAGGGGGAATCTTCCATCTTCCTCTCAGGGCAGAGGAATGACTCCAGGGACCTGAACCACGAGAGCTGAATCTTCATGCTCCCAGGATCAGCAAGTCTCAGCAACCACCTCTGGCAGCTGGCATACTCTTGTAGCATCCTGTAGAAAAAACAAACATTCCCTCTTCCCCGTATAAAATATCTGAACAGGATCATGCCAATACGTGAATCTTTCTATTTCACCTAGTCAGAAGTATGCCTAGTTGTAGGGTGCCATAAACACTCAAGGGTTCCTTGGCATCCAAATTTTAAAATTGAAATAAAAGGAGCATTATTTAGCATACAGGGATAACTCCCCCTTTTTATTTATTAAGATACAGTAAAGATATTATTTATTAAGGTAAGTCCTCGAGGATTAAATTGAGGACACTGAGCACTTGTATTTATAAATTGACTTATATACCTAATTATTGTTTCCAGCATTATTGTTTTGGATATATAAAGAATGAGATTTTTTGACTAATTGTTCCTATGTAAGGCCTATAATCTGTCTGGTATCATTGTCCTCCCTTGTTAAGGAGTCCAGGCAATCCAGTTTGAGTTCTTAAATGGCCTATAAAGGAACAGTATTTAGTGTTCTTAAGCACCAAGCCATATCTCCAGCACCTCACAAACTTTATTTACCTAAACATAAGCATTAATTAGAAATGTCAAATCCTGTAACTATTGTCCAATTTCAGTCTTACTAGAAATCTCTGAGCTGGCAGGATGAGGCTGGGAATTGAAAGTAAGCAAATGGGGTCTTCCTCTTTTCATATCAACTCCATTAAAAAACTCCATTTTAAAGAGCTGGGGCTATGGTTTTGTTTAGTTGTCTGAGCCAGAGCACTGAAAGGACAGTGAGTTGTCAGACAATTCACACTGAAATCATCACTCACTAATTTCACTAATTTCTCTGTGCTCTGCTGCCTCTAATAAAGCATTAAGTAATTGAAATCAATTGTAAACCACAAGCCACACATTGGCTATCAGTATGTGAATTGAAAGCTTGATTTAAAAACAGTGGCTAAACAACGGAATTTAATAATCTGTGCTGAAGCAGCAGAAACTCGAGAATAAACAAGTGATCCAATCATACATGTAGCCTTTTCATTAGATGAACCACCTATAAATACAGTAAGCACATTTCCTATGGGTTGTATGCACAAATATACAGGAAGTACAAAAGCATGTAAAGAGTAAAATTATCAATTTTGCCTGAAAAATTTGTATATGTAATAGGCCAAATATGAGTATTTTGTAATAATCAATTAACTGGTGTTTGGAATAAGATATGTTTTACCAGGTTTCTTTTTAAAGTACTTCCATGACTCTAGCCTACAATTCTGTATTAACACAAATGAAGCTTTATCTCCAATGTGGATAATAAAGACCTAAGTCCTCTGGCAAGGTGAGGTACTTAGCCAATTAACATATCCTTAGAAGCTTAAAATTAGTTTCAAATATTCTTTTCTGGAGTAGTGTAACAGCTACTTCCCAAATATTAAAGCTCATTTTGAGAGCAGAAGTTTGTAGTAAAAATTTCCATATACACTGAAAGATTTAAAGTTCTAACTTTTTACATTGAAGAAGCAACAAAATTACATAATATAAGGCTGTTAGCCATTCCTAATGATATCATTTTATGGGCTCTCTAAAATTATAAGCAAGCTCACGAAATGAAAACTCACAGTCAATCCTCTAAATCTATCTTGAAATGGCAGTTGGGGTAAACAAACTGGCTGTAGTGCTCTCACAAGTTCCAAAACCTCATCAATCCTTTGTAAATCCTATAACAATCTCTACCTGTTTGATTTTTCTTAATTACAAATAAGTTTGAGTTAGTCAGTGTAACACTGGCAATCCTTAATCACAATCTTTCAGTTCTCCTTGTAACACCAGAGCACAGCCACAATTTTGGAAAGTCACCTGAGTTCTGAGTACTGACTAGGCAGCTGTTCTTGAGGCAGTGGAATTAGCATCAAAATACAGATAGCTTCAGGGCAAACCACAACTTTGGAAAGCAAAACTCAACCTCCAACAATCTAGTCTCCAAAATCCAGTCTCTAGAACGCCAAGTCTAGCCTTCATGTTACAAAGTTTGACTGCCAATTCCTACATATGAACGCATGATGGTGTAGTCTCCAGTACCTCAACAAAGAGACATTATCCTAAATTCTTTTAGAAGCCTGGTTTCTAGAATAAGAATTCCATAAAAATATTACCTCAATTTAGACCTGTTTCCCTAGGTTGGCTCATGCCACATGTTGTCTAGAATGACTCTATCCAAATTACCAGCTTTATGTCAACTTTCTGTTACCAATATTATACCTTTTTAACCATATCCAATAACTTAAAAGCCAATAGTTCATAACCAAGGCATGTAGAGCATATTTATACATTTAAAACCAATGAGAAACAAAATTGAAGTGGCTACACATATCTTTAATATTTAGACCAAGCACCATTTTTACCTTTTTAGCTATGATTTTAAGAGAAGCACCTTGTCACCTGTTGAGTCAAATAATCAGCTCATGCAGACGCTCATCCCCGGGCAGCTTCTCCAGATGACCTAGACTCCTGGCTACAGATACAGGGCTACAAGTACTGATTGAAACTGCTTTTTATTCATTTGTTCCTTTTTGAAACAAGTTAAAATCAAATCAAGGTGTAAACGACCAGCAGATAAAGTTTTTACCATTTTCTCTTTTGAACATGAAACGTAAAACATTTAAGCAACAAGAAACAAAAACCACAGACATAAACTGACATACACAGACAGCTTGGTGCACCAAGGACAGACAATAGACAAAGAGGGAAAAAACCAGATGGTGTCAGCAGAGAGGTAGGATTTCCCCTTTCCCACCACTTCTTTGGTGACCATCCACTCGAGTGGAGTTGATATGGACAATGGATTGTCCCAATTCCTGGACTAGTCCATCAACGTGTTGAAACCAAATTCCTGTAAGATACCGAGATATATTACGGGATATCTGAGCAGCACGACTGACATTCACAAATGGTATGGAAGTGAAACACAGTCCTGAATATTTCCACTCACAACCCAATTACATTAACTCCATCAAGCTGTGCATGGGCATTGAGATGTCCTTTTGTTTGATTCTCCTGAATAAATTTTCAGGCGGTCTACCTCTATCAAATCTGATCAGTATGACTCTGTGAAGCTCTTCTTCATAGCGAGCTGCCTCATCTTCTAAATCCTCTTCCTCAGAGGAGCCAAGCTCGTCTGTCTCTGAGCTATCAAGCTCTGAAGGCTTTAATTCCTTTACTGGATAAAGACTTCTCCTTTTCAAGACTTTTTTCTCCTTTCTCTGTTTCATCTCTCCCGGGGCGTTTTTTTCCCCAACCTCTCGCTTCCTCAGATCTGAAGTCCTTGGAAGGGCCTGTCTGCTTATATTTATCTTTTCTCCTTGAGCTCTTTAATTTTTTATCCCACTCTGTTTCTGACATGCCGTCTTGTAACTCCCCTAGCACTCTCTGCCCTGCTATTACAGCTGGGTGGCTCCCATACGACCTCTGATGCTGTCTGGCAGCAGCCAAAAATTCAAAAACCAATAGAGAAAGCATGAAGGCTGCTAAAACGATAACAAAAACTTCCGCCGCATCTTCTAGCGGGGGAGTGAAGTGGAACAGATCAAGACTAAGCATATCTCTCAGAGCCTTACCCGTGTCCTGCAGCTTTTGGATTCTCTCCGCAGACGGAGGACCTCTCTCTCTCGGCGCCTGGTGATGGTGTGGCGTTTCTATCCCGGGTTCTCGGCACCAGATGTCCCGCGCTATCTCGCCAGTAAGAACACGCGGGGACACATGAATCCTACTGCAGCTAAAACGTTTATTGAATCTTAAAGAGAGGGCCAGGGGCGCCGGCATGGCGCGACTTATATACACCCTAGCACGGCACATCCACACCTGATTGGTCGCTTGCCCATGATCTCATTAGGCACGCCCCGGAGTGGGCAAAGACCTGGCACGAAGGCACTCTTGCACATGCTCACACAGTTAACTTCCTGAAAGGAAGTCGGATGGCGCGGCGGAGGCCAGCGCCATCTTGTAATGGCAAAGCTATCCCGGCTTTCCAGGTGGGGCACAGTGGAAGCCAGTGCCATCTTGTGGTGGCGAATGTTATTGCGGCCCTCTACAGTGGAGCACGTGTCCTTGTTGTATGTTGGAGCACCTTTTGGGTATATACCGAGGAGAGGTATAGCTGGGTCCTCAGGTAGTGTAATGTCCAATTTTCTGAGGAATGTCCAGACGACTTCCAGAGTGGTTGTGCTAGTGTGCAATCCCATCAACAACAGGGGAGTATTCCTCTTTCTCCACATCCTCACCAGCATCTGTTGTCACATGAGTTTTTGAACTTAGCCATTCTGACTGGTGTGAGGTGGAACCTTAGGGTTGTTTTGACTTGCATTTCCCTGACAACTAAGGATGTTTCTTTAGGTGCTTTTTGGCCATTCAATAATCCTCAGCTGAGAATGTTTTATTCAGCTCTATATCCCATTTTTAATAGGGTTATTTGTCCTCTGGAATCTAACTTCATGTGTTCTTTGCATATTTTAGATATTAGTCCTCTATCAGATATAGGATTCATAAAGATCTTTTTCCAATCTGTTGGTTGCCATTTTGGCCTAATGACAGTGTCCTTTGCCTTACAGAAGCTTTGCAGTTTTATGAGGTCCCATTTGTCAATTCTGGGTCTCAAGAGTGTTATGTTCAGGAAATTTTTCCCAGTGCCCATGTGTTTAAGGCTCTTCCCCACTTTTTCTTCTATTAGTTTGAGTATATCTGGTTTGATGTGGAGGTCCTTGATCCCCTTGGATTTCAGCTGTATACAGGGTGATAAGAGTGGATCGATTTTTCACTTTCTACATGCTGACTGCTAGTTGAACCAGCACCATTTGTTGAAAATGCTCTTTTTCCACTGGATGGTTTTAGATCCTTTGTCAAAGATCAAGTGATCATAGGTGTGTGTGTTCATTTCTGGGTCTTCAATTCTATTCCATTGATCTACCTGCCTGACTCTGTACCAATTCCATACAGTTTTTTCACTATTGCTCTATCTTAAAGCTTGGGGTCAGAGATGGTGATTCCCTCAAAGTTCTTTTGTTGTTGAGGATAGTTTTTGCTATCCTGGGTTTTTCGTTATTCCAGATGAACTTGCAAATTGCTCTTTCTAACTCTATGAAGAATTCAGTTGGAATTTTGATGGGGATTGCATCGAATCTGCAGATTGGTTTTGGCAAGATGGCCATTTTTACAATATGAATCCTGCCAATCCATGAGCATGGGAGATCTTTCCATCTTCTGAGATCTTCTTCAATTTCTTTCTTCAGAGGCTTGAAGTTCTTATCATATAGATCTTTCACTTCCTTAGTTAGCATCACAAATAGTTATGTTATATTATTTGTGACTATTATGAAGAGTGTCACTGCCCTAATTTATTTCTCAGCCTGTTTATCCTTTGAGTAGAAGAAGACTACTGATTTGTTTGAGTTGATTTTGTATCCAACCACTTTGATGAAGTTGTGTATCATGTTTAGGAGTTCTCTGGTGAAATTTTTGAGGTCACTTAACTGTACTACCATACTATCTGCAAATACTGGTATTTTGACTTCTTCCTTTCCAATTTGTATCCCTTTGACCTCCTTTTGTTGTCTGATTGCTCTATATTGAATAGGTAAGGAGAGAGTGGGCAGCCTTGTCTAGTCCATGATTTTAGTGGGATTGCTTCAAGTTTCTCTCCATTTAGTTTGATGTTGGCTACTGTTTTGCTGTATATCGCTTTTACTGTGGTTGGTTATGGGCCTTGAATTCCTGATATTTCCAAGAATTTTAACTTAATTTTAATTTAATTTGAATTCTATCAAATGCTTTCTCCGCATCTAATGAGATGATCATGTGGGTTTTTTACTTTGAGTTTGCTTATATAGTGGATTACATTGGTGGATTTCCATATATTGAATCATCTCTGTGTCCCTGGGATGAAGCCTACTTGACCATGGTGTATGGTCATTTTGATGGGTTCTTGCATTTTGTTTGTTTGTGAGAATTTTATTTACTATTTTTGCATCAATATTCATAAGGGAAATTGGTCCGAGTTCTCTTTCTCTATTGGGTCTTTGTGTGGTTTAGGTATAAGCATAATTGTTGCTTCATAGAAGGAATTGGGTAGTGTTCCTTCTATTTCTAATTTATGGAATAGTTTAGACAATATTGGTATTAGGTCTTCTATGAAGGTCTGATAGAATTCTTCACTAAACCCATCTGATCCTGGATTTTTGGAAGTTGGGAGACTTTTAATGCCTGCTTCTATATCTTTTGGAGTTATGGAACTGTTTAGATGGTTTATCTGATCCTGATTTAAGTTTGGTACCTGGTATTTGACAAGAAAATTGTCCATTACATCCAGATTTTCCAGTTTTGTTGGATATAGGCTTTTGTAGTAGGATCTGATGATTTTTTTGAATTTCCTCCATTTCTGTTGTTATGTCTCCCTTTTCATTTCTGATTTTGTTGATTTGTATACACTCTCTGTGCCCTCTGGTTCGTCTGGCAAAGGGTTTATCTATTTTGTTGTTTTTCTCAAAGAACCAGCCTCTGGATTTATTGATTCCTTGTATACTTCTTTTTGTTTCTACTTGGTTGATTTCAGCCCTGAGTTTGATTATTTCTTGCCTTCTACTCCTCTTGGGTAGAATTGAGTTCATTCCCCGATATTTGCTTCTTTTGTTCTATAGCTATTAGGTAGGCTGTCGAGCTGCTGACATATGCTCCATCCAGTTTCTTTTGGGAGACACTCAGAACTATGAGTTTTCTACTTAGCACTGCTTTCATCATGTCTCATAAGTTTGGGAATCTAAAAAGTCTTTAAATTCTTTATTTTTTCCTTGACCAAGATATCACTGAGTAGAGTATTGTTCAGCTTCCATACTTTCTGTTGTTTTTGTTGTTATTGAATACCAGTGTTAGTTTGTGATGATCTGATAGGATGCATGGGATTATTTTGATCTTCTTGAATCTGTTGAGACCTATTTGTGACTGATTATATGGTCAATTTTGGAGAAGGTACCATGAGGTGCTTAGAAGAAGGTATATTCTTTTGTTTTAGGATGAAATGTTCTATAGATATCTGTTAAGTCCATTTGGTTCATAACTTCTGTTACTTTCTCTGTGTCTCTGTTTAGAATCCGTTTCTATGATCAATCCGTTGCTGAGAATGGGCTGTTGAAGTCTCCCACTATTGTTTTGCAAGGTGCAATGTGTGCTTTGAGCTTTAGTAAGGTTTCTTTTATGTATGTAGGTGCCCTTGTATTTGGAGCATAGATATTCAGGATTGAGGATTGGTGTATGACATGTCCTTCCTTATATTTTTCAAAAACTGTTGGTTGAAAGTCGATTTCATTCAATATTAGAACGACTATTGGAACCATTGGCTTGGAAAATTGTTTTCCAGCCTTTTACTCTGAGGTAGTGTCTGTCTTTGTCACTGAGGTTTGTTTCCTATATGCAGCATAATTCTGAATCCTCTTTGCATATCCAGTCTGTTAGTCTATCATTCTATTGGGGAATTGAGTTCATTGATGTTAAGAGATATTAAGGAATAGTGATTGTTGTTTACTGTTATTTTTGTTGTTAGAGGTAGAATTATGCTTGTGTGGCTGTCTTCTTTGGGTTAGTTAAAATTAGATTATTTTCTTGCTATATCTAGGGTGTAGCTTCCCTCTTTGTGTTGGAGTTTTCCATCTATTATCCTTTGTAGAACTAGATTTGTGGAAAGATATTGTGTAAATTTGGTTTTGCCATGAAATATCTTGGTTTCCCCTTCTATGTTAATTGAGTTTTACTAGATATAGTAGCCTGTGCTGACATTTGCATTCTCTTAGTATCTGTATGACATCTTCCCAGGATCTTCTGGCTTTCTCTGGCTTTCGTAGTCTCTGGTGAGAAGTCTGGAGTAATTCTGATAGGTCTACCTTTATATGTTACTTTTCCCTTACTGCTTTTAATATTCTTTGTTTTGTGTATTTGGTGTTTTGACTATTATGTGACAGGAGAGATTTCTTTTCTGCTCCAATCTATTTGGAGTTCTGTAGGATTCTTATATGTTTATGGGCATCTCTTTCTTTAGGTTAGGAAAGGTTTCTTCTATAGTTTTGTTGAAGATATTTACTGACCCTTTAAGTTGGGAATCTTGCCTCTCTTCTATACCTATTAATCTTAGGTTTGGTCTTCCCATTGTGTCCTGTATTTCCTGGATGTTTTCAGTTAATAGCTTTTGTGTTTTGCATTTTCTTTGACTGTTTTGTCAATGTTTTGATGGTATCTTCTGCCCCTGCGATTCTCTCTTTTATCTCTTGTATTCTGCTGGTGATTCTGCATCTCTGCCTCCTGATCTCTTTCCTGGGTTTTCTATCTCCAGTGTTGTCTTACTTTGTGATTTCTTTATTGTTTCTACTTCCATTTGTAGATCCTGGCTGGTTTTGTTCAATTCCTTCACCTGTTTTGTTGTGTTTTCCTGTAATTCTTTAAGGGAGTTCTGTGTTTCCTCTTTAAGGGCTTCTACTTGTTTACCTGTGTTGTCCTGTATTTTTTAAAGGAGTTATTTATGTCATTCTTAAAGTTCTCTATCATCATCATGAGATACAATTTTAAATCCAAATCTTGCTTTTCAGGTGTGTTTGGATATCCAGTATTTGCTTTGATGAGAGAACTGGGTTCTGATGATACCAAGTAGTCTTGGTTTGTGTTGCTTAAGTTCCTGTGCTTATTTCTCAACATCAGGTTGTCTCTGGTGTTAGCTTGTCTTGCTGTCTCTGACACTGGCTTGACCCTCCTGTAAGCCTGTATGTCAGCACTCCTGGAGACTGGCTTTCTCCCAGCAGAATCTAGGTACAGAGGGCTGTGTGACAGGTCAGCTCTGGGTGCAGCAGAAACCAGAAGGATCCTGTCTCTGATTGCTCCTGGGTTCCTGTGTCCAGAGGGCTCCAGCCAGGTTCCTCTTAGACCGGGAATGTGAGCAGAAGTAATGGTCTCACCTGTGCTCTCAGGATTGTCTGAACTTCTGAGAATTCAGGTCTCTCCTCAGTGGATCTGGGTACAGAGAGCTGTGTCACAGGATCAGCTCTGGCCTTCTCTTTTATCCTTGTATTCCTCTTTCTTACATACTCATGATTGAGAGTGCATAGTTGAAGTGTCTCATGCTTTTAATCACAATACTAGGGAGGAAGAGGTAGGTAGTTCAAGGCCAGTCTGCTCTACAAAGCAAGTTGTTGAACAGCCAGGGCTACACAGATCCCTATCTCAAAAAAATTTATTAAAAAGAAAAAAGAATTCCTTTCTTCAAACAGAGTATATACATGTATGACTATAAGCCCAGAATTTAGAATTTGAAGGAGAATTATGTGTTCAAGACCATCCCAAACCTGAACTACAATAGACAAGGCCTCAAAACATCAACTATACAGGCAGCTGAGATGGATCAGCAGGGAAAGGTACTTGTGGCCAAGTTTGACAAGCTGAGTTTAATCCTCAAGAGCCAAAATTTGGAAGGAGAAAGGTGACTCCCATAGTTCTCTAACACCCACATGTGCACTATGGTTTGCATGTGTCACCCACCCACATGCCAACTTGTTAAATAAAATGAATATGTGTAGTGTTTTCTACCTCCTGGATTGATGGTCACAAGGTGCCTTGTTTTGCGCCTATGCCAACATGCTTTTGTTTCCCTGTGAAGTTTAAAAGGTGAAACTGCTGTTCATGTAGTCTTGGTGAGCAGTTATTTTCATTCAATGTCAGACACACGTCATTTCAGGCTTTCCTAGATTTTCTCAGGTTTTCTGAGCACTGTGATCAAGTTCTGAGGGGTTCTCCCTTTCTCGGTGAATTGGCATTTACCACCAGTGGCTTTTAACACTGATTTTCACTTCGTAATTTCTGACGATGGTGTGTCACAAAGATTCTTCTCTTGCATTTAAGGTTAACACCTTCTGTGACTGAATGTCCATTTCTTCTTTAGCTCTGTGAAATCATATGCTATCATTTCATTGAGTGGCTTTTCTAATCCTTCAGATTTCTCTTTTTGTTAACTTGTTGGGGATTTACTTATTTTATATGCACGAGTGTTTTGTCTGCATGAGTGTGTGCACCTTGTGTGCTGCCTTTTGGATGGTGGTACACCACAGCATGGTGGATGCTGGAAAGTGAGCCTAAATTCTCTGCAATAACAGCAAATTATCTTAACTGTTGAGCCATCTCTCCTGCACTCCCTGTGTTTTATTTCATGTCTTCTTTCTGTTCACTGAACTCATAAGTTTGGCCTGTTGCTCATGTCCCACAGTATTTAAAGGTTATACTAATGCTATTTTTTCTTTAGGTGTTTTTTGTCTGGTTGAATTTTTGTTTTTGAGACGGGGTCTTACTGTGCAACACTGCCTGGTCTGGAACTTACTCTATAGGCCAGGCTAGTGTATAACTCACAAAGATCTACTTGCCTCTTTCTCCCAGGGTTGGTATTAATGGTTTATACACACATGGACCCTGGCCCAATTAATTTTTTGATACAACTTTCTGTGGATTAGGCTGGCCTCCACCTCTATAATTCAGGATGACTTTGAAATTCCTATCTACCTGCATCTACCTCCTGAACGTGTAGCCACCACCTCTGGACTATATGCTGCTGAGAATCAAACCCAGGACCATGTATATGCTACACAGGCCCTCTATCGACTGAGCCACAACTTTAGCTATTCTCACATTTTGACCTTACCATTATGTTGATCTTTTATATATGAAAAATTATGTTAGAGAGTTGACCCAGCAGCTAAGAGTACATTTTGTTCTTACAGAAGACAAGTTGGAGTTTCAGCATCCACCAGGAATTTTACAATTTCTTGTGTTTGCATGTCTATGTATCTGTCTATGCATATGCCTGTTGTACCACTGATATATCATCTATCTTATGCAGAAATTTGATCTTTTATAAATGAAATATTCAAGTATAATAATTTGCACATGTACTGTCAAAGAAATTCCTCTTCAGGTCTCATTTTCTCTCCTGGCTATAGGTAGGTCATGACTTGGGTAATACATAATGTCGCCTAATCAGGAGGTCATTACTGTCTGGTAAAAAGGTCAGTGATATACTGATACACCTTAATGCGGTGATTCTCAACCTGTGGATCACACCCCCTTTATGGATTGAGTAACCTTTTCATAAGAGTTGCCTAAAACCATAAGAAAAGACACTTACATTATGATTTATAGCAGTAGCAAAATTATAGTTATTAAGTATAAATGAAAATAATTTTGTGGCTGGGGATCACCACAACATGAACAACTGTATTAAAGGGTTGCAGCATTAGGAAGGTTGGGAATTACTGACTTATCATATGCTTCCTTTTTGTCCTATTTTATGTATTTCTTGTATACATTGAGATGCCTACTTGTGGCTAAGCTTTATGCACCAATGTCTCATTTTCATTTGCTATCACATGATCCACTCACTTTCCCTGGGAAGCACTCAACTTTGGGTAAAGTCCACTGTATTCTAGGCAAAAATACCAATATCATACCAAAGGCCTTTGAGGGATGTCCTGTCCTACAGTCAGAGAAAGCATGAATGGGCAGAAGTTTGTACAGACACTACAAGATCCTATGTCACATGCCTCTGTTCAAAGGCATAATCATACTCCTTATAGTAGGTATGGATATGACTATATCTTCATGGTTATAGAATTCTCACCTCTTTAGAGAAAAGACCTTAAATCAGCAGGTTGACAGAAAGGTTTAAGCTTGAGAAATTAAAGGAAACAGCTGGGCATGTTGGCACTCATGCAATTTCAGTTCTCAGAGAATTGAGGGAGAAGAATCAACAGTTTGAGGACATCCTGGGATCAGGAGTGAGAACTTGTCACAAACGAAAAGAAGAAAAATAAAACCCATAGACTTTGACACTTTTCATGGAAATATCAAAAACTTTCAAAACAGTAAAAGATAAGTTTTTTGTTTGGTTGGCTGGTTGGTTTTGGGGTTTTTTGTTTGTTTGTTTGTTTGTTTGTTTTGATTTTTTGGTTTTGGGGTGTTTTTTTTTTGAGACAGGTTGATACAATTTAGCATTGGAATTTACTCCATAAACCAGGCTTCATTTGAACTCATAGACCCACTTGTCTCTGCCTCCTGAGTGCTGGGTTTGAAGCCACCTCCCCCCAACATGGGTTTCCTGACTTGGAAACCTTTTTTTAATGTTTCTTCATTGGTTTGTTTATACACACAAAACAACACACATTGGTGTGTTGGCTGTATGAAGTGATGACATGTCCACTCTAGGTATGGTTGAGAGGAAGGACTTTACTGTAGATAGATATAAGAGCACAGCCAGAGGCATCATGAAGACTCCAGGGCAGGGAGAGAAGGTAGTAAAATAAACATGACCAGCAGACTGGACTGAGGAAGAGGGGGGACCCAAGAAAGAGGAGAGAGAGAGAGAGAGAGAGAGAGAGAGAGAGAGAGAGAGAGAGAACACCAAGAAACATGAGAGCCAAGAGAGCACACAGCTAAAACAGGAGGGTTATATGGGAATCAGAAGCTGGGGAAAGGGTAGGCCATGAGCTGGATAAGTTTAGGGTTGGACTGGGGTGAAGAGAGCTAAGAGGAGCCATGATTCCAGCATTCATTGTTACAGGCACTAGCAATGCTGAGAAATTCCAGACACCAGCATGTATTTTGTGATGTTAATAGGCACCACAAACAGCCTTTTGTCACTAGTTTTTTGTTTTGTTTTTGTTTGTTTGTTTGTTTTTTTGTTGATCCCCCAGAGTGCCCTTTAACGCCAGCATTCAGAACCCAGAATATGATAGGTCTCTATGAGTTCTAGGACAACATGATCTGCCTGCAGTTCCAAGCTAGCCATATCTAAACAAAGACAGCAACAATACAGGGTCAGAAAAATGGCCCACTGGCTAACAGCACTCATTGTCCTTGCAGATAACTTTGCTTCAATTCCCAGCATCTACTTAGATGTTCACAAGGATCTAGAACTCCAGTTCCAGTGACTGATGCCTGTTCTGCTCTCCAATGGGAACAGACACACATGTAGCACACATAACACAAACTCACAATATTAAATAAATATCTACGACCCGTGGATCCCGGCCCGCAGCAGCTCTCTCCTCCCAGACCCCGTGGGAAAGAGACCTCACCGCCTGGTCAGGTGGGCACTCCTGAGGCTGCATAAGCTCCCGGAAGGGACGGCACAGGTCTTCCTGGTTGCTGCCACCGCAAAGAGCCCATGGGCAGCACCCCGCGAGTGAACTTGAGCCTCGGGACCACAGGTAAGACCAACTTTTCTGCTGCAAGAAAGCTGCCTGGTGAACTCGACACAGGCCCACAGAAACAGCTGAAGACCTGTAGAGAGGAAAAACTACACGCCCGAAAGCAGAACACTCTGTCCCCATAACTGACTGAAAGAGAGGAAAACAGGTCTACAGCACTCCTGACACACAGGCTTATAGGACAGTCTAGCCACTGTCAGAAATAGCAGAACAAAGTAACACTAGAGATAATCTGATGGCGAGAGGCAAGCGCAGGAACACAAGCAACAGAAACCAAGACTACATGGCATCATCGGAGCCCAAATCTCCCACCAAAACAAACATGGAATATCCAAACACACCAGAAAAGCAAGATCTAGTTTCAAAATCATATTTGATCATGATGCTGGAGGACTTCAAGAAAGACGTGAAGAGGGGCTGGAGAGATGGCTCAGTGGTTAAGAGCACCGACTGCTCTTCCCGAGGTCCTGAGTTCAAATCCCAGCAACCACATGGTGGCTTACAACCATCTGTAATGAAATCTGATGCCCTCTTCTGGTGTATCTGAAGACAGCTACAGTGTACTCATAGATAATAAATAAATAAAATATTAAAAAAATTTAAAAAAAATAAAATAAAGAAAGACGTGAAGAACTCCCTTAGGGAAACAGAGGAAAACATTAATAAACAAGTAGAAGCCTACAGAGAGGAATCGCAAAAATCCCTGAAAGAATCGCAAAAATCCCTGAAAGAATTCCAGGAAAACACAATCAAACAGTTGAAGGAATTAAAAATGGAAATAGAAGCAATCAAGAAAGAACACATGGAAACAACCCTGGATATAGAAAACCAAAAGAAGAGACAAGGAGCTGTAGATACAAGCTTCACCAACAGAATACAAGAGATGGAAGAGAGAATCTCAGGAGCAGAAGATTCCATAGAAATCATTGACTCAACTGTCAAAGATAATGTAAAGCGGAAAAAGCTACTGGTGCAAAACATACAGGAAATCCAGGACTCAATGAGAAGATCAAACCTAAGGATAATAGGTATAGAAGAGAGTGAAGACTCCCAGCTCAAAGGACCAGTAAATATCTTCAACAAAATCATAGAAGAAAACTTCCCTAACCTAAAAAAAAAGATACCCATAGACATACAAGAAGCCTACAGAACTCCAAATAGATTGGACCAGAAAAGAAACACCTCCCATCACATAATTGTCAAAACACCAAACGCACAAAATAAAGAAAGAATATTAAAAGCAGTAAGGGAAAAAGGTCAAGTAACATATAAAGGCAGACCTATCAGAATCACACCAGACTTCTCGCCAGAAATTATGAAGGCCAGAAGATCCTGGAAAGATGTCATACAGACCCTAAGAGAACACAAATGCCAGCCCAGGTTACTGTATCCTGCAAAACTCTCAATTAACATAGATGGAGAAACCAAGATATTCCATGACAAAACCAAATTTACACAATATCTTTCTACAAATCCAGCAATACAAAGGATAATAAATGGTAAAGCCCAACATAAGGAGGCAAGCTATACCCTAGAAGAAGCAAGAAACTAATCGTCTTGGCAACAAAACAAAGAGAGTGAAAGCACACAAACATAAACTCACATCCAAATATGAATATAACGGGAAGCAATAATCACTATTCCTTAATATCTCTCAACATCAATGGCCTCAACTCCCCAATTATAAGAAATAGATTAACAAACTGGATACACAACGAGGACCCTGCATTCTGCTGCCTACAGGAAACACACCTCAGAGACAAAGGCAGACACTACCTCAGAGTGAAAGGCTGGAAAACAACTTTCCAAGCAAATGGTCAGAAGAAGCAAGCTGGAGTAGCCATTCTAATATCAAATAAAATCAATTTTCAACTAAAAGTCATCAAAAAAGATAAGGAAGGACACTTCATATTCATCAAAGGAAAAATCCACCAAGATGAACTCTCAATCATAAATATCTATGCCCCAAATACAAGGGCACCTACATACGTAAAAGAAACCTTACTAAAGCTCAAAACACACATTGCATCTCACACAATAATAGTAGGAGATTTCAACACCCCACTCTCATCAATGGACAGATCATGGAAACAGAAATTAAACAGTGATGTCGACAGACTAAGAGAAGTCATGAGCCAAATGGACTTAACGGATATTTATAGAACATTCTATCCTAAAGCAAAAGGATATTCCTTCTTCTCACCACCTCATGGTACTTTCTCCAAAATTGACCATATAATTGGTCAAAAAACGGGCCTCAACAGGTACAGAAAGATAGAAATAATCCCATGCGTGCTATCGGACCACCACGGCCTAAAACTGGTCTTCAATAACAATAAGGGAAGAATGCCCACTTATACGTGGAAATTGAACAATGCTCTACTCAATGATAATCTGGTCAAGGAAGAAATAAAGAAAGAAATTAAAACTTTTTAGAATTTAATGAAAATGAAGGTACAACATACCCAAACTTATGGGACACAATGAAAGCTGTGCTAAGAGGAAAACTCATAGCGCTGAGTGCCTGCAGAAAGAAACAGGAAAGAGCATATGTCAGCAGCTTGACAGCACACCTAAAAGCTCTAGAACAAAAAGAAGCAAATACACCCAGGAGGAGTAGAAGGCAGGAAATAATCAAACTCAGAGCTGAAATCAACCAAGTAGAAACAAAAAGGACCATAGAAAGAATCAACAGAACCAAAAGTTGGTTCTTTGAGAAAATCAACAAGATAGATAAACCCTTAGCCAGACTAACGAGAGGACACAGAGAGTGCGTCCAAATTAACAAAATCAGAAATGAAAAGGGAGACATAACTACAGATTCAGAGGAAATTCAAAAAATCATCAGATCTTACTATAAAAACCTATATTCAACAAAATTTGAAAATCTTCAGGAAATGGACAATTTCCTAGACAGATACCAGGTATCGAAGTTAAATCAGGAACAGATAAACCAGTTAAACAACCCCATAACTCCTAAGGAAATAGAAGCAGTCATTAAAGGTCTCCCAACCAAAAAGAGCCCAGGTCCAGACGGGTTTAGTGCAGAATTCTATCAAACCTTCATAGAAGACCTCATACCAATATTATCCAAACTATTCCACAAAATTGAAACAGATGGATCACTACCGAATACCTTCTATGAAGCCACAATTACTCTTATACCTAAACCACACAAAGACACAACAAAGAAAGAGAACTTCAGACCAATTTCCCTTATGAATATCGACGCAAAAATACTCAACAAAATTCTGGCAAACCGAATTCAAGAGCACATCAAAACGATCATCCACCATGATCAAGTAGGCTTCATCCCAGGCATGCAGGGATGGTTTAATATACGGAAAACCATCAACGTGATCCATTATATAAACAAACTGAAAGAACAAAACCACATGATCATTTCATTAGATGCTGAGAAAGCATTTGACAAAATTCAACACCCCTTCATGATAAAAGTCCTGGAAAGAATAGGAATTCAAGGCCCATACCTAAACATAGTAAAAGCCATATACAGCAAACCAGTTGCTAACATTAAACTAAATGGAGAGAAACTTGAAGCAATCCCACTAAAATCAGGGACTAGACAAGGCTGCCCACTCTCTCCCTACTTATTCAATATAGTTCTTGAAGTTCTAGCCAGAGCAATCAGACAACAAAAGGAGATCAAGGGGATACAGATCAGAAAAGAAGAGGTCAAAATATCACTATTTGCAGATGATATGATAGTATATTTAAGTGATCCTAAAAGTTCCACCAGAGAACTACTAAAGCTGATAAACAACTTCAGCAAAGTGGCTGGGTATAAAATTAACTCAAATAAATCAGTTGCCTTCCTCTACACAAAAGAGAAACAAGCCGAGAAAGAAATTAGGGAAACGACACCTTTCATAATAGAACCAAATAATATAAAGTACCTCAGTGTGACTTTAACCAAGCAAGTAAAAGATCTGTACAATAAGAACTTCAAGACACTGAGGAAAGAAATTGAAGAAGACCTCAGAAGATGGAAAGATCTCCCATGCTCATGGATTGGCAGGATTAATATAGTAAAAATGGCCATTTTACCATAAGCGATGTACAGATTCAATGCAATCCCCATCAAAATACCAATCCAATTCTTCAAAGAGTTAGACAGAACAATTTGCAAATTCATCTGGAATAACAAAAAACCCAGGATAGCTAAAGCTATCCTCAACAATAAAAGGACTTCAGGGGGAATCACTATCCCTGAACTCAAGCAGTATTACAGAGCAATAGTGATAAAAACTGCATGGTATTGGTACAGAGACAGACAGATAGACCAATGGAATAGAATTGAAGACCCAGAAATGAACCCACACACCTATGGTCACTTGATTTTTGACAAAGGAGCCAAAACCATCCAATGGAAAAAAGATAGCATTTTCAGCAAATGGTGCTGGTTCAACTGGAGGGCAACATGTAGAAGAATGCAGATCGATCCATGCTTATCACCCTGTACAAAGCTTAAGTCCAAGTGGATCAAGAACCTCCACATCAAACCAGACACACTCAAACTAATAGAAGAAAAACTAGGGAAGCATCTGGAACACATGGGCACTGGAAAAAATTTCCTGAACAAAACACCAATGGCTTACGCTCTAGGATGAAGAATCGACAAATGGGATCTCATAAAACTGCAAAGCTTCTGTAAGGCAAAGGACACTGTGGTTAGGACAAAACGGCAACCAACAGATTGGGAAAAGATCTTTACCAATCCTACAACAGATAGAGGCCTTATATCCAAAATATACAAAGAACTCAAGAAGTTAGACCGCAGGGAAACAAATAACCCCATTAAAAAATGGGGTTCAGAGCTGAACAAAGAATTCACAGCTGAGGAATGCCGAATGGCTGAGAAACACCTAAAGAAATGTTCAACATCTTTAGTCATAAGGGAAATGCAAATCAAAACAACCCTGAGATTTCACCTCACACCAGTGAGAATGGCTAAGATCAAAAACTCAGGTGACAGCAGATGCTGTCGAGGATGTGGAGAAAGAGGAACACTCCTCCATTGTTGGTGGGATTGCATACTGGTACAACCATTCTGGAAATCAGTCTGGAGGATCCTCAGAAAATTGGACATTGAACTACCTGAGGATCCAGCTATACCTCTCTTGGGCATATACACAAAAGATGCCCCAACATATAAAAAAGACATGTGCTCCACTATGTTCATCGCAGCCTTATTTATAATAGCCAGAAAATGGAAAGAACCCAGATGCCCTTCAACAGAGGAATGGATACAGAAAATGTGGTACATCTACACAATGGAATATTACTCCGCTATCAAAAACAACGAGTTTATGAAATTCGTAGGCAAATGGTTGGAACTGGAAAATATCATCCTGAGTGAGCTAACCCAATCACAGAAAGACATACATCGTATGCACTCATTGATAAGTGGCTATTAGCCCAAATGCTTGAATTACCCTAGATCCCTAGAACAAACGAAACTCAAGACGGAGGATCAAAATGTGAATGCTTCACTCCTTCTTTAAATGAGGAAAAAGAATACCCTTGGCAGGGAAGGGAGAGGCAAAGATTAAAACAGAGACTGAAGGAACACCCATTCAGAGCCTGCCCCACATGTGGCCCATACATATACAGCCACCCAATTAGACAAGGTGGATGAAGCAAAGAAGTGCAGACCGCCAGGAGCCGGATGTAGATTGCTCCTGAGAGACACAGCCAGAATACAGCAAATACAGAGGCGAATGCCAGCAGCAAACCACTGAACTGAGAATAGGTCCCCCGTTGAAGGAATCAGAGAAAGAACTGGAAGAGCTTGAAGGGGCTCGAGACCCCATATGTACAACAATGCCAAGCAACCAGAGCTTCCAGGGACTAAGCCACTACCCAAAGACTATACATGGACTGACCCTGGACTCTGACCCCATAGGTAGCAATGAATATCCTAGTAAGAGCACCAGTGGAAGGGGAAGCCCTGGGACCTGCTAAGACTGAATCCCCAGTGAACTAGACTATGGGGGGGAGGGCGGCAATGGGGGGAGGGTTGGGAGGGGAACACCCATAAGGAAGGGGAGGGGGGAGGGGGATGTTTGCCCGGAAACCGGGAAAGGGAATAACACTCGAAACGTATATAAGAAATACTCAAGTTAATAAAAAAAAAAAAAGAAAAGAAAAATATCTACAAGATACAAAGATAGATAGATAGATAGATGATAGATAGATAATGATAGATAATGTAAAATTAAACCTACAATTATAAGCTACTATATTTTTTGTGTGTGTTTGATTTGTTTAAGTGTTGTACTTGTTGGATTTTTGAGACAGGTTATCTCTATGTAGTCCTGACTGTCGGAGAACTCAATATATAGATTAGGATGGCCTTGAACTCAGACTTCTGGCTGCCTCTGCCTCTTGAGTGCTGGGATTAAAGGCCTGTGCCATTATGCCCAAGCCAATATAGTTACTAAAATTGTTAAAGAGAACACCTCATGACTTGGAAAAATGTCAGGATGTGACAAACTGGCATCTGATATGCTGCAGGAGGAAATCTGAAACACACAGCCTTTTAGAATGAAATCCGGTAACTTCTTATAAACTTAAAACATGGGTTCCAGAGAGGGCTCAGAATGTAAGCCCACAAGCTTCTCTGGCAGAGGACCTGGGTTCCATTTCCAGCAAAGAGACTAGTTCACCCTCATCTATAACTCCTGTTTCAGGAATCCAAGGCCTTTTGGAGGGCCTCACAGACATCAGCTATGCCCTTAGTATTCATACATATGTGCAGTCAAAATACTCACACATGAAACAAATAACAAACACCTAAAACATATAGGGTGCATTCTATATGAGAATATAAGGTGCTACACAGAGCTGGTCCCCAACAAAAGTAGTGACACTTAGGAACACGATAGTCATTAAGACTTTATAGTATGATCATTTATCCTAGGGACTGCAATATTCAGTGGCAGGGGGAGGGGAAGAGGGCAAGCAATAGAACAACAAAAGTATGTCTTACTTAAATAGAGGCCACTCTCTTCCTCCTCCATTCAAACTCAGTACCATGGAGACTCCACACTGATGCAGTCAAGAACACATCTTCCTCTTGCTAAGTCCCCTGAAGGCATTAACTTCTTAGGAATAAGAAGATAGCAATAATTCTCATCTTGCCTCTATGTTCTCCTTTGATGAGTAACTTTCAATGGCTGGCTCCCTCGCAATACTCTGAGGACTTCTGCTCAAAGTCATGTTCACTCCTAAGACTCAACAAGCTTGGTCAATGGCCGAAGCTTTCTCTATCTTCTCTGAATTCACAAACCTATCTGGGTAGTGTCTGTGTTGCTAGTAAGAGCAGGCCTTAGCTCAAAAGCTTTCTCCAGAATCAGTGGGTTCATGATACATCTTTGCACTGTGGCCTCTTCAGTTAAGTATAATGGAAGTGTGGGTGATGGCTTACCACATTTGAAGCACTCTTGACCTTTGTCCAGTGAACACCCTCTTGTGTACATAGGGTAGATCATAGAAACAATTTCCCATGTTCATTGCACTCAATACATATATTCTAGCCAGTGTGGGTCCAGTCCTGTAGCAAAACACTTTGCCACATTCTTTGAACCAAAGATGCTTTGCTGTGTAAAATCCCTGATGTTAAATGAGGCTGCACCCCACACATATTGCACATAAAAGCCTTTCCTCTATGAACCTCTTGTTCTTTCATGAGGTGAGTCCTGGTTTGTTTTTTTAACACTTCCCAGATTCATGACATTCAAAAGGCCTTTCCCCCCTGTATGAGCTTGGACACGATAAACAAGGCTGCATTTTTTTTCTTCAATGATTTAATACATTCGCAGCATGTCTTAGGATTTCCATTGCTTAGAAATGACACCATTAGCAAGGCAACTCTTAGAAAGGACATTTATTTGGGGCTGGTTTACAGGTTCAGTTCACTATCATCACGGCAGGAAGCACAGCAGTGTGAAGGCAGACGTGGTGCTAGAGGAGCAGAGGTTCTGCATCCTGATCCAAAGGTAGCCAGGAAGAGAGTCTCCAGAACTGGGTGGAGCTTGAGCATCGGACCACAAAGTCCATCCCCACAGTGACACACTTCCTTCAAGAAGGCCACACCTATTCTAACAAGGAATACCTCCTAAGAATGTCATTCCCTATGGGCCAAGCATTCAAACACATGAGTCTATGGGGGGCCAAACCTATTCAAACCACCACACTGTACTTCTACGGCTTTTCTCCAGTATGAACCCGATAATGATATAGAAGGCTGGATCTGTTCATGTATGACTTGCCACATTCAGTGCACGTAAAAGGTGTCTCTCCTGTGTGAACTCGCTGATGAGCAACAAGGAAGCAGTTGTGTTTAAAGGCTTTGCCACACTCACTGCACCTGAAAGGCTTCTCTCCAGTGTGAACTCTGAAATGCTTAATGAGAAAGGCTTTTTGGCTGAAGGACTTCCCACAATCGCTGCACTGAAAAGGCCTTTCACGGGTGTGCACTCGTGCATGATAAATGAGGCTGGATTTCTCCTTAAACGCTTTGCCACATTCACTGCAACTGTAAGGCTTTTCTGAAGCATGAACTTGAAAGTGACGTGTAAGGTTGGATCTGGTCATATATGATTTCCCACATTCCGTGCAGGTAAAGGGCGTCTCTCCTGTGTGAACTCGCTGGTGAGAAACAAGGGAAATATTATGCTTGAAGGCTTTGCCACACTCACCACACCTGAAAGGCTTCTCTCCTGTGTGAATTCTAAAATGTTTAATGAGAAAGGCTTTTTGGCTGAAGGACATCCCACACTCACTGCACTGGAAAGGCTTTTCTCCCGTGTGTATCATCCGGTGCCGATTGAGGTGGGACGTGCTAGTAAAAGTTTTGCCACAGTCACTGCATATGCAGTTCTTCTTCTCACTCTGAATGGCCTCTCCACTCTCAGTGTTCATGGGGGTGTCCCCAGCAGTGTAAGTCACTTGATGCCTGAGAAGACTGGAGGAGGTCTGAAGGATCGTCACATTGTCCGTGCTTAGCAAGGGTGTCTCGGCACAGCACAGCATTTGCTGTTGCAGTGTGGATAAACTAACACCTCCTTCTGCAGACAGACTCTGCTCAATAGGGGACGACTCACTCTCCACTTTGATCCAACAACCTGAACACAGAGAAATACTGATGAGTGGCCTGTAGACTTTCGAGTGACAGGCAGAGAGATAGCACCTGTTTAACTAATGGTGATCTGAGATTTCTCACAGAGCATAGGGCTAGTTCAGAGAAGACAGGGCCTGTTACCGTGCTGAATTTGTCAAGATCATATGTTCTAGGGGCCTTAGGAGCAGCAAAAACACAAGCATGGAGTGAATCACAGGGAATGCTAGGAACCATAACACATTTCTCACCAATAGCTTTCTGCAAGCCTCCCATGCTGGAGATGCAGGACACAGTGCAGAAGACTGTCTAGGCTTGTAAGACATGGTAACTAAAGAACCTGCATTTAAGGACTGCCCTAGGTTTAGAGCACAGTAGAAGAATTTTAATCCAGCAACATGGCTGCTCTGGCTGGAATACAGACACTTCTACAGTACACACTTTTAATCTGAAACAATGTAGCTAAGGTGAGTTGGTAGAAGAAGCAGCCATATTGGAAAGTGACTTCTAATTGAGGAGCAGACAAAGTGATAAATCAGAGAAAGATTTGACTCAAAAAGTCAGAGTTAGGACAGGAAAGTGAGTCTACTTAGAGCAAGCAGAGATTTCAGATGCAGTTTTTACCAGAACAGTTTTACAGACAGGTTGAAGAAAGAGCAAGATAGACATAGGTGAAGACAGAATGAGGAACCAGAAGATTAGAATGGATTGCTAGAGTTATTTTGAGACCAAACAGAGCAATTCAGTCAGAAGCTAAGGGAAGCCAATTTAAACCAAAGCGTTTAAGCCAGAACAGCTGAGTTGACAATCCAGTCAGAGAGTTCAGAAAGAGCTAGAAGAGGTGAGCTTATTCAGTAAGTCTCAGAGGCTGAAATCACTCTGGGTTTTGATTAGATTGTAGAGGCTAGAAGCTTCCAGAACTAGGAACTAAGCTCACTGCCTCTGAGATGGCAATTACATCAAGCAAATAAAAGTTACATTCACAGTGCACACTAACACAATAAAGGAATGGCTGTGTTTCACAGGGTTGCAAGGCAACAGGCAAAACATATAAGACTGACACACAAAGGACAGTTCTAGTTCAGAATTAATAGAATCAAAAACTGCCACACTCTGTGTACCTATCCCATACCTGGAGTCAGGAATCTCAATGCAGGCACAGAGGGCTCTCCCCAAGACTCCAACTGAGTGATGTCATGGATCCCGGAAGGTACAAGTCCTAAAGTACAATGACACAAGAAATGAGAATTTCGTACTAAGACTGAATAATGCAACCATACAATCCCTAAGAGGCCTAATGAGAATGATCCTGGCAAGGGTGTCTTACAAAAATCAAAAATGAGCTCATCGGTGCCACAATTCCTGCCACATTCAGACACAAGCCATATCATCTAGAAGTACCTGAGTCACAAAGATGCCAAAAATGTATAGCATCATCAAGTTGCAGAGAAGC
This sequence comes from Rattus norvegicus, assembly GCF_021556685.1. Lineage (NCBI taxonomy): Eukaryota > Metazoa > Chordata > Mammalia > Rodentia > Muridae > Rattus > Rattus norvegicus. The sequence goes on from NC_141534.1 coordinate 77,956,149, forward strand.
CATCAGTGTTAAGACTCCTGACCCCAGGCCAGGTGTGGTTGTGCAATCCACTAATCACAGTACTAAAAAGACAGAGTAGGAAGATCTCGGCAAGTCAAAGGAGAGCCAGGTCTACATAGCAAGTCCTAGCACATATCTAAGACTCTATAGGTAGACCCAGTCTCAAACTACACCCAAAAAATCCTAATTCCAAATTGATTTCTGTGTGCCCTTGCTACAGTTAAGACAGAGCCATTGTGAAACAAACCTTGGTTTTTAACCTGTATTTTATACTCCAAGACAGTGGGGGAAAGACTGGGTGTTCATAAGCCAGCTTTGAGAAGGATACAGCTCTCTAGAAAGAAAGGAAAGCCTACCTAGACATGCTCTGTCAGAATGGCAGGGTCTTACCGAGAGAGGACATGAGTGCTAAGATCTCTGTCATCACCGTCTGGTACAGAAGCCTTTGAGAGTCATTGAGCAGTGTCCATTCCTCCCAGGAGAAGTAAACAGCCACATCCTCAAAGGAAACACAGCCCTGCACATGGGGAAACTTGAATTTATTTGTAGCCTCCTTGTCAGGGACTCTTGGTATCCTTAAGTCATTCCCACTTAGCTCTCTACCTCAGAAGGTACCAGGCTATGAACCTATTGATAATCTAGCCTATCCTCGAGGTCCCACTGACCACTATGCTTAGCACTAAGCAACAACAGGTTAGTTGACATGGTAGCTTAGTTATTTTTCTATTACTGTGAAGAGACGCCATGACCCCATGACCAAGGCAACTTATAGAACAGCCGAGTTTATTGGGGCTTACACTTCAGAGGGTGAGTCTGTAACCTTCATGGCAGGAAGAATGGCTACAGGCACACACAGCACTGAAGCAGTGGCTGAGAACTTACATCCTGATCCATAGGTACCATGTAGAGAGAGTTAACTGGGAATGGCAAGAGCTTTTGAAGACTACAAGCCCACCCCAGTGACACACCTCCTCCAACAAGGCCACACCTCATTATTATCTCCAAAGTTTTCCACCAATGGGGACCAAGTATTCAAGTCTCTGCTCTGTAGGGCAGGCTCATTGAAACCACCACAGCTGGGGTCAATCCTTCCAATCTGGGAATTCACCTGGGCTCCTCCCAATCACCTGTCTCACAAAGACCACATCTGGGTCACTGTTGTCCACTCTGTCCCTGGCACGAAGACCAGGAAGCCATCTACACGTGACATCGAAACACACACACCAGTCTTCACACTGAGCTTCCATTTCCATCTCAGTACGCAGGCTCAGCCCTCAGCTGCTGTGCTACCCAACTCCTACCTTCTGCTAAAGCCGGCAGACCTCATGCACACCCGAGCATTTCTCAGCATTCTCAACCCATCTCGCTTCCAGGCATCCTGTAAGGTCATCACTGGACCTTTAAGACCTCTGAATCTTCAGCCAATGGTTACCATGAAGGGAAACCTGGCGGCCATGTAATCCCTGCTATGGATGTGGGGACCTTTCATTCTGAGCATGTGCCAGGGAAACCCAATGGAAGGACAGAGAGAATCCCAAGCACAGAGTTTCAGGACACCATAGTCCCAGAGGTCACTTATGTGGAAAGTGAGGAGTGTGATTCCAGGGCACCCTCCACTTACCTCTTCCTGGTTGGCAGGTTTCACTGAGTACTGGGAAACCTGTAAAAAACAAGGCTGTGAGTAACAAGCAAGAGTGTTGGTATCCGCAAGTTCCCTCTCATACAAGCAGTCAGGTACCCCCAACTGCCCCCTGGGTTCCATCCCTTAATGGTATGCAGACAAAGAATCAATCTCTTCAGTTTGTTACCTGAGGATAAACAGGTGTCTCATTTTCTGTTCTATCGCTGTGACGAGACAACATAGCCAAGGCAATTCTTACAATATAAAAGAAAGCATTTAACTGGGGGCTAGCTAACGGTTTCAGAGTATTCGTCATAATGAGCACTGTGGAAAGTAGAGAGGCATGGTGCCAGGACAATATCTGAAAACTTTATATTCTGATCTACAGGCAACATACACACACACACACACACACGCACGCACGCACGCACGCACGCACGCACGCACGCACACTGGATCAGGGGTGGACTTCTGAAATCTCAAGCTTCACTCCTAGCCACACCCTTCCTCCAACAGTACCTAACCTCCTAATCCTTCTAATTCTTCTCAAATGGCTTCACACCCCGGTGACTAAGCATTCAAATATTTGAGCCTTGGAAACCATTCTCATTCAAACTAACTTAACTTCCTACCCCCCCCCCCCGAAAAGAGAATCGTGGCATCAAACTCAGTCCTATGTGTCAAGTACTTGGGACAGGCTCTTCCTGTGCACATGACTAATGCTTCTGTCAAAAGTTTCACAAACCCGTACATAAGTTTTCAAAATGCATGGTTTTATCTACCCATAGTGAACTAAGATTTTGGTATTAGCCAGGCACAATAGTGCAGGCCTTTACACAACATTTGTAAGGCAGAAGCAGGCAGACTTTTGTGCATCTGAGGCCAACATGGTGTACAGAGGTCAGCTAGAGTCACATGGTGAGTCTCAGTGGGGCAAGGGAGATAGCTAACACAGTAGACTTTACTCAAATGCTGAATGCCATCACATAATGGTAAAATTCTTTCAGTAATACTTTATTTAAAATTAATAATATTATCAATTATCATTACTAATATAATTTAGTAATATTATTTATTTAGAAAATACAATTTTATTTCTTTTTAATTTAATTTTTCTTTACAGCAACACTTGGCAGGAAGTCCTGATGGCTGAATTTTTAAAATTCATTGGAAAGGCAGGAGGTGTTGGCTCTGTGTAGGGCATTTCCACCATTTACACACAACCAGAGTTCAGTTGGCAGCCAACCCACAAGAAAGCAAATCTCTGTGAATTAGAGGCCAGCCTGGTATAAACAGTGAGTTCGAGCCAAGATTAAAAATAAATAAATAAAATAAAAATAAAACAAAAGGTCCTTTAATCCCATCACTTGGGAGTTAGAGATAGACGCATCTCTTTGAGTTTGAGGACAGCCTAGTACAAGTAGAGTTCCAGGACAGCCAAGATCACATAGAGAGTAAAGAGACCCAGTCAGAGAGAGGAGGGGGAGGGAGGGAGGGAGGTGAGGAAGGAGGGAGAGCCCCCACCGGGCTCCCTGTCTGCAGGTTGGGAGGTGGAGGAGGGAGGGAGAGGGAGAGAAAGAGAGAATAAGAGAACTCCATCAAAGATCTGAACAGTCTCACCACTACCACCCACCCCACAACTCCGCCCCCGCCCCCGCCCCCGCCCCCGCCCCCGCCCCCGTCCCTCGCTAGGACTCACAGTCCAAACGAGTACACAGGATTTACCCAAGGATTCACAGGTCTCTGCCTATACCCAAATCACCCCCACTCCACACTTGGAAAACTGAATAGATCGATTCTCCCCTCTTTTCAAAATCTTCTTGGCCACTAAAGTCTCTATAAACAAAAGTCAGCTCCTTAGGTGTACTGAGCCCTTTCCCTCATCTAATGCCAGCAGAGGTCACCCCAAGGCTCTGTGTCAGAACTCAGGACAGCCCACAAGCCTTGGAAGGTACAGTCCTCCAGACGCTGTGAGTCAGAGGGTATGGCTCTAGCGATCTAGCACACAGATGTCAAAAAGCACAATTTCGTCCACCGGTTACTACAGTCGGGGACATGGGGGTGGGAGGTGGGGCGGGTCTACCCTGTTGGCTCCTGACCCAGATCTCAGCGCCCTAGAACTCAGGTAGATGGGCGATCACTAGGCACTCACCTGGGGCAGGGCTCCACCGGCAGCCTCCACAATCACCACCGGGCTCCACTGGCTGGCGGGGCCCTGGGACGTGGCCATC